>NC_046617.1:3003222-3315930 GCF_900324465.2 Anabas testudineus | reverse complement strand
CCCACTGATGATTTTTAAAGGCAGTTGCTAACAAGTGGCCAAAACTGGTGTGTCTAATGGTCTGACTAACCTGAGAGGCTAAAGTAAGTGTGCAAAGCATTTAGAAAATTAACATACAAAGCAAAAGGCTGAATTTGCTGCCAAATTGGGTTTCAACAAATACTAATAAAGGGTCTGAAAACTTGAGTTTTGAGTGTTTGTTCAAATTTTCAATTTCACTTTATGACATACAACCATGTAGAATGATATTAATTATACAGAATTTGATATAGAACACTGGGAAATGAAGCAGTCAGTGAATTGCTTTATTGAGTTAACGGACAAGTTTAACAACAGGCCCACTTAAAAAAAAACAAAAACAAAAAAAAAACAACAACAAAGAAACAGTCAGGACCAACGTCACAACATTACAGTGAGTAAGGAAAAAAAAAAGGGCTTCATTAAAATGTCCACAAACCCCTGAAATAAAACTGAGTGTGAACAATCACAAGAGTCACCTTCCCTTTAAGCTCCTGCAACACAATTCAACAGGAAACTGGGACGAGAAGAAAAAAAAAAAAAAGGTTGAACCTTCGAAAAAGGGACAAGTTATCATCAATAATCGTCACAGTAATAGATTGCTCGAATAGCGTGTATTGCACATGTGAACACGTAGATGCACTTTTATATACATGTGAGTTAGCGAGAACAAAACATGTATCGTTGCAACAGGAAAGAGTCTGAAGAAAACAACAGCACGGACAAGAGAATAGTCAGGAATGTACGTCTGATCAGCTCAAAGAAAAACTGTCGAATCGTTCCGTGAGGAGCTGGACGAGGGACACGACGGAGAACGTCTCCCCTCGAAAACAGGAGGAGGTAAAAGAGAGAGAGAGGTGACGAGTCACACTGATACTGAACCTTAACTGTCCCACCCGAGTCCAAAAATATACCCCCCACTCCCCACCCGCTGTCATCATATAGGAGGACACTACATTTACACCACAGTATCAAACATATCAAGAAATATACAGTATTAACTCATGTAGCAAAATAGTCTGTGAAAGTGTGCATTTTACCTTAGTGTGTGTGTGTGTAGCCTCTGGACTGGACAGGTGTCAGCACTATTCATATTGTGGTGTTAGAGTTTTAAATGTACACAATAGAAGCTCCAGTGGTGCAGATGGTTTCCTGGGTGAACCTGACAGCGGTGCAAAACCAAGCAGACACTGCCAAAAGCACATCTATTTATGTGTCATACTCGCTCCAACAAAAAGGCCGAAGTGTGTTTGAAATGAAGCAGCTTATACGACGTCTTGTCCCACGTCTACAGAAAACAACGGCGCTGAACCACCTGCACACACACAGCTCAATAAATCAGTCAGTAAACCCTGTCTGTCCATGTCACCTGACAGACCGCACACACGAACAGCTCTCGACCACGTGTCAAACCTAGAGATGGTAAGCTGAGATGCTGGCTGCTGCGCTACCATGGCAACACTAAAGGGACATGTTGCAATCTCTCTCTCTCACTTTCTCTTTCTCTCTCTCTCTCTGTTGTCCTATCAGTGTTTTATTGCTTTGGACAGATGGGACCCAGAGGTAGCAGCATCAGCTACACTTGCTGCACCGCAGAGGGTCCTGGGAAATGGAGTTTCGTGAGGTTGTAGACTAGCCCGTGTCCAACAGAGACAGCTTACTGACGTCACTCATTAGTGTTTATGAGTTGAGTTCTGTACACATGGATAATAGAGTGGTCCAGTTCTGAGGCTTTGTGTCCACTGGGCATCTTCAGTGAGCAGTGAAGTGGTAAACACACTTACATGCATGTTTGTTCAAATTGAGCTTGGCTTTAAGGTAGCCAAGTAAAAACATGCAGAGCATTTAGCATGTTTATAGCCGAGGAAGCTGGAGGTTGATTGATCCACTGATCCAAGTAATTAACTGTTGCTCAAAAAAGAAGCTCCACTGTTCACTTAGAGTCATAGTTAACAATTATTTGACAGGTTCTAATAAAGAAAGCTTTGTTAGGGCACTGCCACTTATCAGAAGATTGCCTTTAAGCTTTAAAACTCTACTACACTGTTCTAAATTAACACTTGAAAATAGATTTACCAAATGAAGCTGGTTGCTTAAGTTTCAAGAAATGAACCTTTTCTTTAATTTGGAACATGTAGCATTAGCTTAAAGCTAAAGAAGTTGAGGCACAAAAATACTTCAATATATTAATTATGAATTTAAAAAAAGCTGAAAGTCAGTTAATGTTTGACAAAGCAATACTGAGGTCCTATTGCGGTCGTCTGTCTTCTTACAATGAATTTATCATTTTGGGATGATGTAAGCCAGGCTGGCTTACTGTCATATAATACAATTACTGTAGCTATTGCCGTATTTTAGTTCTGTTATGTCAGAAGCGTTCATCATTATGAGTGAACCTTTTCACATTATCATTTGATACACTGGTAGTGTAAAAGTATTGGGCTACCACTAACTTTTTATGTGCCACTCAGTGACTGGAGAAAATCATATCACATTTAGCCCTGCTCTCCCTGCTGGACTACAAAAATACATCATCCCTGGACCAACCCATTTACCCAGGCCTGACCTTTGACCTGATCATTCCATCCCATTTCTGCAGTGGCTGCTGTTTGCCTGTGGAGGGCAGCGCTGCCTCTCTGAGGAACTGGAGCTCACTGTTCACCTCCAACAACAACTATCCAGCTAGCCTCATCATCTGTAAACAAACAGGAGGTGGTCTGACTGTGTGACCTTGAAAACATCAAATCTCCAAATATAATATTTTCATAAATCCAATCTCATTGGATAAAACACTATATATGCTTTTTTATACAAAAAAGAGAAAGTATTTTGTGTTTTAATACATATGTGCATGTACAGATATAGAAAAGTGACCACACTGAGTCTGTTATGACGTAACTGTGGGCAACCGGACAGGAGACAGTATTTACATCAAACAAATTACAATTAAATATTACAACAACAAAACAAACAGGGACGTGGTGGTCATAGTGGTGTTATAGAAACGTGCCACAATCCCACAATCCCCTTTAGAGAAGAAGAGGCCGGGCTCAGGTCACATGACTCTCAACTAAAATGAGTGAAAGAGAGAGACAGGACTGATAGAGAGGTGGCGATTTGTAGTGATGCAGTTTGATTTAGTAACGTTTAAAACAATGAATACGTCGAAACCAAGCTAATCCTGAGATACTTCCACCAGATTCCATAAAAGTCTGATTGAATATTATTATTGATATTACTATTAATATTCAATGGAGAATTTTACTGGAGATTTCTAGTGTGTAATAATGGCTTTAAAAGCTTCCCTCAAAAAAAAAAAAAAAAACTGTTGGGAATATTGCCAGATGTAAAACTAAATAGACAATCCTTAAAACATTTGTGAATATATATCAACTCTCTGTCTCTCTCAAGGTTGCTTAATAGTGAAAAAAGAAGAAATTAAGGCATCCAGATGAAGAAACAAAGACTCTGAAGTTGAACTGACTGACTGAAAAAACAGCAGTATAGCAGTATTTGTGTAAGTGTGTGTGTGTCTGTATTTGTGTGCGAATCGGTGTGTTTCTTCAGTCCTGATTGGCTGGTTGGTTTGCTGAGGTGCTGCGGTGATGGTGTGTTGTGGTTTCTGAACAGTTTGTTTTTTGTGAACAAAAAAGGCACCTAGTTCCTCTGCTCATTTAAAAATTGGTTCTTCCTCCTCTGCCAGCCAATCTCGGTTCCCTCTGCCTGTCCATCTGACAGACACGCAAGAAGACAAGTCGTCTCCTTGGAATCTGACGTCGGGATTCAAATGCAGGCTTTCCACATTCAGTGGAAACAGAGGAGTAGGTAAAAAATAAAACGAGAGAAGAATGATTGGAGGATGGTTGGGGGAAAATTCAGTGGTGCTGTGCACAGGTGGTAAAGTGTACAGGTTACGAGACACGTATCCTCGCTGAAGCTCCCCTCCTCTGGTTTCCAGGGAGATGCTAACAAGTCGTCTGCTCCTCCTGGGGTTGATAAACCACTAGAAAAGAGATATGTCCGAGTTCATCACAGGCCCAGCCTTCTCCTGCTTCCATAATGTTCTCCTCAGCCAATTGGAGTTCTCCTCTGTGGCACATTTCCACCTTGTGTGTGTACCTACACAAACTCAGCGGAGGAAGAGGAAAAGGAAGAGGAAGAGGAGGTGTCAGAAGGACGTGTGCGTGGAGTTTTTGTGTGCTTTTTACTTAAGCTCCTCCTACAATACAGGCTCCTCCTCCATTGGCTCCTCAGTGGACCTGTGGGAAGTTCAAAAGCAATCAATCACATTTAAGTTGGAAATGACGCCTTGTGACACAACACTGAACCAAAATATATGGAGCCAAACTTAACTTTTCATGTAGCATGGATGTCTTTATATTGTGCTAAAGACTAGAGTAAAGGTTAAGGGTAATAGGTGAACAGCTTCCTTCATACCAGTTTGAACCAGTTGTCCCATCTAACTATCCAGAATATGAATATTACAGACTTCTCTTCAAAGGAGTGGCTTTTGTCTTCAGGTGAAGATGGACTGCTGAGGGACTCTACTTAGGAACTGGTTCTTCTGTGTTGTACCATGCATTTCTGAAGCTGTAGTTTCCTTTCTCCTATGTACAGTACTAATTTGTACATTTTTCACTGCATTCAACTGCATATACTGCATTGCTCTGCTTGTGTCTGGGCTTTTTTTTGTCCTTGGAGTGGACCAGTGGACCAACATAAGGACTGGACACCTGTTACGTCTGTTGTCTTCTCCCTGACGGTAGTGGACGTGCTCCTCTTTTCCTGGATTTGAAAACTTAATTTTTTCATCACAACTCAGGCGGTTTTACAGTAGTTCACACTGTGTCTCAGGTGGTCACAGGGACACACATGAATCCCAGGTGGAGAACCAGGTGAACATCAAGTGCAAGTGGGTTTATAAGCCTGCGTTTCCAACAACTCAGTCAGAACTGATAATACTAATACAATACTAATACTGTGTTGCTAATACACATTAAAACACTTCATAATGATGTTATTCTAGCAGAAAGTCACCACAGTGCAATGCTGACCTGCTGGTTTCCGTGTTGTCGGGAACGGAGCCCGGCTGCTCAACATCAACACTAAGGGAAGCCATGGCACTAACTGTTTCTGCTTCATCATTCTCTGATTGGCCCTGAGCATCCAGTGGCGAGTGGCCGCTCGTCTGAGACAAACTCTGGAGACAGGACCAGTGTTTACCTGCATGGTGAGAGAGCCATAATCAAGGATTAGGGAGGAAGTCATATTAGAGCTTCTCCTCATTATGTGTATGTACTGTATATGTGTGCTTCTTACTCTGGATCTCTATTACTCTCTCCAGTGAGGCCCAGGCTTTTGGACATGGCTTCTCCTGAGGCCACTGAAATACAGAGTCACACTGACAGAGACAAAGAGCATGCCTTAACAGCACTGTATGAACCAAACATATCTACTACTCAAATAGATGCAGCAGATTTATATGTCCAGATTGTTCAGAGGTGGTTACAGTTTGCATACACACTGTGTATGTAGGGAACAGTGAAACATTTAAAACATGACTAATAATTAATGGCAATTTGATTCTTTATCTCACCGGGTCTCCCAGAAGTGCAGAAACACAGGCCTCTGATGCATCACAGATGGCGGTGAGGTCATGACCGCCCTCCAGCGCCATAACAACTCGCCCACCCGCGAGACCCATCAGCAACTGCGTTAGCTGACCGAAACCTGCCAACACACACCGGTCACGGTTATCAAACGCTAATTACAAGCAACCATGTCATTGAGATAGTGATCACAAACTTGCCTCTGTCTGGTCACCATGGTAACAAGTGGGGTACTCACACTTGGCCGAGACATTGTAGCCTCCCAGAGGAGACTGGTGACCCTCCACGGCGTCGAAGCCAGCGGACACCAAAACCACATCTGGACTAAACTGCTGCGCGATAGGCATCACCACACTCCTACACACACACACACACACACACACACACACACACACACACACACACACACATATAACAATTTGGTATAACTTTATTAGTATGAACCTAATTACTGGGGACACTTTCATAAATAGTTATGGTTTTGTTAAGAGGGGGCAGCAGGTTATGGACAGGTATTGGTATAAGGTATAAGAAGCCCAGTTGCCATGACCCAGATTTGCATATGTGTTTCTCTACAAGGAATAGAGGGAAAATAGTTGGATGCAGTAGTTAATAAGAAATAACAATAATGATTAAATAATAACGCTACTGATAATATTAAGAAATAATAATATTAACAGTAATAATGGTGAGCTGTGATCTGGTTGGAAGACCAACGTATGGACATAATCATCAGTACTACCAAGGCTGCGCTGTTGTTTCCTGAAGATTCTCAAATTTTTACTCATTTTATTAATAAAATGGAAATAATAAATATTTCATATAAGCTGACACATGATAGCTCTTCTCAGACCGCAGCATATCCACTCACATCCATTTGTGTCTTTCTGTTGGCAATGAAAGTACAAATTCAAATCTGTTTCAAAGACAAGAGTCTGTAACAGGTAATGACAATGTTTACCTAAAGGCAGTAAGGTACTCCACATCACCCATAGGGGGCTCCACTCCTCCAGTCCAAGCTATGTTCACATTAAAACCTACACCAGCACCTGATCCCACCTGCAGAGAGGAAGAAAAACAGATGTACAGTGTGTAAAAGTGTAATTCTTATCAGTTATGAATGTTTATATGTCTCACATTATAGTGAGACATAGATATAGATTATATAGATTATGAGCAGAGCAGAGAAATGTTGCTACTCTCTTTAAATCATTACACAAAAAAGCAGAATGTGTGAAAACAAAGTGATTTCTAGAAAAAAAGTGCATTCAGCATTTATGTAGAGTTCCAGAGGATCTTTCTGTTTGGTACGGAAAGAGACTATTTAAGTTCATTGCCCAAATTTGACATATTCTGTTGGTTGTGGCAATGTGATACAAGATGTATATGAATGTGCATATAGAATAAGAGAGAAGAAAGGGGTGAAGCGGCACTCAAAGCAAATGTCTGCCAAGTAGTTGTGCTATTCCACTTCTTGACAGATGGTGGCAGCAACATCCCAAGGAATGTAGCAACACAGAAGCAGCAAAAGGAAGGACGAACTCCAACTCATGCATTTGTTTAAAATATTTTGAATATAAGCATTACTGTGGACATACACAGTATCTTTAATAGTGGTATTGTCACCACTGCACACACTCAAACACTTGTTTGGTGTTTGGACAAGATAAGATTTGGTAACCCAGGGGGAAAGCGCAGCTAAAGGTCAGAGAGAGTGAAACCATGAGAGTGTGTGAATCACACTCTGATGGTTTCAGTGTGTGTGTGTGTTTGTACAACACATTACCCACATTGCGGACCAAATGCTAGTGCCCACAATTGATAGAAACCAGTCTCTGTTGTGTGTGTGTGTGTGTGTGTGTGTGTGTGTGTGTGTGTGTGTGTGTGTGTGTGTGTGTACCTCTTCAGGAGCTCCACTGCCAGGAAAGAAGTTTCCATCATCGTAGCGATGTAGGGAGATGTAAAGGACGTTGGGGTCACTGTAAAAGGCCTGCTGGGTCCCGTTGCCATGGTGAATGTCCTGGAATGACAGGTGGCACAGAGGCATCAGTGGAAGTCAATGTAACAGAAACTCTGGACATATCATTTAATCCAGATTCATTTGGACTACATGAAAGCCTGGTCAGAATAATAATTTATTGTGACATCAGTACGATAAATGCAGCGATACACACACAAGGGGGTGAAATATGGAGGAGGGAATGAATCAACTGGCTAAAACAACACACATTTTTTATAATCCAATAAGGCTTAAAAAACAAACTGTTCCCACAAATTCTAAGAAAAAACGTTTGGTTTTCTAAATTGAGACGCATGTATGATGAACCAAGAACCAGCAAAACCATGAAGGTGAATCATCGCAGGATTTTAATAAAGTGTAGAAAAATGGAACTGTGCACTCTGTGTTTTTGGCTGATTTAGATATCTCCCAGTCGGGTCGGCTACTGTGTATGTTGGCCATTAAATCTTTTTTCTGTTTCTCAGCTGGTGATAAAGGAGCAGATTCTATTATCAGTGCTGAAGTGATGCATACAGTACAGTTGCTTCCAAGTAAAACATTGTCTGGATTTTTATATACAATGCAGAAATACTAGCTAAGTCTTGTTGTTGTTGATGAGCGTCACTTTCTCACTCCACTTCAAGGAGCTGTTTGACAGTTAAGATTTTGTTCGGTTTGGGTTGGGGTTAGACATTTAGTTGTTTAGGGTTAGGGCCTAGAGAACATGTGTGAGTCAATGCTACTCACCCAATCCACAATAAGAATCTTGCCCACTCCCAGTTTCTGCTGCAGCAGCTTGGCAGTGATAGCTACCGAATTGAAGAAACAAAACCCCCTGTTCACACAAACACATACACACACATTCACACAAGTAAGACACACGTTTATGCATATAAAGATGGTAACAAGCGAAACATCTGTCTCTGTAACAGTGTTGTTGTAGGTGTGCTTACATGGCAGTGGATTCCTCAGCATGGTGACCTGGTGGACGAACCACTGCAAAACCATTCTAGAAAAAGAAAAAGAAAAAAAATACAGAGCAAAGGATGGGTGAGACCCTTGTTTATTTATGAAAAAGATTGTTTACATGAGTAAACATGCACGCATTACCTTCAGCTCCCCCGACGCTACTCTGAAGGCCAGCTCAATGACTGAGCCAACCGCCATGCGCACCGCCGCTGACGAGTGCATCTCATTCCACACTGTGTCACTGTCCACCTGTAGGGGGCAGAACAGGGCTCAGTCCAGGGTTTAAACTCTTGGGTATTACAGTGTAAATAACAGACAGAAGAAGACAAGAGTCTCACCCCAATTCCTCCACAGGGAAGAACAGCGTACATCTTCTGGCTGATTGGACCTGAAACAACCAACCAGTTCTTACTAGCTGTATTTCAACATTGCAGTTGTACAGGGAAATTTGTGAAGGTGGTGCACAGACTGTAAGTAACATTGAAATAAATAGTACAATGATGCAATAACAATAAACTTTATCATATTACATTGTCATGAATAAGACAAACAAGTACCCAGAAGCTTCTTGTGGTCCAGTTTGTGTCGATTGAGGGGACTGGTTCCATAAAGCAGAGTGTGGAACTCTGAATGGACGGACTGGATCTCGTCCAGAGACGCTTTACGCCCACGAATCCTCTGCTCAAAGACAGGCAGAGACACAGACTGAGTAAGATTGTTGCACATTTTTAATTTGCACATTAGAAAAACACAATGTAATACATGCATTTAGCAGCGTACTGTGAAAAAAGGACGGAAAATGCTAATTCGGTGTACACATGCAGAGGTGATGCGTTTAAAGGTAACACATATTTACAGTAAGTGGAAATAATAAAGCACCATAACGGACTCACTTACTTTCTTTGTGTGTAGTGCAGTGTAATACTGCGAATATCAAACACAACAACGTAGCACTATGTGTGCAGCTCTTCTTTGAGAACAAAGGTCTTGTTTGCAACGTGTGTGTGAGTGTGTGTGCGCATTTGTGAGTGTCTTTCTGTGCGTTTGTGCACACGCGCACCTCGCAGCGGCTTAGCAGGCCCGTCTCCTGCAGTCTCGACCAGATGCTCTGTACTCTGCCAGCGTGCTCGGGGTGGATGTGAGCGTTGCCACACACACACTGATGCTTCAACATCAGACTGTCATACACAAGCCCTGCAATGAGAAAGGGACGTGAATACCATATATTCTGTATGTGCCAGGCAGCTTTTACAAATCGAGCTTGGATCCAGACACAAGATGGGTAGGAAGGGAAAAAAAAAAAAAAAACTTCAATATAATTGTACATTATCAAATAATGCACGTCATTTTTTAGCGTAGTGTGACAACAAATTCTGCAGTTACAAACAACCTCCACAAGATGTCAGTAGCTACATATGAAATAAGTTTGCAACACACACTGAACCTCCCACATTACTTGTAGCACACACACTTTAATAAGATTTATGCACCAATCAGGCACAACGTTAAAAGCACCTGATGGTTTTAATGTTGTAACTCATGGGTGTATATGATGAATATGATACTTAAGAAGAGTTTTGTGATCTCCCAGCTCTCAGACATGTACATGCAATCGGAAAAATAGTCCTCATTAAACTGTAAAGGGGTCCTGTTCACCTTTCCTTGTATCATTGAGTGTTCATTCATCAGGCCAACAACACCACTCCTCACTTTACACTTTGCAGTGTGATGTTATGGTTAAATCACACCAGCCAAAAGAATCAACAACCAAATTCTTATTTCCAATATGTTACATCATCAAAGTTAGTTTGTCAGAAAATACCTCAAGTCTAGTACTTCAGACTGACCATGTGGCAGTGTGTGTTTAGTATTCATTTTAAAGCACTACATTCCCTTTGAGACATCAGCCTTTTGCAGTTCACTTTATGATTATTTCTCTTCCAAATGGGGCATTTCAGCATGTAAACGACCCCACAAGTGGTATAAGTTAATACACCCCTTTACATGGATACACATCTTCAATCTGAAGACTATAATAATAATTATGTTTGAGAATTTTAAGTCCCCTAAATGCAAAAAGAAACATCAACTCCTGAATTTGGATTCTGATTCAGAACAGTTGCTGATTAATTTTGTCAGTTGGCTAATCCATATATTCAAGTATACAGGATTCATAGTTTATAGTACAGAGGCTGTACAAAGGTCATTGGCCATTTTTAATTCAACATAGAATAGAAGATAGAAGATTCTTCCTGTTAGTTACATTCTTGAATAGCTCAACTTGATTATTTCTCTTTACCACATCAGTTACATGTTTTTAGATTCCAGGATCACTGGAAGTCCACTCCACTCTACTTAAATGATGTGGGGTTCACGTTAAAGGTTCCTACAGATGTTTCAAAATGAAATCCTATTTGGAACGGAGAGTAATGTTGTATCCTGAACCTTAGGAGTGCTTTGAAAGTGGAACAAACACAGTAAATGGCTGCAGACAGAAACGAGCAGCATCACATAAAATTAAAGTCATACACCAATAATCAGGCTTCTTATTAGAACAATTGAATATTATAGAGAAGGAATCACAATTTTTCAATTGACAGTTTTTCATTCAGTACCCGTAGTTTATTTGTACCCTCAGCTAACAGTGAGATAACTCTCTGTTGCTAAGCAACAAGCATTGTGGCTGACAGTAGGCGGACTACCACCACCGATGTCAAACTCTCAGCCAATCATAAACTGGATGTGCACACTCAAAAGCACACACACGCACATGAACTGACCAGTAGTAAAGAGGTGTTTGACGGGATTGACGGTGGCTGCGGGGGAGGACTGTGCTCTTCCCAAGGGTCTGTGGGGCAACGACAACTGGAACACACCCAGCTGCTGCAAGGCCTGATGGGAAGGGAAGGAGGAGAGAAAGTTGTGATTCATAGTCCAATCACTGCAAAGTTACGTATGAGTGCAAACAACAAAACAGCATGCTTACCACCAACACTGTTCTATCTCTCAGTCATCTCTCTCACTCACACACACACAGACACACAGAAGCATCATTCATAAAAATCAGTGACACATTAAACAATATGAAAAGATTCTTAACAAATGAGACACTGACTGATTTGAATGCTACTACACCTTTATACAATGACGACAAACACTATGACAGTTTTCCGTTTTGTTTTGTTCCCACTTTGACTGACTGTCCTGAAATTTCAGCGACCAACTTCCACACAGTGTGGGTGTTAGATTTTTTTTTTTTTTTTTGAAGGTTTGTGTAAGCACTGCAGACACACATAGTCTGTAGTGTCTATATATAGGGAGTGTTGCTGTGCTCCCTGCTGCGAACTGGGTGACTCATAATGTGTGGGCGGACACTAAAACACACACACAATTGAAAATATACAGACATACAGCAGCACACACACAAACACACACACACAGCGGTGTGAGTCCAGTGGTTGAGTCACCAGCTGCTGGTGATGTCACACCAGCGTCAACAACTGTGTGTGTGAGTGTGCCGTTTCTCCGGGGTTAGGTTGAGATTGCCATTCAGTGCGCATATAGCTGGGGGGGGGGCTTCTAGTACTTCTATTGCCCATCATAAACTAGTCACATAGTGTTTGTGTGTTTTTGTGTGTGTGTGTGTGTGTGTCTGTGTGCGCCTGTGTGTTTATGTCACAAAATGATAAAGTGCTGCAAAGTGTCACAGAAAAGTGTTGTGTGATATTAATCAAATCCCACCGTTTTCCGCTTGTGTAAAATGTCAGAGCTTTCTTCTGATGACTCATCCTGTTCTGTGAGCTTCTATCCAGTTAGATGTGATCATACATCTCAGACCCCTCCACCCCCGCTATCCCCCCCCCCTCCTTCCTCTCTTTCCACAAGCACAGACACCATCCACAGGGTCAGAGGTGTGTGTATGGGGAGTAATGAGACAGGAGAAAAAGATCAATGAAAAAAGAAAAAAAAAAAGAGCCTTGGTGTGTGTAAGATGGGGGTTGGATTATAATATGCGACCATTCCTACTGACGGTTAAGTCCTGACACACCCATCTAATATCATGGTGATAGAGACACCAATCTGCAACCACAGCACATCATCTGTGTTCATTAACCTATTGTGCTCAAAAGAAAGATACCAGAAGACACCATCACAGGATGCAAACTTAACAATGGAAGGTCTGTAAACAGCATTGAAACAGTTTACACAAGCTGAACATGTACTAACATTTAAAGCAGAATTAATTTGACGTATTATGTACACATGATGTTTGTTTGTTCAAACATCTGCCCCCACACTAGCTGTTCATGAAGGCAACGTTAGTGCCATAGTAATGTAATGTGAAATTATCCAGTGAATTAATTCACTGGTAAAGTTCAGTACATTTCAAAATAATGTTAAAAATCAACATGAAAGAGAATTGTGATACAGTTGTGAACTGTGATGCTGTATCGCCCACCCTAATGTGGAATTACCTAATAGCAGAGAGCTAAATATATAGGAATTAGTTCATGTGGAGTCAATCATAAGTCCCCCACTGGCAAAAAAACTTTAAAGGTTTATATGCTGTGTATGTAAAACTGCTTAAATGTTCACTTGAGTGTCAGACATAGTACGACATCACTACTGAAACAGCACAGTGTTGTTTTTCTGAGCTGCACAAAAAGTAAATTCCAATAAGGAATACTTAAAAATGTGCAGCAGCTTAGGATTTCTGTATGCGAAAACAACTGTGCAAAGGTGAAGAACACCTGAAGTCATCTCAGGTTTTGAATTGAAGTAGCAGACCGTTGGCTGTGATGAGTCAGATAACTAAGACGCAGCTGCATCTGTAACACGGCAAACAGAGTGAGGCAGGAAACAGCAGGAAGCTGGACAATGGTGCGTGTGTGTGATTCATCCCTCTCTGGGATGATGATGCATAACCAAAATGTCCTGAGTTTAGGATTTACTTTGTACTGCACAGAAGTGTTTCTTTAGCTTTATGATATGACATGCACACGCATCAGGTATCAAACCAGGCCTTAATTAACCTCACCCATCACGTCCCCATTAGTTTATAACTGGATTTAAAGCACTTTTAGTTTCATTGGCTAGAAGCTGTGGATTTGCATACAAACCTGCGTGTAGCTCCCCCTCTCCTCCTCGCTGCTCTCTCTCAGCTGGACAATGTCTTCGTCCTCTTCCTCTTCGTCCAGCTCACTCTCTGTGCTCTCTCCTTTCGTGTGCATACCCCCACGCTCATCCTCAGACTTCACATGCACGGCGAGTTGTTCGGAGGAGAGCGTGCTGTCGTCAGACCCCTCCTTCTGAAGCCTGATTGGTCAAAATATTTGGATCCACTTAGATGCAAGGTGAGGTCATGTATGCAGGTAAAGTTGAACGATAATCAGTTGTTGATTCAGACGGACTGGTTGTGAGCAATGCCACACCTGTGAGGACCTGCCCCTCCGTCATCCTCCTGCATGTCACTGGTCTCTGTGAGCTCCTCCTCTGTCTCTTCTGGGTGGGTGGGTGGCGGCCTGGGTAGGTCTGCTCCCTTTGATAGCATCTGCACATAAAACATAAAGTTGGCATGTTTACCTGAACTTGTATATGTACTATGTGCATGTGTGTGTGAACTTGTGTACCTTGTAATGTTTCTCCAGAAAATGCTGGTGCTGCTGCTGAACCACCAGTTGCTGCAGGGCCTGGGGGGACTGGGGCAAAGGTGCACTCTGGGTACGAGCCAGCGGTCGATGGCGAGGCAACTTGTTGACTGTCCGCATTCCACTGGACACGCCTCTCTCTGCTGTAACCAGTGGCGACTGGCTGTACATGGGGACTGAGAGGACCAAGGTCATAGCAGAAAGACAATGAGTTGGACAATATGGGTGGACTACCAGTGATGCTACAGCGGACTTCAATGTGCTTGTCTTGTTGAGTGTGGGCATGTCTATAATGTGAACAAATTTTGTTGCAATACCATTCTTGTGAGGACATTTTAGCCGGTCCAAACAAGCTTAAAGAGCATTTTCAGGGACTAGTTCTAGGGTTAGGGTTTGAATTGGGTTTTGTATAGGGTGTGGCCGTGAGTTGTGATAGTTAGGGTTAGGCTAACAGGCCAGTGTTAGGCTCACAAGTGCAGTAAGACAAATGTGTGTGTGTGTGTGTGTGTGTGTGTGTGTGTGTGTGTGTGTGTGTGTGTGTGTGTGTGTGTGTGTGTGTGTGTGTGTGTGTGTGTGTGTACCAGCTAGCATAGCAGTCTGTTGTCTGGCCTGCTCCAGTAGTAGTACATGCTGCAATAACGAGGAATGGGCTGAATGAGAGGTGGGTGGTGGAGTCTCCACATCATGCCCCACCCCTGCAGAGAAACGTTATTACATCACCACAACGTCTAAATTTTCAGTGCATTTCAAAATTAATTGAGAGAAATTCTGTGTGCTCGGGCTGACCTGCGGGTAGAGAAGACGTGGATAGAAACTTCCCCGTTAGAGTCCCGCCACCTCGCAGTGATTGGATGGCTTGACGCTCGGCCTCTTGCTGGCCGGACAGCTTCTGGGGGGCCTAGAGGGAGAGCAAGCATTAACATGGTTATCACAGAGGAAAGTATTAGGTACTACACAATCACTTGTATGGCAATACAGAGCAACATCCAGAAGCAGTTTTAGAATCACCATACTGTAAACTATCACATCCAATATATGTGCTGTGTATATTGTGGAGAGTTATTATTTACATGCAACAAAGAGTTTACATATAACACGGGCACCTAACAGATTTACAGGGTCAGGGAATACTAACTTCTAAGATGGGAAATGAACCGCCAGTTTCTAATCATAGCTTAGCATCTGTAACAAGGCACAGCAAACCTGTTAAACTTTGATTTTCTCCACATGTTGTAGTGAGCATGGAACTTTAGTTACAATAACTCTAAGCAAAAAAAAAAAGAAGAAAAAAACAACAAAAACAAAAACAAAAACACAAGAGCATGTGAGCAAGTGTAAGGAACTGATATAACTGCTCCAAATGTTAGCATGCCGTCAGTAGTAACTTGACATTACTTTAGATAGCCAAGGACCATATTGATAACTACATTATTTTATGCTGTTAAGGGTTTAAAAAAGTCCAAAAGGACTGAGAGATGCAATTATATCTGAGTATGTAGAAATGATGGTGGCTCTGCCATTTGTGCATTTGGTTTGGACAGTGCTGAAAAGTACAGCCAAACTTTGCAGAGCTCTTTGCTTATTCCTCATTCTGAGCCCCAGAGATAATTAGGAACCCTAACCCTACTTTTTCTTTACTGTAACCAGACAAAAAGAAATAGAAAACATTACATGTTAACAGTCTTAACGGTTTCATTTAGGAACTAGAGCTAAATAGCTGTGCATCTGTCTGTTTCTTGTAGGTGAATGTGTGTTGAGTTAACCAACCGTGATGTGTGTGTTAGCAGGGAGGCCCAAGGAAATATTGGGCAGGGAGGGTGAGGTATACAAACTCAGAGGACTCAATGTCCCATCAGCCCCCAGAGTCTGATGGAGAGATCTCAGCTGCAGACAGACAGGCACACAGAAGGAATCATTAGTTTAGGTGCTTGCTTAGTGGAATTTTAACATTTTTTTTGCAAGTGTGGCATTATACAGCAGACTGACCATGGTTGCTATGGTAACCATTGTTTTAAACACTTACTGAAAGGACAGTATCGCTCTGTCTCATCACCAAGTCATTTCACTCTCTGAATCCTCGGTGTAGAGCTGCAGTCTTTGGACTTGGCTGCTCTTGTGCATTTTTAATAACTGTCCAATATCCCTATCAAACACATCTGCTAGTTACCAAAATTGTCCAGCTGTTTCCAACTTCATGTTTACACTCCACTTCAGATTTGAATCCTCATATGAAAGCTAACCTGAGCATACTGGAATAAATTATGATGCTTGTGAGCCAGCATTTATGAGCCTCATTAGCCACGTTAATGTAGGCAGGCTGATTCCTAGAAATGACGCTCCAGCAGCATGTACACAACGCTCCAATGACCGAATGTTTTGCTGCCCTTAAATTAACAATGAAGACGTTACATCTGCTTCATGTAATACATATACTGCATGAGTCAGTGAATATTATATTATAATATTTTGAAATAAGGTGTATGTGTGGTTGTATATATACCTCGCTCTGGATGTTTGGGACAGATCCCGTGTTGCCATTGGCGATAGCTGTATTGGAACTGTTGGGGCTGCTGGGACCTGAACCTGGAGCGCTATTACAGAGAGAGGAGACTGGTCGAGGGACACACACAGAAAGAGAGAGGGAATTAATCTTCGAGTTAAGTAAGGAAACATCTGTGATCTGCCTCTTGTTTGAGAGGCATTCTTGTTGTTTAACTATGTATAGCACAATCATTAGTGTTCACCTGATATCTCTATGGCTCTCTTCTTAAAAGTGCTGATGACGGTTCCATCCTTCCTGCGGAGAAGTGGAGAGCTCCGCCTCTCAGCCACCTTCTGCTTCAACCGCGAGCGCACCTTCAGGTTGGGCTCCGAGACTGGACAAGAGTCAGTGAGAAGACTAATAAACCAGTCATGCAGTAACTATTCTAATAATAATATATTATATATTATAAATCAGTTTTTGATTCATTCTGTTTCAGAGGTGTTGTTTCCACTGTGTGATCATTTTTGGATGATGCACTAGGGATGCTATCCATTATACTGTATACATACAGTAAATGTATGTATAGATACATATGTAAACCCTCCACATAGTCTTTCATCAAACAACACACACACTGTCCCTCTGCCTCAGTCTGTGTGTCCTACCCGTCTTGCGAAGCGGGAAGTCATCTTTGCCCTCATAATTCCCCAGCAGTGGGGGCAGTTTGTAGGAGGGAGGAGTTCCTGGGGTGTTACTCTGTGGGGGAGAGCTCTGCTCCAGGGAGGTGTGCTGGCCTCCCCTGCACACACACAGACACAGAAAGAGAATATTTATAATTCATTGGTGATGAAGTGCTGCAGTAATGCTTTCATTTCGTCACCGTCTACAATTTCCAGAATGCCTTTCCTGTTATTTCCCGTTCCTGTGAATGTGGAAATATTTACTCTGTGCTTCATCTTCAATTGATCAATGAAACTTTTCCAGCCAGTGTCAGGACAGCTGGGATGCACTGGACATGACATCATGTGTTCTCAGGAAGTTACGTGGCAGTTTTCAGTGATAAAAAGCTAAAATACTCTTAGAACATAATGTACACAAATAGAAGACCATCACAGAGTTCACCACGGTCCTAAACTCAGCTCGCAACATAACGTTTTCCTCCTTGTACAACAGCGACAGACAGCAGATATGTGCCCAGTAATTAACTTGGACTCACAGACATGGTGAACCTGGTCTTCAGATTTTTTTTCTAAGAGGACATATGTTAAGTCCTAGTGCTTCTCTTGCATGCACTCCTATACTGATCTCCTCGCTTCATCTTCTTAGCAAAACAGCTTTCAAGTCTGTCAATCATATAAAGAGTTGGCAGAGTGAGAGTGCTTTAACAGCCCACCTGCGCTTGCTCACTTGAACTGTAGGCTTGCAAGTAAGTTGGATGGAATGCCTGACGTCGCTCACAAAATACAGCAACTAGGAACTGCCAGCAGAAGCTGAGAAAGCTGCCGACTGGACTCTATGTACGCCATACACAGGACAAGACATACAGTCATGTCTATGCTGTGTTTCAGTGTCCACTACATTTCTTTTGTTTCAGTACTCTATACATGTACTTTGCAGTATGTTACATGTTCTAAAGTCAGAGAATCTTTTACCTAATAGGCAATGTTGTCTTGTTGTCTTATCGTAAATAATTACAGTTTGTATGTGAGGTGTAACTTTTGTACAAATCCATGGTTCAGGTCATATTTCAGTTTTTGTTTTTTGGGGCAGAGGAGAGTTCATAACACAATTGACCCACACTCTTTAGTTTCCTAGATTGCCTCACAGCACAGATGACCTACACTCTAGGTTAGTGTTCTTTAGAACCATGACACAGTAACCTGGACGTGTATGTTGCAATTTCCGTCAGTTTCAGAATTGTTAAGCCCCTAGCTTAAACCCATCTTAAAAACAGTAAATTAAGAAACACTATTCCCACAGTTATTACAGAATGTTTCAAGATGTGAGGTCACGGTAATATGACTGATCTGTTGACTTCTTCTAACCCTCACCAGCACTTCGGGGAGAAGGAATGATTCAAGCCTCCAGGACCAGGCTCTTTCTTGCTGAGAAGGAACTCCTGCAGCTTCAGCTTCACCTCTGTACTGGCAATGGCACCTTTCAAAACACAAAGCACCCAGACACAGGCAATCAGGACATGCTACACTGACTTGCAAGCACCAAGTGATACACAGTGTGATTACCATGGAAGTTACAGCAGTGGCAGCGGTGTAACCTACTCTCTTTGCCTTTCTCCTTGTTCCTCAGCAGGAGCAGTTGTTGCTCTAGTCTCTGTTTCTCCTGCTCTTCGTGTCTTTGTTGCTCCAGTTTCCTCTTCTGCTCTAGCTCCTGCTGCCGCTTTGCTGCCAGCAGCTCCTGTTGTTGCTTACACACACAGGAGCACACACACATTTTTCTGAATGATTCTTGAGATAACTGAAAAACAACCAAACTGATTAGATGAGAATCAGGACTGATAGCAGCTGTCTTGCTTAAACATTGTTAGCTTAAACAGCTGGTTCTGAGACTAACTAAATGAGCGAGAAGCTACCTTTAGGTGCTCCTGCAGCTGGATTTCATGTTGTCTTGTTAGCACTTCATGTTTTTTCTGGAACTCGGCAAACAGCAGTTGTTTCTGGAGTTCTTGCTGCTGTTTGAGTAGCACCAGCTCCTGTTGAAGCTGCTGCTCTCTCAAGGCTGTGTCCACCACTGCTCCACCACCAGACAGAGACCCAACCCTGTGCTCTGTCCGCAGGTCCACTGGACCGCCTCCTCCTGGGCCTTCTCCTTGACCCCCACCTGGAAAACAAGCAAGACAAGAGGTGATCATTACTCATCCTGACTGCACTGCTGGTCTTATTGTTTGGCTGGATTTCCTGACTAGGTGCAGCTTTTTATAGTTGTTTTGTGTATTTTGTATTTTTAACTTTGAGTTCAGATTTTTTTTTTTTAAACTTCCAACACAACATCACCTAACCTAATACTTGTTTTCTCAAACATGTCCTGACGAAAGCACTTTAAACCAATCAATCATTCATTGTAAAACCATCTAAGGAGACCAGTGAAACAACTCAAAGACCTCTAGAAACTCCTCAGGCCCAAATAGACCACTCACATTTGGTAATGACCAGTTAAGACTACCACGTTTGATGTCTATCAAAAAAAGCCAGAATGATATGAAAGAACTTTAACACAACACAGAGCAACCCTAAATGTCTTCATATGCTTGAAACAGTTAGAGGACCTTCATGCTGTTGCCCTTGGTTATACTGTACATACAAAAAAGTAACTAATATAGTTCGAGAGGTGCATTAGATTGTTGTTGAGTGTCAGTTCTGGAAAACAATACAATTTGTCAGGCTTTAGAACAAAGTCAACAACACAGCTGTGTGGGTGAGAGGTTTCCAAATTTGTGTGCATAAAAGCACAGTAACTGTGGCAGCTGTATCCGAGAGTGTTGTTTAGACCAGTTAACTCAAGAATGATTATCTAAAGTTTGCTATCTTTGTTCTAAGTTATAGGGTCTTGTGTAAATCAGCAGTGTCTCTTTTATAAGCTGGATTAATACTACACTGTAGCTACAACATAGCTAATGTGATCCTCTCTGCAAATTTTTGATGCTGGTTAATATGCAGTAGATAAGAGTGATGACAGCATTAAGTAAGTTCGAGAGAGACTGAGTGGTCTATCTAACTTCAACTGATGCTGACTCAAGTGACATCACAGAAAGCTTCCCACCCATTTTTCCACAAAAGCAGTACTCTCCAACACCGGTACACAGACTATGATGTGTAAAATCAATGGAGTTGCCCCTTCGTATTGTGAGCGGTCGCTCCTACAGGGACGCTGTTTCTACTGCACAGAGAAGTGATCACGTCAGGAGTTCTACAGATCTTCAATTGGCTTATTGTTGTGCATTATTTAGAACCCTTTTAAGTAAGTGTTGAAGCCACCTGAGGACCCTTAAAACCTTTTAGACACTCCACTGATCCACTTTTTGAAGTGTCCAACCCATTAAATCTAATTCATTTTGTAGAAATCAAGCCCCCACCCTCTCTCCCCACCCCAAAGGAGTCTTCGAGGACTCCCTACTCACCACCTTCTCCGCCTCCTGTTCTCTGCTCACTGGCTGTTCCTAGTGGGCTCTGCATGCCCGATGGGAGGCTGCTCTTCACCTCCACTACTGCAGGACAGAGAGAGAAGAGGGGGGGGGGGAAGCAGTGATTGATTAGTCTGGAAAATGTTGTCAGCGTCAGAGCAGACTGTTACATCATTCATTGGATACACACAGACAGAGGCAGCTCCCATTTCATTGAGATGAGCTGTGATAGTGTTGTAAGACAGTGAGGAACACATCGTTCTGCTACCTAAAAATAGCCACAAGCATAGCATTAGCCTAGCACTGGATAGCACTGACTTTGAATTAGCCTAATGTTACCTTGACATTAGCCATCAGCCCTATATTCAGCACTGGGCTAGGCTAAAGGACACTGCAGAACATGTTAACATGCACCATCCATATTAATAGAGACAAACGATCTGAGAAGCTGCTGTTATTTATAGCAGAACGGTGGATGTAAAAAAAACACAAAAAAAAAAACTAAAGCAGGACAAAGGAAAGAAAGAAACAAGAACAGTTAGTGCACTCTTGCTTCACAGAAATGAGTGTCATACAGTTGGAAATGCTCAAACTGTAAATGTGTCAGTGACAAATGCACCGCCTTGTACTGATCTGGATTTGCAGCAGCCACTTGGGCTAATCAGTGTGACAGATTGATATTGATTTCCTGCTTCAGGCACTGGCGTGGCATTAGCTGACATTTCAGCAAGTGAAATGAAAGATATGGTAACTCCTCAGGAAGAACTCTTCACCTTTTCAAGACTGCCAATGGAATAAAAGCCTTGGAAACATAAATGATTCTGTCCAATCAAGAGCAATTGACTGCATAAACAGGAAGCAGAGGCCCAAAGGAGACATCTTTCAAAAATGTATCAATTTTATTTGTGTTGCTCATACTGTTTGGTAATTTGGCACATGTTGTGCTAATTTTATAAAAAAAACTAAAATATTATTTATAATAATATATTATTTATTATTATAATATATTAGGCTTTATCAATACTAATTGTATTGATTGTATTCAATATTACATATCCTACATATATAACTACTATTAAGCTAACATGATTTGGTTAGTTACAGTTATACCTGCCAGGCGCTGAATATAAATATCAATTATATATATATATATATATATAATATAATATATATATATAATATTACATATTTTAATCACACTATCTATATATATATATTTGTGCATTTATTAATTACACTTAAGTACTGCACTCAAGTAGTATTGTGAGGTACCTTACTTACTCACAGTTCAGGTGAAAATATTGTACCTTTTACTGATTTTTTGTTACATAAAATAACATTTTATTTAGCATTTAGCTATGTTTCATTAAATTTCAGATGTTTGTGTGTTGTCAGTACTTTCCCCCAAAACACTTTTCCCCCAAATATTCAGTGACTGAAGACAAACATGAAAATTAAATACATATTTATTTATCAAAACATTTTTATGTCAATTACATGTACCTTAATTATCGCCTCATGGCCCTTTGGATTTACCTTTGCAGACTCCCGAGCCTATGTTGGAAACCACTGGAGTGAACTAATTAACTATAATTAACTGTGTTAAAAATAGCTCCTCCTTAGCCAGCTACACATCAGCATTAGGTTTTTTCACTGATACAATAATTTTCTTTACTAAATATATTTAATGCACTGATCATGGGCTGGTTTTCTCCAAACAAGCACTTTTACTTCTAATACAATCAAACTTTGGTGATAATAATACTACTGTACTTTTGCTTAAGTTAAATGTAGAATTTGTACTTTTAATTGGAGGATTTCTATATTTATTTCTTCCAGTGCGTATATTCAGTACCACCTAATCTCTACATAAGAACCAGTTTGTGAGAGGCAGCCCGTTTAAATTTAGCCATGTGTAAAACTCCACTAAGTCAATAAACACTATTTGAAAACTAGGCTAAGTCAGGAACAGTTGGTGCGACCGGCTGCTGGAGGTCAAGTGGTTATATTTGCTTGATGGTAAAATAAAATGTATATTTTGGGAAAGTGACTGCTGATTACTATGCAGTTTGACTGCGTCTGTACTTTATATCAGTATTACAAGACCCACAGTGCAGATGTCTTCAATTTCATATGCTCACTGTCCAGCTGGACGCTACTTAACCACTACAGAGGAAGAGGACACAACTAGATGATCTAAGTGGAAAGCTTTAAAAAAAAAAAGAAAGAAGATGTGGAAAATGTGCTGGAAATATGACTGTTACTTCTTTTTTGATTGATTTGTGTAGGCATTTGGAGATTGTTGCCCTTTCCTTAGTGTGCCACTGAACCTGAAGTTTTCATCTGTTGCAGCTTTTTAACTCTCCAACAGAATTCACATGCTTCATGGGTGCCATGATTTATCTGCAAAGTCTATTTTGTTTGCACTTTGTTTTTATTGATCCAGAGCTATTTTTCACATTTCTGGCATTCCCACTCAAGCGGTTTTATGTGCAAATGCAAATATGCATAAAAACTGGTGCATAGAAACACACCTTCTGTGTGTGTGAGTGTGGTCATTTAGGTTTATACAGTATTCAGTATGTATTGGTTATGATGCTAAAACTCAGCAGTACTCAGATCAGAAACTCCCAATCAGCTTAGCTGCTCCAATCAGCTTACACTGATCACTAGGTGTGTGTGTGTGTGTGTGTGTGTGTGTGAGAGAGAGAGAGAGAGAGAGAGCGCAAATGAGTTACACAGAGGGTTTATATGTCCTTTAGACTATTTCTTTTGGTTGGCTCCTTGTAGCACAGAGAGCCAAAAGGTTTGGAGGCAACAGGTCAAACACACTGTTTGATAGAAGGATACAGCAAACAGAGAGAGACAGGAGGCCTGACCCTGACCTGTCTTGCAACTGTGCTCTCCCAGGCGTGGCTGACCCTTTGCTATTGGATCAGGCTACTTCCTGGAAGATGCCACAGGCTGTAACATGTTTGGACGTCAGTGTATTTCCTATCTGTTCACCAGAGAGGAAATTCAATTAGGACCTACGTACTATGTAGCCTGACCTTTGACCTTTCTAAACGAAGGTGATCTGATTGGTCTGGTACCATTTTGCGGAACACCCTTTCTGCTTTTGATTGCCACGTGGGTTTTAAACTAACCGAAAGCCAACAGCCAAAATAAGGCAAAGCTTATTAGCCTTCTCCTGCAGGGTTGTGAGTATTTAGTATTGAGCCTGGTTCTGCTGGATTTCACCATTTCAAATCTTTACAGCCTTTAATCCCAGCATGACCTCTGACCTTCGATCTCAGATGGTGACACAAGCAACCTATACTGTAGCTACATACCAAACAACTCTATTGTTATAACTTGGCAAAATCTTTGTTGATTTCTTGACAAAATCTGGGAGCGCTATTATATTTACCCGATGCACATGGAAACACACACATTCCCCCATAAGCAATTGAGATTTTCTGATCTGTAGCCGTTACTGTAGTTCAGCCACTGAGGCTGCTGCAAGAGAAAGTTGGTAGAAGCCAAAAAACTGCAAGTCCATCATAAACAAGGCATGTGTCTGTGTATGTGTGGGCATGCGTGTGCAGCCACTCGCGTCTAAATTACCTAAACAAATATTCTGGCATTTCGCTGTGACGCACGTGTCTCCCCCTTCCACTACAGCACACACACTGTTCCTGTGTGTGTGTGCGCGCGCATATGTGAGAGACTGGTCTGTAAGTGTGTGTACAACAGTCTGTTTGGCAAGAGAGCAGCATTCCACAGCAACCAGTGTCTGACGTCAAACTGAAGACATTTATAGTCTGGTAAACACACACACACGCACACCAACGCACAGTCTGACAAAGAGGCGGGGCTCAGGCAACATTTTGGTCAATCATGTCAGCCTCCGACTCACTACAGCTGCACTTACACAAAGTAATTCAAGGATGGAGCCAGTAGAAAAAGAAAGATTGAAAGACAGACTGTCCATCCAGTTTGTCCAGTTTTGTAGTGAACACTAGTGAATACACCTTGGTGCTGACTCTGTATACACATGTATGTGTATTAGAATGTATAGTTGTGTAACTTGTGTAAAGTTTCTACATAAAAAAAGTTTTCATTCTTAATGTAGCAGTGAGTCTATGATAGCATTCATGTCTACATTCAATTTAGTAATGCTCTGTAAAGCATTTCTCCTTAAGGCCAATCCCTCGTTTCATGCCCCTTTCTGTTCGCTACAAAATTCTAGATGTAAATTTTGTCACCTCCCAAATCTGTGGGTGTCAGGATGGGCTCTCTACAACCCTTTTCGCAGTCCAAAAATATGTGTCCGTATAAAATGTCTGTAGTGCACATGTACCAGACAACTAGACACTAATTTCAACATCTTTGACACTGTTCTTGTAAAGTGGTTACACTGGTTGTTTTTAACTGTTTCTTGTTGCAGCTGCTACTGTCCAGATATACCATCATGTGTTCTAGCACGCATGTGTGAAACATGTCTGGATCCACACCAAAACTTAACTTTTTAACTTTATGGTTTATAAAGTATCAGAAAGCAGTAAAAACATAACTTTTTCAAGACAAAAGTGTTGCAATGACAGTGTTTATTTGAGCAGTAAAAACCTAAAATTATTCTGTTTTCTTTTAATCACGTTACTGTGCTTGAAGCCATGTGAGCCTGTACTTTGCTACATGTTGTTTCAATTAAATGTCTAAATGTCATGGTAATCCATCCAATATCTGTCAACAACAAACAGAAGATCACCACATTTAAGAGAGATCGTCCTGTGGGGACCATTGTCTGTGCCACATTTTATGCAAATAACATATGTTAGATGATAAGATATTTGCTGGTGGTACGAGATGAAACGTCAGGGGATTACCAAATTAATACAAAGTCATTTGGATTCAGCCAAAGAAATTAATAAATAATAAGCACAATTTTTAAAAATCACATTTCACATGTGAATATTTATTGTTTTTTTCCATCATTCATGATAGAAAATTAAATATCTGTTGGTTGTTGACTGCTAGTTGAACAAAACTTGAAATGTATATGTTAGTTCTTGTGACAATAGCATTAACTGATGCAAATCATCAGTTGCAGCTGCTATATTCAGGCAAGTCCTTTACAGCTCACCAAGGTCTGTGGAATCAAAACCCAGCACAAGAGTCAGGTTGGGTATTAATTCTGCACAGCGAAATCAGGCTGGGCAGAGTATATTTATGCTGCAAACACAGAATTATTTCATTCTGCAAAAGAAAAAAACAGAACTTTAATTATTTATTATTTATTTATACCTAATATATTTGGCTTTCAAACATAAATGTTTTGCTTTAGTTTTTGTGACTTTACATCTGTTCGGACACTAACTAACATTATATTGCGCATTTTCCAACATGGCTGCAATGGTGTTTATGAAACCATTGTATGTCATTAACTTTGTGTTTTTTCTCCTCCTGTTTTGGAATTTAATGGTGTTCTGCATTAATTTGTCATAAAACATTATCTGATTTTCATCTAATTCAAGAGTATTAACAAATATAATGTGCCTAAAATAATAACACAAAAAAAGTCTGATCTTTCATGTCTTTATTGAGAACAACCATAAAAACCCAAGAGATAACCTTAACCAGGCACTTCCTCTAGCTGTAGATCAGACCTGCACACTGTCATGGGTGAAATTTTTGCCCGTTCTTCCAGGCAGAACTTTAGCTCTGTCATATTCTTTGGATGTCTCGTGTGTGGTTCTCTTCAAGTCCTTCCATAGCATCTCTATTGGGTTGAAGTCTGGGCTCTGACTTGGCCACTCCAAAAGGTGGATTTTGTTTTTCTGAAGGCTGTTGTTGTGTTTTTTTTGGGTTATTGTCCTATAGCAACTTCTACAGTACAGAGTTTCACCTGATGTATAGACATTCCCACATTATCCTGAAAACTTCATCTTCCCCCCCAATGACAGCAAGTTGGCCAGGCCCTGATGCAGCAAAGCAGGCCCAAATCATGATGTTTCCTCCACCATATTTTACAGTTGGAATGATGTCTTCATAATAATATGCAGTGCCCTTTTTACACCAAATTTAGTGCTGTGTGCTCTTTCCAAATAGTTCAACATAGTTATATTAGTCCACAAAATATTTTGCCAGTGCTGCTGTGGAATGTCAATGTGCTATTTGGCAAACATCTGGCGTGCAGCATGTTCTTTTTAGTAAGCAGCAGCTTCCTTCGTGCTGCCCTGCCATAGACACCCTGCTTGTTCAATGTTTTAGATACTGTAGACTCATGAACACAGATGTTAGCCAGTTCTGCTGGCTGTCACTCTTGGTAGCTTCTTTCACCATAAATGAGTGTTTGTTGTGCTCTTGGGGTCATTTCGACTGGCCACCCACTTCTTGGTAGAGTAGTCACAGTCCCAAAGTGTCTCGATATGTAGATTGTTTGTTAAATTTCATTGATATCATTTTGTAACCCTTCCCAGCTTTATGTAAATCAACAATTGTTAATCCTCTGAAAGCTCCTTTTGGCTCACATAAGCATATTCTTCTTGTGTGGAGCAAACTCAAAAAGTTAGAGTGGTTTTTGTTGGTCAAAGTAGCTCTAGTCCACACCTTCAAACTAATTTTCTTGACTTATGCTAACACCTGATTCCAATTATTATTAATTTTTTGAGGTCATTATTCAAAGGGTTCACATTCTTTTTCCACTCACACTGTGAGGTGTTTATGGTTGTTCTCAATGAAGACATGAAAAATGAGAATTGTTTTGCATTAATATTATAGGCACATTATATTTGTTAATACTCCTGACTTAGATGGAGATCGGATCACATTTTATGATAAATTAATGCAGAAAACCATGAAATTCCAAAAGGTTCACATACTATTTCTTGCCACTGCAGTTATGTTATATTCTCTTAGGTCTTAAACCTTACACTATAAAGTGCATTCAGATGACTTTTATTGTGATGTGGCACTTTATAAATAAGCTGAACTGAATTTAATTAATTAAGTTAATTAGCTAACATATCATCAAGTTGCTGTTGCATTTGTGTTTTCTTTCTGTTTGGGGTCCGTTCTAATTATTCATAGGGTTTCCCTGAGTTGAGTCTCTTTTTTGACATTGAATTTATGCACATTTTGTTTGGGTACTTTACCCACAGGTAGAAGACATCTAGTCCTAACCATTACAATATGCTAAAACTAATGTTTTTTTTCTATGTCTGGCGAAGTCGTATAAAGTCTCATATCATAAAAGCCTACGTATTTACTCATCACAGATAAAGTCCTGCTGTGCCTCTTCTTACAACAGATTAATGGACAAGACATAAAAGTTCCAGAACAGCACAACTATAACTGAAGCTACTGTATGCATGAGCAGTTTCAGTAACCAGAGAATCTTAAACTGTGAAGTAAAGACTACTCATTGGGTATGGGACCACTCAAATGCACCAGTTCAATAGCAAAAGCCACCAAACGGGAACTGTCAACTTCTGCATGTGACAGCGATGCTACATAATGTGCTTGCTTTAAAGTTGCCGTGATCTGATCAGAATTGAGAACCAGAGATGCTACACTAAGTGCTGGTCAAAACTTCCTACAGATAGGATTCATATAGACACAAGGAAGGATGACAAAGGTCAGTATTCTGAAGTACTTCCTTTTTCTGCGACTTCATATCGCTGCTGCTTCGGGGGGGGATGTATTTCTGGAAACTAATATTCCTCTTTTCTCTTCTCTCTCTCTCTCTCTCTCTCTCTGTCTTGTTCGTTCTGCGTTGCTAAAAGAAAATAGGCACTATGACGTCAGCCCTGCAAAACAGTCCAGCCAGGAGAGAGAGAGAGAGAGAGAGAAAGAAAAGACAGAGGGGAGGCAAAAATAGTATAATGGCTATGTGTACTTTAGACAAATTAGAAGCTTAGAGACAGAGAGGAGTCACGTGTGGTGTTGTTATAGCAACCATGGGGTAGGTCAGGAGAATTATGGGTTGGCAGACTGTAGGTCATCCACCATGATGCTGTGATGTTGTACCAGGGTTAATGTTTTTGACAACATCTGCTTCAATCAATTACATGTACACATATATAAAAAATCAAAACTGTAGGGATCAAGGGATGTAGGGTTGTAGGGTTTTTATTTTAGGCACAGTTTGAATGGTTATGTGCAATGTGAAATGGAGGTTGTGAAAACAGTTGTCCATTAATTGTCATTAAAGGGTAAAACACTACTCAAAGTTTGTTGCTGGCCTGTAACTGTATCGATTTTAGTTTTAAGGTTTTGTCTTTTGCAACAGAAAACAGCCAGCGGTGGTAGCTAACCTGAGGTAATCAACAGGATGTCGTAATAAATCGCCACTTGTGGATTTCCATTTCAGTGGATGTCACATTTTGAAAAAAAATCATGAGAACGAAGCAAATTGCCAGACTGCAACCTTGAAGTCTCTCCACCCAGCCAGCATGCAAATACACGTATATCCCCATGACTCCGTGTAGAAGAGGCAATTACAATTACTTTAAATAAGTAATTTTATGCAAACACACATCAGATCATAACATGCATAACCTGTTTAATGGAATACGTTTGTTAAACAAAAGTAAAAGCAAGAAAGGCTAATCTAAGAAAACACAAGCTGCTACAGAAGATGTGCTGCTTGTTGTACGCAGGTCTTTGTGAACTTGTGAAGTCTCAACACACACACACACACACACACACACACACACACACACACACACACACACACACACACACACACACACACACACACACACACACACACACTGACCTGGGTTCTCAAGTGAGCCAACACCGTAATTGAGCAAAGAAGATTAGAGTAAATGCATCCTGTTTGTAGCAACTAACCTGCTGGCAACAAAAGGTGGTATCAAGCGACACTCCAAGCCCAGCTCACCTCACTTTGGCAGCCACACTGTTCTTCAGACTAAACTGTAGCTAATCCCAAACAACAGATATTATGGATCTCTTAGCCAGGAGCTTTAATGAAGGTGTTGATATTCAACGCATTTGTCTTCCAATATTAAAACATTTTTTGGGAGTTAAGGCTGAACATGATACTTAAGATTCTAAACATAGAATAGTCTACAGCAGTGCTGCAAGATTGAATTTGATGTCGGGAGAAAGTGAGGATGTATAGCCACAGTTTTTTGGCACAGGGCAAATATGTGTGTTTGAATAGAGGAGAATCCCAGTATTCCAAGAATGTAAGAATCACGCTGATGGGACATACTATGGAAACAAACACAGTGACAGTTTACCACAAAAAATGTGAAAAAAGTTATGTTTTATTCGGTGTGGGAGAATCACTATCTGGCATTACTGTTCCTATTATAGGAGGGCTTCAAGCAATGTAAACAGGAAGTAAAATGTGTCCATCTATCACTGCATTGTTTTGATACTGAACATCAGGCAGGTTCTGGAGGTATACATAGCATCTCATTTTACTTAATGTAAGTGTAAGTGTAAGTGTAAGTGAAAATGCAACAACAGAGCATCAAGGGTGTCCATGTGCTGTGTGTCATAGCCTCCAATGATCATCCTCACCAGACTACATTAACAAAGTTTGTGTTTTTAAAAACCAGCCTGCAACTGTCACTTTCCTCTCACACACACAACTATTTTTTGCCTCAAATCTCTCACTTGGGATTGGGATTCAAAACCTCGAACCTGCCCTACCAACAAATCCTCCGAGCTCCCACACAGATCATTCTTTTTGAGCCCAAAACCCATCAGCTGGCACTTGGTTAATGCATAACATTGACCACTACCAGCTACTGCGATACACGTAAACACACACAGATGCCTTTGGGCTAAAAAGGTTCAGCACAGAAGTTCCCACAAAAACAAAAAGTTACTGGCAGACAGTCTAAATACCGCCCACGTCCCACCTTTCCTTTCCCAGATATCACTCACCGGCAGTGGCCATGGCAGTGCTGGAGCTCCTGCTGCCACTCAGGAGCTCCAGAGGCTGGTGGTGGCTGTCTGTGCTGGAGGAGGAAAAACAGGACTCAGTCTCATAAATAGTCTGCAACATGGCGCACAATCCTGACACTGTGGGATGCAACAGCATGCCAAGACAAGAGGCAGTGTTCTATTTTGTCACAAAAACACCAGTCAGTTCCTCTTCCGAGATATCGGCATGGCTTCGTTTAGGATTCAAGTTGTCAAGAGTAAAGAGGAAAAACATTAAAATAAGTGCTTTTCAAAATTTATATTTGAACTTTAAATTCCACTTTTATCAAATTTTATTGTAAAATTATTTTTAAATTGGTAAAAAAAAAAAAATCTGCATGTATTCCATCAAAATTTTCACACACAAAAAAAATGTGCTTTTATTGTGTAATCCAGCACAGTCAGTCTGATTGGCTCCAGTCTCCAGTTTGATTTAGAGCTTCTACTGTCTCTAGCTTCGAAGTTTGTGCTGTGATGACCCGTCACTGACAAAATCCACTTTTCTGGTGTTGCAGCTTCAGCTGCAGGAAAAACAAGCTGGGCACTGATCTGAAATATGACTTTCTGGTCAGTTTGTATTCACCACCAGGAGTCCCGATCCATGCAGAACACTTGGCCAGCTCACACAGTCACAGTGGCCGCTAAGTTTGGGGATGTACCGGTCCCTGGTGTAGATGAAAACAAAAAACGTGTTTCCTCTGGTCCATTAAACTCTTCAGGGTGTTTACTAAACAGCAAACCAGCAACCGTTCAAAAACAAAACCAGGAGGGAATCAACAGAATCTGGTTTCATGCCAGCAAAACTGTGTGTTTCCAAAAGCTGAGGAGTGATAGAAAGGATCAGTTCAGGAGCGGAGCTGCTGCAGCCACTCCGCGGCTTCTCACAGCTAACAAGAAAAATACAGAGATGAGGAGACGCAGAATTCCTCTACTCTGGTGCATCAAAGGATCCTCATGCTGTTCTCCTCCTGGTTGACGAAAGGGAGAGGAGGTGGGAAGGAGGAGGAAGGAGAGGAGGAGAGGCAAGGACGTAAATAGCTTTGGGAGAGCGCTCCCCGAGGTTCCATGCTTCCAAAATTAGAACGAAGCGCTGAGAGAATGACAGAGAGAGGGAAATGGAAGGAAGGAGGGAGAGAGAGAGAGCAGTCTAATAAAAAAATGAGGAAATGTGAGGAGAGGAAGGCTGGGCTGGAGAAGATGAGCAGCGAGTTAGAATCCTCCCAGAAAGGAGAAAAAAAATCAACAGCCAGGGCTTACACGTCGTCCTCTTATCCCTCGCTCCGAAAGGACAGGACAGGCAACCAGAAGAAGCTGCCGGACAGACAGCTAATATTCAGTCATTGGCGTGTTTGTTTGTGTGTACGCGGGAGTGTCTGTGACGCCGTTTGAGCTGCTGAATGAATGTCGAAAGAGAGAGAGAGGGAGAGAGAGAGGAGACAGAGAGAGGAGGTTGAGCAAGAGAAAGTAGATCACTGGGTGGAAAGGAAGTTTGATGAATAAAGATAAAGTGAACAGCAGCTTATTTCATTTTAGTGAATGTTACAACAAGAGTTACACTCGTTCAATTTCCAACCTGCCGTATACCTTCAATTCATTCATCTTTTTACAGCATTTTACTGGTGCTAAATTGGTTCAGAAGAGAAGAGAAGAGAAGAGAAGAGAAGAGAAGAGAAGAGAAGAGAAGAGAAGAGAAGAGAAGAGAAGAGAAGAGAAGAGAAGAGAAGAGAAGCATTTACTAACACAGGAGGGGGGGGTTGATGGAGGGACTACGGCTCAAAATAGCTTGCCAGGGAGGAGGAGGAGTCAGATAAAAATAGACAAGAGAGAGGGAAAGCTGTAAGCCTACAGCTCTGGGGTGGGGTGTAGGAGGTGAAAGAGGTGGGGGGGGGGGGGGGGGGGGGGGGGTTGAAGCTTTCAGCGCTGTCATGTTTCTGCACTGCATTTCCCTGAGCGAACCTGTCAATCAAAATGTGTGGGCGGGACTGCAAGCTATGTATTATACAATGCAACTTGTGGCTATATGCTAATGTGGCTCTACGGACAACAATGTCAGTCTGTGGGTCAGTCTGTCGGCCCGTCTGTCACACTGGTCAGGACTGAACTAACTACTAAATGGTTTGCCATGACATTTAGTGCAGACAGTCATCAATAGCTAGGAATAGCTATGCTCCAATAGGCCTTTCTGTCGCACTATCAATGCGTTTCATATAATATACTTTGGTTTTGAAAACACCATGCAATGCTAATCAACCTTAGCTGTACATTGTTATAGTGCTAGTAAGGAAACATTAGCATGCTAACATGCTAAACAAGGAATAGCTGAGCTACATCTGTGCTGGCATCACAGCTACACAGCAGTAAGGGCAGGGAGTTCCTGATTATCATCAGCTGATAAGCACAGCGCGATAACTTCAAAAAAGCATTGTTTGCATCTTCAACTGGGAACGAAATACGATAGGAACAACTAGATATCAACGTGAAAAATTACATTCAAAAAAGTCTGGAAGCTGGTCACACATGTGTCCGCCCATCCATTAATACTGAACACCTCCACACTGTCATACAGTACCATACAACAATAATGTGTAAGCTGGCGACTTTATCTACACACCATGCGGTAAAAAAAAGGGTATTCTTTTAGCAAGTCAATGTACCTATACAAAGAACTACACTGCCCAGGACACAACATACAATCTTGACACAAACCCAGCATTTGAAAATTTTTTAAATTAAATACAGTTTCTATCCGGCAGCAGCATTTTACAGGTGGACTGCAGCTGCAAAATGTCACAGAAAGGTTATTTTTTTTAAACCAAAAGTCGCACTGCTCACTTTGAGGATATTATTAATTCAGAGTGCTGCCTGCTATTTTTAGGATTTGTTTGTTCCATTCAGCAGCTCGTTCCTTAGTGTAGCTGTGCTTTAAGGACTAGGTTCCAGTGTTTTAACTGAGTGTAATGGGATGTCTCTGACTGCTGGCAAACACAGTGTATGGATTACATAAAACAAAGGATTAGAATGAATCAGTCTTTATGTAACCAATGGTAATGGATTAAAAAGGGATGAATGGCTCCAATAGATCAGCTCAGAAAAATTCTGACTTGTTTAATAAGGTAGATGATTCTGACTCCTCTGTATTTGTCAGCTTTCCATCTCTGGGCTGATTGTTGCTGCTGCTGCTGCTGCTGCTACAACAGTTTCCTTTCCAGGAAAGATAACATTTGACTGAATCATTTCATCATCACCTTCATCATACCACCTCTTCATCACCCTCATCCTCACCTCCTGTGTAACCAGTTCTGTCTGTCCTCCAGCAGATTTAGTGCTGCCTCAATATGAATCACAAGTGCAAAAACTAAATACACACAAATGATGTAAATGTTAATACTGAAAACAAGTTTTGAATATCCTGCGCCGTTTTCCATTGACTTCAGCTGCTGCATTGCTTTTCTATTATCCAGTACTGTGATTATTTATTAAAGACATGGTTTGTTATTTTGCATCACCCTTAAAATTGCTATGACAGCAAGGGAAAACAGAGAGATGGCACTGGTCAGGCAACATGTCTGACATCTCAATGGTCTCACATACTAAACACATCTGCCAAAGGTGTGTATGTGTGTGTCGGTGTCCTTGTGTGTGTGTTTGTACTGCAGCAGCTCAGCGGATGACTCATCTCTGCGTTTCTATTTGAGGCACATCAACCCCTGGAGTCACACTGCTGTCTGTGTGTCTGTGTGAATATGTGTGTGAGTGTGCGCATTATGTTCTATATCTGTATCCATAACAACCACATTACAGGCAGGCAGTCAGTCAAGCAGTCACTCAGTCTGAGACAAAGTTGTCAAAAAATACCCGAAACAGACTTAAAGGTGCCTTGATTATGTGCGGCCTAATCATTTAATCTGTCACAAATACAGTGCATTATACATAAATGACATGAATTTACATACAATAGGTGGGAAGAAACATTAATGCAAAAAAAAATTATGAGATTACTCTGGAGCTGCTGGATGTGCATAAAAGCAACAGTTTGCATTGTTTGTCACATCAACTGCAATGTGATATAAATGTCAATATTGCAATACTATTCACATCTTGTTTCTGCTGCCACCAATAGACCATAAAATCAGTCAACCCTTAAGCATATGTATCACCTTTGGTTCCTTTAAATAAGGCACAGGCAGATGAGTACTTGAGCTAAATGTTAATGTTAGCATGGCAGCACTATTACAATGATGCAAAATTTACTGTATGTTATTGACTGAGCTAGGATCACATAAATATAATGCAAAGCATACTATCAGCTCTCCACTGAAATAAATGTTGCCTGTCTTTGTCTCTTGTAGTTGGCAACAAAATGAACAAACAACGTTTAGTCTTCGAGTTTTGCAGTATTTTGACTTGTTGAGTAAGAGGATGTTCACACTGGTAGAAGACAAAGACAAAAACAGCCTATGTTCTACATTTATTTGGTCAGCAAAATGATCAAACAGAGGATATTTGAAGGCTCAATTTAACCCCAGCATAAGTGCAGAATATTTAGGACACTTTTTAAGGTAGTGGTTTCTGTCTTTTGCTCATTAGGCCCCAATTCGATCTCCCAAGTTGTATTTGGTGAACTGGAGAAACAGCACTTTGTGAAATTCTGCTACAGCAATTTTTTAATTACTCATGGCCTCCTATTACTGTACATTGAGTGAGCAGACACATATATTTTGCCCAAATCACTGTCACATAATACAAACTTATTACACTCCCTGTAATGTTTATGGACATAATTTTAAATCCTGATGGTCTTCTTTCTTCTTTTTGGACAGTACAAGCAGCACATAGAGGTGGAAATGTAAGAGAGGCTATAACTGGCATCGGCTTTGTAGTGTCTCAAAAGGCATATAAGGCCTGAACCTTCAAGTATAATGAAATGGCTTTTATTAGTCAGACAGACACTGACACCGATTAGTATTTAGGTCAGTCGCTACCAGCCAGTCAACCTGCGGTGACGGCCTAAGTTCAGTGGGTCTGACGGACTCGTGTTCAGTCCAGAGCCATTCTGGACTCTGACAGATTATTCAGATTAGCAGTCATCCTCTGCAGCAAACTATAACAAATCACCATCTTCTTGGTGCATAGGCACAGCATTAAAACAGGCTTTCACACACAGTGCTTATGGGTATTAAAATACAATGCTGCGTTAAGTATATAATACGTGGAGTATGTGCACCGAGAAAAGAAAAAAAAAACATGGCAAGATGTGTACACAACTTTCTACTGAAAAGCTGATAATAAAATAAAAACATGAAAGATGTGTGTACCTGTCGGGAAACTGCACACATACAGCCCACTGCCACAGAAACTGTAAGAGTTAGGGCTGCTACAGCATATCCACAGTGTGATAAACATTCACACCACTTTATTACACTGTGTTTGTAAGACTCTAATTATTCCATAAGCAGTTGCACAATGCATCAGGGAGCAGGCTGTAAAAAGTCTGGCTCACCAACCCAGTCATCACGTTATTTGATGAAATTATCATAACATCGCATCAAATGCCTTTATAGAGCTTGGGAACAAAACGCTGGCACTTATTAACAAAGTCTTTACTGTGAATATTTGTTTTGTATCCCTCCCCCCCAAGATACAGTGCCAACATGACTGTACTGTCAGAGGCACCAGGCACCAGGAGCACACTAGAGAATCTATTTTGCTGTCTTTGTCGTCTCCTATCACCTGCACATGACACCTCATCACCACCTGCTTCTTCATCAACTGTGAGAATGACAGGAACACAACTGTATGCTAGATACTGGAGCTAGGTATGTTTTACATTTGTGGTATTTATTTTCTTTTTTTTTTTCCTTTTTTTTACATGCACTACAGTTTCAAAGCGTTGGCTCACCTAGAATTGATTCTTATTTTCCTACAAAAACATACATGAAATGAATATGGACAGGGAATATTGCAAAATGAGCAGGAAAGACAAAGTTAGAAATAATAATATAATAAAAAATAATAACTGTGTCCTTTAAACTCTTCCTTTGTCAAAAAATCCTCCATATGCAACAATTACAGTCTTGCAGATTGCAAACCTTTAAACCATACTGTATGATAATTGTGATAGTGTAAACTGGATATTGTCCTGTTTGTTGCATTAACAGATGCTGCATTCACCAAATGACACCGTTAACTCTACTGTAGATAAAATGGATACAAACATAAAGAGACCAAACTACAGATGACAATAATACTCCTCATTGAGCACGACCAGTCCAACACTGTTGCATTTGTAACACCAGTACAAACCAGAAGAGCACCTTTGCCACTCCTATCCCATCAGTATTAACAACACCAGCTGTTTAAGACAGAGAGACTGACTGAGACTTACTTGAGGTGTGTGATGAATTCATGAAGGTTGAATGTGGACTTCTCTCCTTTATCCTTCCACTGTGGTAGCCATGTGCTGTAGGACAGACGAATCAGACTTTCTTTTCAATGCGGGTAATTCTGCAACATAGAAAATAACATTTTTGACATTTGACACAGTTCAAGTTTTTAGTTGGAAATATTTAGAAATATTTAAGAAACATCTGTGCAATTACACCTGACCTGAGTGAGTGAACCCTACCCTGAACATGATTTCTAAATTTGTGTCTGAACCTGACTCAAACCCTCAGGTACTGATTAGTGGCGTGACGACATCTTGTGCCACAAGACATAACAGAAACATACAGATTATGGTACATAACAACACCAGTGTAGCTGCGAGCAAGAGTGTGATATTAGCATAGAAGCATTTTGGGTACCCGATAGAAACAATAAACAGTTAAAAGACAAACGATATGTAAGCATTGTAAGAAAACTCCTGTGCACTGCGACTAAAACAAGCACTGTGCAAAGACAAATGTCTTATCAATCGCACAGATTAACTACAGGTTTGACCCCGCTAACAGCAACAGGAGACAAAGTTTCTGCCCAAAGATGTCAACTGCTGCCAGGAAACAGAGACTAAGCTGGGCTGTGAACCTGTAACCATCTCTTAGCTCAGTATCTGTTGCAATTTGAGCACTGAGCCCATAATACTTTGATAATGGTTGCACTTATTGTTTGCACTAAAAGATTAGGAAAAACAGTGTTTTTATACCAGTTAAAATTTTTATGGTCAATTTGTGGCGGGGAGTCCAGTGAGAAGGTGACACCGTTTCAATTATCAGTTAGAGGTTCGTCTACATGTTACATGTTGCTTTTCAAATGGTATTTAAGTTATTAAATATGTAATATTCACATTGAGCACCAACCAAGCTGAATGTCTTATCCCTCTCGGACAGATATAAAAACCATTGAACACAAAATTGGTTTTGTTAACAGAATAAATCTTTAGCAGTTAAATCAGGCTTTTAATGCCCTGAGGTCAACAGCAGGCCTGTCTTCAACAGCTGCAGCCGTCTTGCTCTCATGAGGTTACTGATGCTCACGTCTGCAAGCTGGGCTCAATCGAATGGAAACCAGGATAGCTTGCAATGTGCAGCAATCTCCACTGATTGATTGTGCCCAAATCTGACTCATCTCGAGCTAGCTTATTTTGACATGGCACAGGTGGGACAAATAGCATTAATGACGGTTTTATGTCAGGAAATGCAGCAAAGCAATTAGTGTTGATGTTACCTACAGTATACCAGTATTTAATGAGTGCCTGCTGTAAAGAGTGCACTACAGCTTTACGCAACATTATAACCTTGGCTATGACTTATCTAGAGTCATTTGCCTGTAAAAACTCATTTTCCCATTAGTACAGCAAGTCACATGCAGTTCATATTACTGACAGCTTTTTGCATGTCAGTAATAAAGGTACAGCCAACTTCATTTTATTGTTGATAGGGAGATGATGGCCTAACATGATCAGTTCTGTGTTTTGCTAAAAAAGCTGTTTTTTAAGAATAAAACAGATTTAGAGTTATTTTGTGTTGCACAGTGAAACTCAAGATGTAATAATGATTATCCACACACAATTAACACACTTGGTTCTTTTGAATACTGTGAAAAGAGTCCAAAGCATCAATTCTTTTTGCTTGCCACATATTTGTATCATATCTATAAATATATTTTTTATATTGTTTGATTGTGAGTTAATATGTGGTGGCTTTGATGTAAATGACAGATTTTAGGGTTCAGTTTATAGATTAGAAGATTTTGTCCACAGAGTCCTGTTTGCCTAACATTAGTCTAAGTTAGTACAATGTTTTTGACTTTTCAATGCAGATTTTCTTCTTTAATTTTTATCTTTCATCGGTATTTTTAGTTCATGATGTTTTGTCTGAGCTTTTAGTCCTAAATCTGAAGACCTCATGTTCAATTTAAATTCAACTTAAAATAATTGGAATAGCTGCAGATTGGAAACCACTAGTTAAGTTAAACCTTTTCGGTTTTCTGAACATTTTCTCCTTGTGTTCTTCCTGATCCAGTATTGCATTTGAGTAGTTATAATAACCATGCTGAGGAAAGAGGCTCTGCTCGGATGACTAATGTTGCTCCCTGGTCCTTTGGCGCCACCTACTGGTCGTCAACTTTCAAGTGTGAGAGCTAAGAGAGGGGGTGATGAACAGTTACGGAGAGATGTCACGCATTCCAACATCTTAAATAATTGACTTGAATGAATGTCATGTGGTGTGTGTGTGTGTGTGTGTGTGTGTGTGTGTGTGTGTGTGTGTGTGTGTGTGTGTGTGTGTGTGTGTGTGTGTGTGTGTACGGGTGTGTGGTGAGGCTCAGGCTAATTGGATGTAATTTGATTTAAAGCAACACATTTAGCTCTGATTTCGACTCTTCTTCACACCACACATGCAGAGCCACAGCAGCACCAGCAGGTCTGTCTGATCAGCATCTTGTCACACCATCCTGCTATATACTGGCCCACAGCTGCAGCTGAATATGTCCAAAATGGCTACATTACAAGCACTGTCAACTAAACTATATGTACAGAACAATGTATAAATTCAACACATCGCCACACTGAAAATATTATTTCATCAGACATCAAGTTTACCACAATTTAAAGCCAGCAAAAACTTTACATTATATCCTTATACGTATAAAATCAACTAAAATGGAACAAAGACTAAATACATCTGGTATATGTCACTGAGATTATTTGTAGATTTATCACAGCCTGAAAGAGAGGCTTGGAAAAACTGAGGGATAGTATCCAGCCTGTAGTGATAGCTCTTGTCTGTATTATTAATTAATTAAAATTAACTATTAATCCCAAATAAATAAATCTAACTAAACTCACTACAGAACCGCCCAGAATACTTTAAAAGACTCATGATATATTTCTTTTAACAAGAGGAAATGAAGAATAGTCTGCTAACAGCTAAAAATAATCAATGCAAAATAAACTTTGTTGATTAGTTGTTTGAATCAACTGATCTAGCCAATTACCAAAAGGAAGTGGTTAGGTCGGGTGTTCGGACCAATCAGCCAATCACCAACAAGGAGTCCTGTGCTAGTGGGACACAGTTTTGAAAATCAAGAGTTACACATATGCAGCTGGAAGTTAAAAGCAGAAGTTTACTGACACATGCCGGGTTTTGTCGCATCTTTGGCTGAAAGCGTGTTGCAGACTTTGAAGTGGGTGCCTCTGCCCACCAATGGCCCAATGGCCCACCTATAAAACGGTTTCTTTTCCCGCCCCTTCAAAGGGATGAAGATTAGAATAACTGACAAATCATAACAGCTCATAGGTGTGAATGTGACTCTTTACCACTTGCATATGGTACACTGCACCCTGCCCGACCCTCCTAAGAATAATTGTTTCTAGCCATACATGGGACAGATAAAATAAAATACAAGTCAAATATTGAAAACTACTATTAGCCTGAGTCTACTGTAAGCACTTAAATCTGTCTTTGCAGCTCCTCCCCAACCCCACTAACTCTCCAAAGTCAGAGGAAGCCTGTGTCACTACAGCAACTGGGCTGGGTGCCATGGTAACTGTTTCAGGGCCTAGATAATGGGATGACACACTGTAGGTGTGTGCATGTTTGTGTGCGTCTTTCAGTGTGTGTACTTAGGTTATGGAGCTAACTAGCAGCGACAGACTAACCTGCTGGCCAACTACACTATTACCCTAATGACATGAATGACAAACACACCCGAAGCAAGAACAACCAAGTGTACTTGAATTTACACCTCAGAGCCACAGCAATAAAACCAGCACGGGCACCCAAACCAAGCTGCAACAGACTGTGTGTCCTGACAGCTGTCCATCATAGTCAGAGTTACAGTTTTCTGCAATGTGACAGGCAGAGGGGCAACCCTCTGCATCAGAAAGCCTTAGGTGCCCATGACCATGTCACTGAGTGTCCTTTCATGGACCACTTTTGGCAGGCACTGACTGCATACAGGATATAACCCTGTATGACCTGCTCTGACCCAGTCATCTAGCCATCACAATGTGGCCCTTGTCAAAGGCCCATAGATCCTACTCATGCCCATTTTTTCCTGCTTAATATATCCCACCTGTTGACAGGTGCCATCGTAACCAGATAATGAAGGTATTCACTACACCGTAGAACAGAACCAGCTACAACCTGAGTCATGTGTCTCAATGTTACCAAAGCGCCAAGAAATAAAAATCGCTCTTTTTCTCTCTCTGCCACCGCCTCCTCCTCCTCTTCACACCATCATTTCCTAAAATACCTGGGCCCTCCTATCCTGGAGAGGAGCAGGAAGTGCTGCCTGGCAACCAGGGAGCTGGCTGCCGTGGTAACGCTTCACCTGAGCACCTCTTTCCTAAACAAACAGCAAGTGCAAGTGAACGAGGCAGAGGACGGGATGTAGAGTCAGAGTCATAGTTGGCCTTTTACACCATTTGTTTATAGTATGTCGTTCTCTAACTTGTTTTCCATCACACACACACACACACACACACACACACAGTCAACCACTGTGTATATCATCAGTCACATGCCCCTTTAGTACGGCAGACTCAAGGAGAAAGGAGGCATATTCCAACACACACACATACTGGGTGTCCTTCCAGAGATGACATCAGGGTTGCATATTAAAGATGGATGTTCTGATTATTCACACTCTGTCCCTGAACGCACCCCCCTGAAGTAACAGCTAATAGGCCTCTAATGCCTCTTACAAAAAAAAAAAAAAAAGGGAGTCTTAGAGAGTACTGTATTGAATTTGGGGGCAACCGGGAGTGCCAACAAGCATTGGTGAATACTGAAACAACCTTGTTTATTACAAAGATGAATTTCAGCTAAACAGTTCATCTCACCGACAAACATCATACATGCCCCAAAAGAAGCTCATTCCTCCACAACTCTGGCAACAAGTCTCACTCAGGAAGCAAACACGGACACTCTCAGTACACTGAACTACTAAATCCTAACAACAGAGAGAATTACATTAAACATTTTAGTCTTCAAAGTTTAAATGTTCTTTTTTCCAGATAAACAAAATAAAATCTTTGTGTTTGTATTAACATACTGTATATTGTATATGCTAACAAGAATAAATCAGCAATTGTCATTTATGGATTTTGATGTAAGTTACAAGTTTGTCTGCTGCTCCCTTCAATCGCCTCTCTAAAAGAGAGTCCATGATTCACTACATGGTCAGTAATTGTGGCCCTTAACTCATCTGAGATCACAGCTCTTTGTCTCCCTCTTCTTCATTTTCCACTACCTGACACTCTTCTCTCTCCACCAACCTGTCCCATTCCCGTATATCTTACCCTAACCCTAACCCTAACCCTAACCCTACCCTAACCCTAACCCTACCCCCCCCCCCCCCCCCCCCCCCCAATGTTCTTTTCTCTTTCCTCTTTCCACTCAACCTAACCAGCTAAGGCAGATGGCCACCCACCCTGAGCCTTGTTCTACTATGGTCCCACTGTCTCCACTAATGTTACTTAGGTGGGATTGTTGGGTTTTCTACATACTTCAATATATATATACAATTATATTCTGTAAGGCCTTAAAACTGTAAAGAACCTTGAGAGACTTTTGTCATGATTTGGCTCTATATAAATAAACTGATTTGAACTAAATTCTGTTTTCATTGTGTTTCTTAACTGTTTTGAACAATGTATGTTAGCATTTGTAAAATGTGCTGTCAAAGTACAGTGTTTTGCAGTGGATGGTCTCTGAGAGGAGGAAATGAACATTGATAACTGTTGTCACTGAAGTTAAAGGACAGTACCAGGCTTTGAGATGTTTTATTACAGACGAGTGTTTTTGCAACCTGCTCGCGTATGTAGCAGAATTTTCAGCTTGGTTGTTGCTGAAGGACGGTGCTGTTCCACCTGGGTATAGTGTGGACCACGAGAGACTTCTACAAGCTGGCTAATCAGGAAGGACTGGGGTGGGGGCAGGTGGGGGCTTAAAGACACATGAGGTGAAATGAGCCTTAATAGTCTAAAGGTCAGAGGAGCTGTTGTATAAAGATGCATTATAATGTGTATTTGGACTTTTTAAACTTGAAAATGAAATAATCTTGTATTAGTGAAGCCCCAGAATAAAATATAAAATCTAAATTAAGCAAAACATGGACACTTTAAGGTGGATCTCATGGCTTAAACTATATCACAACATAAGAGAGGAAAGGAAGGACAAAGAAGAATTAGTAATTAAAAAGTGAGGAGAGCTAGATAACTGTGAACAACAGTTTTACAACATCAATCCATTCATCCATGTAGAAAATGTCAAATGTTGTCCAGACTGGTTTGTCATGATTCACTGCAGTATTTTACTAGCAGAATCAGTGATTAAATGTAGTCTACCCACACCAACATACAATGTATCTGAACGGCAGCAAACCTTAATTAGAAATGTCTCGTCTTTACAGCAGGCTTGTCGTCCCTTTAGAGCAAGAATACAGGTTGTAAGCACCGCAGCAGTTTTTACCCTAAGCACTAATCAGCAGACTTTGGCAGACTCAAACAACACTTAGAGGTGAGAGATTAATTTTTAGTGCTTCATTTTCTAGAATAACACTCCACTTCTCAGCATTTCTTGCATTTAAATTGATGCATTTAATTGATACACAAACATTTTCCACCTTAATCAAACATAAATACTGTTTTGTGATATTGTTACTCAGACATCTGAACAGACTTTAGTCACATATCATCAAAACATCCCACTACAACATACTGAGCATTTCTTGAAATGAGTTTTAAATTGTGTAATATAAATTATGCCAGCTTGTTAGAAAATACCACCCAATGTACTAAGAGTTTAATTAAGCTACACAAGCTTTGTTACCATTTTATACATTGTACACACAGTAACATAAATCACTGGGAGAATGTGGAGCCTGACAGGAGAACAGGACAGGAGAAGATTTTCATAATCTATCATTAATCAATCAGTCACTTTTAATAAATCACTTTTTTTAAGTAATTTAAAAGATAGAAGAAAGATAACTTACAGGTGAAGGTCTTTATGCTGCCTTCTAACAGTTTCAAGTGACTTTTAAGTCCAACGAAAGTGGACGTTTTAGAGTTCGAAGCAATGATTTCAAAGGCCCTGCCCCTATTTCTCCTTTAGACAGTAGCAAGGAGCAACCACAAAAATCCCTGATCTTACAGACATACTTGTAACATAAGGTTGGAACGTTTTTTAATGTGGAGAGGCACCTATAACCACAAAGGGCTCTAAAAATAATCACAACAAGAGCACCTCCAGGGAAACAGTTGGTGCATGTATGTATATTCTACCGCTCGTATATGAATAGACAGATAATGTAATACTACTAAGACCTGTATAGCACTGTGTGGTCAAAGACCAATTCAGCATAAAGCATTACTGTGGAAATCCCCACCTAACTGTCATGTGTTGGCTGCCCAAGTTAGACAATGCCATACTACCAGATTCAACACTACCATCCCACAAGCAGGACCCCGGACGTTTTGTGGGTTGTATGTCAGACAGGGAAGCATACTGCCATGGAGGAAGCTCTCTACTGCTTGAAAACAAGCTGAAACCTACAAATTACGGACACACTCAGAACGACCAGTCAGCAACCAACAGAGATCCGGTTATAGATAACTCTGTCCCTCGGGTGAGACGAGTAACATCATCATTTGCCTACGTCTGTCAAAAACCACAAACTTAAAAAAAAAACGTTTATGACAGTGTCTGGCAGCGACTGGATCGTTAAACATATTACAAGCCATATGATTCTCTGTGCCTATGTGATTAATCTGCAACTACTTACTACAAATAATTGTTTCTTTTCTTAAAGCGAAAATTATGAATCATTGTCATTTTCGCTAGGATACTTCATCCACTGTGTCCACAGCTGCAGATAACTGTGCTAAATTAAATCTGGTTAGTCTTTACTCCAAACTAAGCTGTTTTAATTTAAACAGCTTAGTTTGGAGTATAGTTACAAAGGGTTATATGATTTGGAGCCTTAGAGTGAGTTAACCCTGAGGCTCAAAAACAACAAAATCTGGTTGTTCATGGACATTTGTTGTCTTGTTATCAGTATATATGTTTCTTTCAGGTGTCTGGTTGACAATTGTCACTCATCGCCCATCAGCTGCAATTTCGTATACAGCAACATCATCTGTATAGCCTCTATTAGATCATTTGAGCTTGCTAATTGAGTCAATTGCAATTGCAAGAAATGTTTGCAATTTTTTAAATGTGATCTGATCTTCACCAAATATCAATAGATACAATATTTCTTCACAAACAGCCATGGTTCCTCGCTGGGGTCTGGTACAGTCATGTTTTCCTCTGGGATTAATAAAGTTTTTTAACCTTGATTCTTGATTTTTCAAGTCTTTATTGAGCAACAAAAAAACATATGATGATGTATGATGTGATTCTGGCAAAAGTAAGTGAGGCTAATGTCAGTAAACTATCAACTCGAGTCAAGTTTTGGCAAACCTGGAGTACAATCAGTGAAATCAGAATGTGGTTCAGAGTTACCTTGACTTAGAAAAACATTCAAACAAGTCAATGTGCTAATCACAACCACCCTCAGCTGATGTGAGCTATGCTTAAAAAAAAAAGTGATCTCAGCTGACCAATGATCAAGAATCTGATCGTAGCTGGGAAGAGTTACACAGCAGTCTTGAAGAGTTTAGATATTCATCAGTCCACAGCTAGACAATTTGTCTATAAATGGAGACAACTGGTACTGTGGCTACTCTCCATAGAACTGGATGCCCTGCAAAAATCACTCCAAATGCACAATGCAGAATGCTTGTGAAGAAGAACCCTAGAGTAACAGCAAAAGTCTTGAAGAATTGATTGCAGCTGGATAACATCTCTGTTCACAGATAAAACATAAGCAAAACAAAACAGTGAAATAGTGCCCATGGCACACAACCACAAAGGAAGTCGCTGCTCTCTAAACAAAACACTCAAGTCAACAAATGCTGAAGTTTGCCAAAGACCCCTTTGATACTCCACAACACTACTGGGAGAATGTCTTGTAGACAGATGAAAGCAAGGTAGAACTATTTGGTAGGAACACGCAACGTCTACAAAAAGAGAGAACGTGAAACACGAAAACATCATCTCAACAGTGAAGGATGGTGTGGGGAGGTGCAGCTAGACCTGGACAGCTTGCTAATGTGGAGGGGGAAATTTATTCCAAGTTTATCAAGATATCTGACAGGATAATGTCAGGGTGTCCACAGAGAAGAAGCTTGATGATGCAGGACAACAATAGCAAACATCAAAGTAAACCTACTACGGAATGACGTCAGAGACATAAAATCCATCTTTTGGAGCCCGGACCTCAACCCAATAGAGATGCTGTGTTATGACATGGAGAGAGCCGTTGACACCAGGCGTCCTAAGAATATATCTGATCTGAAACAGTTCTCTGAGGAAGACTGGTCCACAGTTTCTCCTTTATGTTGTGCAGGTCTAATCCACAGCTACAGGAAGCAGTGGCCTGAGTTTATAGCTGCCAAAAGTGGTTCAACCATCTATTAAAACACTGTTTCACTTACTTTTTCCACCCTGACTCTGTGTGTTTAATGGATCTGCTCAGTAAAGGCATATTATTTCTGTTTTATCAGCTTGGACACTCATGTTTGTTGATATGTGTGACTTTAGTGAAGATCAGATCCCATTTCACGACCAGTACATGCAGAACAGTGCCATTACTTTTCCTTGCGACCGTGTAGCAGGGTGGCAACTGTTTGCAAGTTAGCTAGTGTGGTGACTGCACACTTGTAGTGTTAGCCAAGGCGTAGCAAGCACAAAACCTCACCTCTCACTCAGCATTCTTCGACAAACCTTTAACTGGCTGTCTAGGTATATCCTTCTTGGACGGTCACACACACACACACACACACACACACGCAGACACCCTCCCATAAACCTCACGGTACCGTGGAAGTCGGCGGCTTCTCCTGGGACGCGTATTAGCGCTGAGCTCGTTTCCTCCCGGCGCTGGTTTTCCGCCGAGGCTCGGCGTGTCAAGCCGTGCGGCTCCCGGGAGCTATTATTTCACAAGAAAATGTTTAATTTAAGAAGCGGGACGCGTCTCACCTACTTCCGTTTCACCCCTCCATATTTACAGTGGCTCTCTCTCTCTCTCTCTCTCTCTCTCTCTCTCTCTCCCACCAACAACAACATTACTGACGTCCTCCTCCTGCCACGTGACCAGTCTGCTGCGGCTAAAAATAGCCTCAATACAAACCAATGGAGGCCGGTAGCTACAGGCTACAGTGGAGCTGCTCTCGTCGTGACAAAGTCAGGTTTAAACCTCTCTAGTTTTCCTCAGCAAACACAATATCTGTTGTTTTCGAGCCGCTCGCTGTCAGACGTCATACGAGCCCACAGAAAGACTTCAAGACTGTTCCCAATCAGTTATGTAATGCAGGTACCGTGAACATGTCGGTGACGCTCCTCAGTCGTCCAGGTGCAGCTATCTGCAGGTTGAGTCCTGCGCGTGAGGTCGAAACGTGTCACTGCTCATCCAGTGGCTTCCTCAGTCTCCAGCACTGGATGAACAGTGAAACGTTTCACTGCACTGGATGAACAGTGAAACGTTTCACTGGATGAACAGTGACACGTTTCACTGGATGAACAGTGAAACGTGTCACTGCTCATCCAGTGGCTTCCTCAGTCTCCAGCACTGGATGAACAGTGAAACGTGTCACTGCTCATCCAGTGGCTTCCTCAGTCTCCAGCACTGGATGAACAGTGACACGTTTCACTGGATGAACAGTGAAACGTGTCACTGCTCATCCAGTGGCTTCCTCAGTCTCCAGCACTGGATGAGCAGTGAAACGTTTCACTGTTCATCCAGTGAAACGTTTCACTGGATGAACAGTGAAACGTGTCACTGCTCATCCAGTGGCTTCCTCAGTCTCCAGCACTGGATGAACAGTGACACGTTTCACTGCTCATCCAGTGGCTTCCTCAGTCTCCAGCACTGGATGAACAGTGAAACGTTTCGACCTAACACGAAGGAAGTCCAGCTGCAATGACTCGTCCTCCAGATATGGTACAAACAGAAAATGACTTCAAATTAAAAAGCAAAATGTCTTAAAAACAAGTGTTTTCTCCTCTTCAACAGCCTAACTAGTGCTGTTATCTGTTTTTATTTTTTATTATGTTATTCACCTTGAGACACACACCATGAGAATCAAGCAAATCGGCAGTAGGTGTGATACAGCTATGTGTGCAATAACAAGTGTGTTATTGTGTGTTGTTATTGAAATCTAAATAGTTCTACTGTCAATTTAGCATTATTATTATTATTATTATTATTAATAATAATAATATTAATAATAATATTAATAATCCAAATGTGTTTTATTAGTATTTGGACACAGCTCAGATTCAAGTTATAGCCCATGTGTTCTGGTTAGATTTGGGCCATACCTCCATTTAAGAAGGGGGCCACATTAGGCTCCTGCCCAGTTTACCAGTGCAACAAGTCTGCAGCAGAGGCTCATCTTTGCATAGCGTAGCGTCATATCTGTGTTTTGTTTTTTGTTGACATCCATCCAATGCACAATTAAAATGATTTCCCTGTTTCTCCACTTTCACAAGTCCAGGCATTCTCTGCTGCACTGAATTGCATCTACTTGTATAACTCTGCTCCACCTATGTCTGGGGGCTCCTTCCTAAGGTTAGAAAAGCGCCTGTCTCTGTGTTACCGGGTTTATACAGGGATGCTGTGTTTGTTGAAGATAGTCCTAAGTGTCTCTAATACTCCTGGCAAAGCCTGCTAAAGTCTGCTAGGGACAGTCACTGGCCAATAAAATCCATGTTTGTTGTCTAGAAAGTCTGGTCCCCTCTGCCTTATTATTAAATGAATGTTGAATTTGAATTTTCTTGTGAAATTTGCTGGTACAAATCAGAATTCATAGCTCTTTCAATGATGGCAAGCTGTAATTGAATTATTTAAAATCATTTTCTAACTTTTTAAATGAAGAAATTATAATATTTCTGTCTTGTTTGTTTAGTTGGGTTCGTTATATCTAGTATGATCAGTTTAGGACTTGTGTGCATTTTGGATTACATCATATTTATGCATAAATACGGAAAATTACAAAGATTACACACATTTTTAAGCATTGCTGTACACTGACGAGAAAGTCCTATTAAACGCCTGATCTCCACGTGTTTCTCTACAGTTCCTAATATACCATTTTAGTATTTCCAACCCTCGGATGGGCACGAATTTCACCTTGCAGCATCATCGTGAGTAACTGCATCGAAAACAATTCTGGTAAATGGGTGCAAACTGTGTACCACATACGTTAAAGATAAAAATACATCATGGAACAGCGTGTACAGCAACAGAAGTGCAGTGGGACATTGATTCAGTTAAGCCTGCGATTTTTGACAAAGCTGATTCAAATGTATTGTTTATAATGACACAAACTGTCAGAATTAACAAGATGTGATGTGGAAGAAAGAAATCTCTTCCAAATCTCACTTTCATTCATCATTGTTTACAATATATGGAAAGGAGATAAGATGAAAAGAGACAAGAGGAGGAATCATATTGAAGCTAAAAATATCTTCACTTGCACAATGTGACTGCAAAACACGGAGGAGGTGGTGGAGGGAATAGAAAAGATGGAGGTCAGAAAGAAGGTGGGGGGAATGAGGCTGAAAAGGGAGGATGGAAGGATAGAGAAAGAGGAAGGAAAGTGAGCAGAGAATCCGGAAAAGAGGAGAAATAACAGATGAAAAGAAGCTCGGAAACACAGAAAGCAGGAGGTGGAACGAAAGGACAGAGAGAGTGAGAGACACAGCGAAAGAAAGAGCTATTCTGGTAATGATGTAGTTGCCATGGAAATGCTGTCCTCAGTCAGACTACTCCACAGGTGCCTCGTGGGTATTTTTAAAGGACTTCACTGATTGGTGGAGGTCTGGGAAACAGAATGAACAGGAAATCGACTGATTGACACTGGTGAAGGTCAAAGGTCATCCACTGCATCTTATCGCAGTTAATACTTTGGTAGTTAAGGTTAGAGTAAGAGGAAGGGTTGGATTTAGGTTAATGTAATGGGAAACATTACATTAACATTACTAACCGAGCAATTACCCTCTAAATGCTCATCCTCATAACAAGCTCCCTATTTTCTCCTTCCTCCATCCATCCATTGCTTATTCATGAAATTAATTCAGAGGAAGCTGAAAATAACTCATCCTGCTGAATAAACATATAGCAACCACACACTGCGTTCTGTTTAATGCTTAATCAACCTGTGTTATATCCTGTTAGAAGAGCTAAATTCCTTTATTTGTTTACAGAATATACAATAAAGGGATTTTAAATAATATTTTATATCATCAATGGACGGCTAACTGTAGCCTATGTGAGGGGTTCACTTGGAGTGACACACCTCTGGAGAATTATCACTAACTTTGCACTTCAAGCTCTACATCCTTTTTTAGCCTCTTTAAACATGTTGTTTTGGTTTTCAGGCCCACTACTCTCAAATCTCTTCAGATGCAGAAGGCAGCTGTTTTCACTGACAACCCCACTGCTAGCTCTTAGCTAACTTGCTGATGAACACTGTGAACATTTAGTATTTAGAGAGTTGTTGGCAAAGTCCAAAAACACAATAATGTTGCTTGTGTCAGCAGTAAATAGAGGCTGCATTTTTGCTTACGTATTTGCCATATGAATTTGAAAGGAAATAATGCCAGTGGTTTTCCTAACCCTAGATGTCCTAAATCAATTTTTGCAGTGTTAAGGAACATTGGAATTATTTGTAAAATAAAGCACACAATTTAATTAAAGACATATTAAATTAAATGTGTTATTATCATTCGACTGTTACAGCTACAAACTCCGGGGAGGCTACAAGATGTTACTGTCCCCGTCCAAAAAATTGTCAGCAAATACAATAGCATACATTTTTACACATATAGGAATCAACAAAATATCGTGACAAAAATCATTTTTTGTATTACTATATTTCTTATTTATAACATTTATATCAAAATTAGGAATAACCTATTCTCTCTATGAGTTACAAACACAGTAAGGACGCCTTGAGTTCTACAACTTGTAGTAAAGATCACAACAAGATAAGACAATTTGTGGTCCAGCTTGAAATCTGTGTAATAGTGACTTCATTCTGCACCACCTGATGGCTGTAAAGTCTCAGACGAACAGAAGGTTTAAACCTGCACTTGTAGAAAAGTAGCCAGTCGATGCTGAAGGAGGAATCATAGATGTCATTATTGCACTGGAAACAAGGTGGGGATTTTTATTGGCCCACTGTTATAAGTTATAAGACAGCAAAACATAAAGACAAAGAGAAAAGAGAGTGATGAGAAAAGATTTATATTTGACTAACGTGTCAATACAGAGCACAAGCACACACGCACACACACACATAGTAACAGCAGCGGTGGTGAGTCAGCCTCCTCTGAGTCACTGGAGAAATCAGAAATGTCAGACAGAAAAAGAGCACATGCGCACATGGCAAACACACACACATACACACACACACACGTGCACACACCTGTCAGTGTCTGACATTAATGAAGATAACCTTGACAACTGTTCTTATTGCAGCTTCTAAGTTAAGAAAAGAGTGGGAGGTTTGACAAACACCTAAACATTCTCCAACAAACAATATTCCTGTTTATGTCAAAAACTAAATAATGTAATGGTGAGACTGTGACAGTTGTTTCAATGAGACTGTGACAGTTGTTCAATGAGACTGTGACAGTTGTTCAATGAGACTGTGACAGTTGTTTCACTTACTGAAATCTTGGATTTGAATGTTCAGATATCTGATATCAGAAGCAGGCTGCATAATTCTACATCTTTCACTTTTGCCCTCTAGGACCTTCGAGCCCCCCTGGTGGGTCTCCAGACCTTGAGGTGAACGCTGCTGATCCTGCTGCTTTGCTGAATGCTGCACTTCAGCTGGCGTTAGCACAGCTGTCCAGTGCTGCAGTGCCCTCAAGAGGAGAGGAAAGGAACATGCAGCGATGCTCACTCACTGAAAAGTCCTCACTGAGCTCACTTTAGTAAATGCCCTTAGTTACTGTACACTATTAAAATGCTCTACGCTACATTTTACGTTTTACTCCACTAAATGATTTAATGGCTTTAGTCTTTTTCTGACAGACCTAAACAGTATAATAGAGAACTGATGCATGTTTTGCATGTGTAGATGGTACAAAAGCTATTAGAGAAAACAACTAAAGTTACATCTAAAATGTATTTTTCACGGACACTGTCTTTCTTCTGTGAGATGCTGAATAACAACAACAAGCCACTTACATAAACTGACAGCTCCCTGTAGGCCCACAGACACAACAGCATGTATGTCATTATGTAGAGGAGGGGTTGGACATTTGCTCCAAGTAAACAAAAAATACTTCTATATACGCAGTGTGTGCACAAAAATTCTGACATTTACATTAATAATAAAAAGAAAAACCTATTTATAGTATTAAGTATTTTTTATGTTGCTTGCAGAGGTTCTTTGTTAGAATAGTATGTATACAGATAGGAGATAAGATTCTGATTGTAGTACTTCTTCCAGTACTGTAAACATTAGTTGATTTCATCTACTTCACTGATTACACTACAGCAGAGGAGCAACTACAACATGTGCAAATGTGAAAAAGACTCAAATGTAGGAATGGTAGTAATAGTAGTCGCAGGCTATTAGTACTAGAAGGAGTATAAGCAGCACCATTAATTGTTCTGGAGGTAGTAATGACAGCCACAGTCACATTAGGTGTGTCGTATATGTTCTAGGTGCAGCTATGATTCACTGACAGACACTCCCATCCTCCACATCCCTCCCTCCTCCATCCCTCTTCTTCAGCGTTGTCAAGGCAACAAACCTTCACAGTGGTGCTGCTAGTCATCCTCCACGCAGTCACCCCCCCCCCCCCCCCACCCACCCACCATCCCTGGATGTCACTGTGACGTTAGATCACGAGTCAAAGTCCGCGGGTGCTGCTTCATCATGAAGTTTAGCTGTGGATCAGAGCCGCATCACTCAGTGAGAGACGCAGCTCGACATGTTGGTGCAGTGCAGAGCCGCGCTGTCGTGTCGCCATGTCCTGTCGCGTGGGCTGGGTTTGTTTAAAGAGGCGTTTTAGAACGCACGCGCTCGCGCACGCCCGCAGGCGCGCGCACGGTCAGAGGGCGGGGGAAGGCGGATGTGCAGGTCCAGACTCCAGGACTTCCTCAGCACGGAGGAGCCCGCAGCGCAGTAAGTAAGCTCCCCGCATGTTGTTGTTGTTGTTGTTCTTCTTCTTCTTCTCTCACTGTCAACATTAGAGAGAGCGAGTTAAACGACATGTTTAGAGGAAAAAAACCACCGTCACAGCGGTGTCGAGCCGCGGCCCGAAGCCAGGTAACAGGTGAGGAGGAGCGGCAGCAGCAGCAGCAGCAGCAGCCGCCGGAGCCGGCCGTCAGGTCCCTGTAATGATGTCTAATGACGGAGAAACAGGTTCTCAGACAGAACAGGCTGGAGAACCAGGCTGGAGAACCCTCTGTCCGTCCAGGTTCCCGTCACCTCACGTTGACTCGAGTCGAGCTGTTGAAGTCAGTGACAGCAGACAGGACTCCCTGGTGTTGAACTCCTCAATGTGCCGTTAAAACGTTATTTACAGCACGTTAGTCATGTTTTAATCATGTCTGCTGAAGTATTTCCATGTTATGCTTCCTTCTCACTCAACTTTTTCACAGTCTTTGACTTCGTGTACTTTTACTTGTAGTACATCTAGTACTTTTAAAGTTTACATAGCATATACTCAGTAGGGCTGTGTATTTGGAGAGATCTGGCTATATGAAAAATATCAAAGTACAGGAGTTAATATTGAATATACTGCGATAATTTAAGCCAGATCTGATTTTTTTTAACCTAACTTTGGCAAAAGTAGTAGTTTTAACAACCCATCACCATATGAATACATTTAGACTAAAGAAAGTCAACACATACAACACTGACATGAAGCAGGTGGAGTTTGAACACAACACAAAATGATCATCACGCGAATCTTTGTGAATTATTAGAAAAAAAAGACAATAGTTAAAAAAATATACTTCCAACGCACTTCAATTTCCAAGAGACACCGTTGGCAGCATCACAGGTGAGCTGAAAACTCAGCGACTAGCACCGAACTTTCCTCAGTGGAAACTGAAGCTTGGTCATCACTGGACTCTGCAGCAAATCCATGATTCCAAGCTCATGTCCACGTCAACCAAGGTTTGGTGAAACAGTTCATCCTGGAATGATGTTGAAGTGCAGAAGGTTGTATCTGTGTTACCATTCAAAGCACATTAGTGTTAGATATGAAAGTAGAGGGTGTGTAGTGGTGCGCGGCAGAAATCTGAATTAATACCAGATACCTAGGTTTGAGATGTAATGTTATTATGCTGTGCATGAGAACTGGCCACATCAGTGTCATTGTGCAGCGGTGACGTTCAGTAGGAGGAAGGATTCTCTGAGACGTTAAGTGATGCCACAGTAAGAGATCAATGTCGCGTTTGTCCACAAAAGCCATGAAGGGGTTGAAAGGTGTTGTCCGAGATGCTCAGTAGCTTGAGCAGCATCCTCCTCTCTGACACATCCACCAGAGAATCACATCCCACTGTAGGAACAAAGCCATCCACTGTGTTTGTGCAGTAATCTGATTAAAGATTACTGAGATTTGTGTTGGTGTGTGAAAGCTTCTAATTCAGATTTTCTAAGATCCATTGTTTATACTGCAGTAGAAGCTAAGAGCTGCCTTGGGTCCCTTCTGATTGGCAGCGATTGACACAGGACTCCATGACAAGACGGGCAGTAAAGATGAATTACTAATGCAGGACAAAACAAATGTATGTTAAACATGCAAACTGTCTTTCAAAATGAACTTAACTGCATTGGAGCATCACAGGTCATACAAAAGATGGCGCATGTCGATTTCTGCCAAAGAAACCTGATGTATTTGATATTATTTGTCATGTGACACTCTAATGTGATTTATGTTAATTCCGTTGTACAAATGGCACAGCCCAGGGCGTCAGCTGTGCTCAGATCTCTCTGTTTCTCTGTCACAGATCATGGATGATTCTGCTCCGCGTCCTATTCGCTCTTTGTTTGCGTGGCTGGTGGGAGCATCACAGATCCTGGGTCTGGCATCAGTTGTACTGACCGGTGTGTGGATGGGTCATTACCGTGGGGGCTTTGCTTGGGACGGCTCAGCGCGGGAATTCAACCTGCACCCTCTGTGCATGGTCCTGGGGTTGGTCTTCCTGCAAGGAGATGGTGAGTCCACACTGATCGCTGCTTAACCTGTAGATAATGTCAAGACACAAAAATGGATGACAGCAGAAAGAAACTCCACCCAAGCTCAGCTGTTCCGAATGATCATTCTTTCTGGAAGAATGAAGCATGTTTCTGGGGTTAATACAATGTTAATAAAAGGTCTGACTTTCCTTCACATTTCACCTGTAATGACAAACAAAGACATTCATTTGTCCTCTAGTAGCCCCTCATTGCATTCTGGACTAAAGTGGTGGACTTACAGACCACATGACACTAGTATAGCTAAAAATGTATGTGATGTAACATAAATTGGAGTCCTGCGCCTTCCGTCCATCTGCCTCCCACATGACAGACACCACTGATATCTCCAGATCATGAGCACAGTCACTGTTACATTTTCACATAATGTTTTGTAAATTGAGAGAAACGGGAAGTGTGTCAGCAAAACGCACACACGCTGTACTCTGGTCAGTCTGATGATGTGTGGGTTTTGTTAGCAGTGTGCACTTGTGCATCCTACCCTGAGGCACTGTGTTGCTGATCTGTTGCATTAAGCTACCACTAACACTGTCCAGATCAAGAAGGGATCCACTCCTACTGCCTTTTATTATGTTGAATGCACATTTAGTGAAACATTTCTCCAAACAGAACCCACTGGTTTGTCCATGTTATATTTTTTGGAATAAAAAACAATTACAATTACAATTATTTATCTTTTGATTAAAGCCTGTTATCCACCAAGTTCATGAATTTGCTGTTAATAATATTTAATAGTTTTTTATCAACCTAGAGCTAAAATATGCAACTTGTCTGCTCTGCTTCGTCCATCTAGTGCTTCAGATGCTCTTCAATATAAAATTGTAGAAATAAGACTGCACCAAAATTAATAAAATATTATAAATACTATTCATTTATAATTAAATAATATAAAATATGACGAATAAATACAAATATAAATATAACATTGAAAGTAATTTCAACATTTTATTCCACATTTCTACATTTCTACATTTACTTATTAATTTAATTGTGTCTCTTTTTGTGCCTCTGTTAACATTACAGCAACTCACAATCATGTCTGTGGTGAGACGAAGCCATCTTTCCTCCTTCTAGGTTTTGCGTCTGCAGTCTCCAGGCACATTTGCTAATAAGAGTAACCAGATTAGTTCAACTGGTTCAACAAGGATAGCTGTCTGCTACAGAGCTAAATGACATTAGAGCGATACAAACAAAGGTCAGCTGGACATTAGATGGGGATGGGCAATGAGAAGGGTGGTTAATAAGAGATGGGAACACCTTGGGGGGGGGTCCTCACACACGCTCATCAGTGCTGATCCATTGTGATATGTGCTTGTGTTGCCTCAGGCCACTGCCACACTAATTTAAACACGTTTAACAACTCATTCTTCTTCTCTATAACCTGTATCCACACTTTAATGAGAGCTGAAGGACGGTCTAATGGGTTATTGATGACTGTATGTGTTGTTCAAATGTGATTTTAGATGTAGTGTGTTCTTCTAACACTCTGGGCAGTGTGAGTTGAATAAAAGAAAGTTAATAAAAACCAGTAAATTCACAACACGTATTTTATCCAATCTCCCCGTCTCTCTTCCTGCAGCCATCCTGGTCTACAGGGTGTTTCGTAATGAGCCAAAGAGGAACGTAAAGCTGCTGCACGGCATCATTCACCTTCTCGCCCTCATCATGAGCATCATAGGTGAGAAAGAGAGAGAGAATACAAAGAGGTTAATTCAACTTAATGTCTGTGTTTAACTTTGTGTTTATATACGTTCTGTGTGTGTGTGTGTGTGTGTGTGTGTGTGTGTGTATGTGTAGGTTTTGTAGCTGTGTTTGACTTCCACAGAGCAGCAAAGATTCCAGACATGTACTCTTTACACAGCTGGTGCGGCATGGCTACCTTAGTCCTATTCTGCTTACAGGTACGGTAACACACACACACACACACACACACACACACACACACACACACTCTTACTCTCTCTGAGCTGTAATGTGGACACTAACCTTACACTTTTCATCCCCCACATTTCTTCCAGTGGGTGATGGGTTTGCTGTTCTTCCTGTTTCCTGTTGCGTCGTCATGGTTACGAGCCTCATACCTCCCCATCCATGTATTCTGTGGTCTGGTTCTGCTGGTTATGGCCATAGGCAGCTGCCTGCTGGGCATCACAGAGAAACTGCTCTTCAGCATCACGTATGTTTGTCTCCCTGAGCATCTGTCGAGATTTCTGTTAAAGGAGGTTGAAGCAGTAGAAGTATCAAATAGTACAAAACATGGGTCGAGGTGTCTTTTTTATATCTGGAAAAAAACAGTTGCTCTCATCAGTATTTAAAATTTTATCTGGAAAAACCAGGTCACCACAGACAATGGAGACGACATCCTACAGCATAAATTAGCTCTGTCCATGCTGTTCTGCACTAAACTGATTTATCTCATACTGTAATCTTTCACCGTGACGCAGCTCAGTGTTCATCTCTTTCTCCGTCTGTTGTCTTTTTCAGTCAAATTGTGTTTATCTATCAGGGTTATTCAGGGTTTATCTATCATATATCTGTCTCTGACTCCACCTCCTGAATACATGTGTCGCGCTGTCTGTCTGTTCCCCAGGTCAACCTACTCCCTGTTTGCTCCAGAGGGGGTGCTGGCCAACGTTCTGGGGCTCCTGCTGGTGAGTTTCGGGGTGCTGCTGACCTACTTGATTACCAGGGACGAGTACAGACGCCCGCCCAACCCAGAGGAAGAGTCTCTGTCTGTCCACTTCAAGACCCTGACTGAGGGAGGGTCACCCAGCACGCCTTGACCTCTAACTCCGTTTACACGTCACCTTCATCTGGATACAAACAGTGTCCTGGATTCAGGACTCACTGTGCTACAAGTCTGTTAAGACCCCATGTGATGGCCCCACAGACTGCTGAGATGTCAGCCAAAAATCTTTCTTTTGGATAATTAATAGAATATGCTGAGCCTAGACGTAAATGCCCTGTGCAGGAACAAGACAAGTACAACTACTTGTAGTATATCACCAAATCATTCAGTCTATAAATAGAGAAATGTGTAGAGAAATGGGGAGTCTGAGATTTACAGTAGTGCTCCTAGTACAACTGTTAGTTTAATGTGCTGGACAGCAGTTTTTAATTTAATATTTTCTGCAGCTACATATATGATTAATTCTAATTATATATAATTATATTTATTTTGAACATCAAGATGTGATACTAAATCAAATCAATCAGTCATCAGTGAACTGATGGACAACACCATCAATGATCCATAACAGCATTAATAAAACAAATCTGAAAAAAGAAAGAGGTTTAGCTCACAGCTCATAATTTCTATATCTGTCTTTCTATCCAGTGTTCTACACTAAGTGCATAGTGAGAAGCTCTGTCAGTAGTTGATCCACTAAATGTGTTCCATGTGTCCTCTAGTAAGCAGTTTGTGTTTAGAGGGTCTGGCATGAACAAAATGATGTCTCCAGTGTGTTTAGATGTGCTGTATGTTATTAGAGTTTGGTACTAGTCATATCTTTGAATGTGCTCGATCACATTGAGGTGGTTTGTTAGTTGGCTTGGATTCAGGAATCAACTCCAGTGCCTATTACAAAGAAAACGTACAGATGCTTCCGTTAGTGGATGTTTGTCTCTCTGTACGTCCTTTAATTTTTCAGGAGGAAGTCGAAATGTCAAGGGGACAACCTGAAATAAAGAAATAAAAGTATATGTGAAACAGCTCCACGACTTTGGCCCAGTTGCTTTTTTTCCACAAAAACTACAACAACACAGAGCAGCAGCCACTTTTCAACATACGCCTGCAGCAATGTGCAGCTACTGAGAAGCAGAACAGTTCAGGAAAGTGGTCAGTATGTATAGTACGGTGCATTCAGGAATTTAAAACATGAATTTGTAAATGTATGAAAAAAGAAAAACTGAAAAACCACAAGTGGCAAAGTATCAGACTCTTAGAAACACTTGAAATTTAGCTCAGGTGCCTTCTGCTCGTTTTTTTTTTTTTTTCTGCACCTTGATTGGAGTAAATTACTTTGATTAGATGGATCACTTGGAAAGACACACCCCTCTCTATTAGGTCTCACAGCTGATATACAAACTGTATCAGAAACCAAAAACCAGGAGGTCAAAGGAACTGCCTGCAGAGCTCAGAGACAGGATTAATAAAAGGCACAGCTCCGATGGAGGCTCAAAAATGTCTGCTGCACTGAAGGTTCACAAGAGCACAGTGATGTCCATGATCCTTCAATGGAAGAAGTTCGGCACAACCAGGACTCTTCCAAGAGCTGGTCACCAAACTGAGCAATCAGTGGGGAAAGAGAGGTGACCAAGAACACAACAGTCACTCTGACTGAGCTCCAGAGATCCTGTGTCAGGAGGAGACAAAGTGTGGAAGCTTCTCCTCAGTGCAAAACATGCGATAGCCCGCTTGGAGCTTGCAAAAGAGCACCTGAAAAACTATGAGTAACAAGTATCTCTGATCTGATGAAACCAAGATGAAACTATTAAAACCTTAATTTTAAACACTATATCTGGAGAAAACCAGGCACCATCTGAACATTGAAGCATGGTGGTGGCAGCATCATGCTGTGGGGCTATAGAATACTCATTCCAGTTTAGTACAGACACACCAAGCAAAGCAGGAACACTTATGTTCAAAGAATTTTATTCCTCTTTGTAAAATGTACTCAGAAGTCAATAATTCCACAAGCGAATTTGAAACGTTTAAAAGTTTAATGATTTTCTTTTTGTTGATGCAACTTTCCAACAGACCATTTGAAATATGAACTTCTCTTACACAGAACGAAAAAGCCTGACAGACAACACTGACCCCGCTTTATTCCAAGACGTTTTTTTAAAACCCAGGGCTCAAAACTCATCAGTTGAATGTAAATCCTACACAATGCGGAACAATACACTGTTTTGTTGACATTCGCCTCGTCGAGGATTTAAAGCAACGCTGGCTCAGCTACAACAAGCTGCCATGGCCATTTGAAACATCCAACCCACGTGGTTTGTGAACCAGAGTGATTAAATATTACCACATCTTCTTGTCATTTTTGACTCCTGAGTAGCAGGAAATAAGGGCGATGGTCAGACAATGTACCGTAACAGAAATGTCAGACCGGCAACTCTGACAGCAAGCTGCCGATTCTTTAGAAACATAGAAAGAAATATAGAAAAACAGGCATTCATGTGCATAAAATACATTTTAAAGAATCAACGTTGAGTACTACTTTCTGAATGTCGCATGTTGGTCACACCCTTGGAAAAATGAGCCCCAGAACCAACTGTTGTCTTGTTTTCATTTCCCTGCTCTCACAGCAGGTTTTAAACTGTGAACTAAACGGGCCCTTGATTCGAGGCCGCTGCTGCTTTAACCTACTGAAGTACGAGTGACAGCTGTTCTGGCAGATTGTTTTATATAGAGCTAGATGGCTCATTAACCTAACATTAGCACCAGGTGTTGGTTCAAAACTGTTTTAAATGTGAACTGAGAAAAAAAAATTGGCTACGTACGTGATACCGTCAAACATTACAAACAAAGCATCCGAATCAGTCGCTAAAACATTAACAAAGAAGCAGCTCGTTCATGCACTACAGTCTTTAATAAGAATCAGTTGATTTCCTATCCACATATTTTCACTTGTAGTTAGTGAAGACTAGTCGTGTATTTGGAAAATGTACGGTGACACTATCTGATGTAACGTTTGGCTGGAATAGAACAAACTCAACAAAACACAGTGAGAAGTTGAGAAGTGGCGCTAACATTAGTGTAAACTGTGCTAGCGTCCAGGTTCAGCTTTAAATAAGTGTTCTTAAGCCACTGATTCATTACTTTCTTACATTTTAGCTCTTTGTTTTTGGTTTTGAAACATTAAGTTAAGGGTTAAGCAAAAGGTCAACTGGGAGAACCAATCACCAGCTCATGGGGTACTGGTTTTAATGGCAATAGGTGCAACCCTGTGGTTTGCATGAATTAGAACAAATAAAACTATAGAATACAAACGTTCTTCATAGAAAAAAACAACAATAAACAAAAAGATCTATCTTAAGCAAAAAATTCAAAACTTTTACAAGCAAATTTTCCAGGATGTCAATTGCAGTGAAGCTGATGTTGAACTTCAGTGTTTTGCCTCCTTTGCTCCTTAAAAATAAAGTTTCCATTATTATGTTTTGACTGAAACACCCCCCAAATTCAAAAGGAATGTACAGCTTTAAAAGAAATAATATTTATACAGTTTAATACAGAAATAACTTAAAAGAAAGATAAATACTAATTTGTTTTGTTTGATATACAGCAAGTCAGTGCTCATTCAATGACAGCATCATCCTAGTTTCTCAAACTATGGCTTAAGACTTGGTCACTGACCAGTATCTGACTGGCACAAGTTTCCAGGTTTCCAGTCAGTCATTGAATCACACTCACAAATTTGAAATGAAAAGCTGTTTAAGAATGAATTAAAGAGTGAACTTGGTAGAAAAACTCCAGATCAATGTATTAAAAGAAGAAAGAGATGTGTTCAGTGACACTTGCTGTCTTTTATGGGTTAACTGCAGATTTCATTGTGCTTTGCAAAGCCAGGAGCTGTCACTTGTCTCATGTAAAAAGCTCTTCAGAACTTCTTTCCCTTGTTTTTCTCTTCTTCCCTTTGACCTTGAGTCTTTTCTGTGCCTCTGAATGGTTAACTTATTAACCTGACCTGTAACAAACACTTTACACTTTAAATAGAGCTGGTGTGGCATAAACCAAGTGCTTATTCTTCCAAAACAAACGACCTGGCAAGTGTGCCCACTTCATGCCGTGACCAGGTGTGTAGAAGAGAACAAACGCAGCATTTGAACTCTTCTATTAAGCTACAACTACTGTATTTTAGTCACTTTTAATGCTTACAACCAACAGCTGAATTGGTTTTATCTCTGAGCATCATACAAACTACGCGTAAAGCAAAGCGTATCCCAGTCTGTACAATTCCATAGCCTCAGTGAATCTTGGAATATACAGGTACACTGACATATTTTTAATAACTCTTCCTTAACAGTTTGTCTCTGACCTACCATCAAAACCTTTCTCTATACATTTGACTCAACAAAGGGTCTTTTTGGTTTGACAGGAGAGGTAGGTCCTGTCTTTCTCTGAGGACAGTTTCCTTGCAGAACCTCATAGTACTCTAGCTGTTTCTCGTGGAGCAGGTGACCGTTGTTGTTGCTGCAGTTATAGTATGCTATGGAGGGGGGCTGTGGCTGACCGAAGCCTCCCTGATTGGCGGGGGTTTTGCTAGGTGAGGTGACGACAGTATCGACTGAAGACACGGCCCAAGAACGAGAGGGGCTGAGACAGGATGAGGAACTAGAAGGAGGTTGTTGCTGAAACGACTGATACACCCTCGCTGTCTTGTCAATAACGCCCATGAAAGGAGTGCTCCTAGATGACCGGCCTGCTTCTCCAGGGTAGGTTCCCCCTCCTACCATTGATATATCTGACTGGGGGGAGGAGGTCAGAAAGAGATCATCATGGTAACCAGTCACTGCTCCCTCAGAAGCCAGATCTGAAGGAAGGTCCATATGCTGGGCGGAGGCTGAGGTCCTGAAGCCTGAGCTGTGACTACCACCGGGGCTGCCGCTGCTCGTAGAGAAACGGGCGCTCATACTCTGGATGAGAGGCCTTGAGGGTGGGGCAGGGGAAGAGGCTGGATGAGCACTGACCGGGCGTCGCAGCCCACCCTGGTGGTGGTATTGATAATCGTGTGATGACGGGAGGTTATCGTGGTGTCCCATCGGCGCTTCTGTAACTTCCATGGGGTAGTAAGCTGCTTTAGATTGATTGCGACTGAACTGACGAGCCTGGGCAAATCGATTTACCCCCGCCCTCTCCCCTCCTGCTCCTCTCCCATAAGTGGAAGCAGTTCTCAACACGTCGACATCAACATCATCTGCTGCATATGAAGCTCCAGGACTCACACCAGCTTGGAGCTGCTGGCTGGGCCTGACATCTAGGGGACTGAAACAAATTCCTTCCCCCAGTTCTGCCAGTTCTTGGGGCAAATGGGCAAACTGTGAGTAACCAGAACTTCCCATAGCCATGTTGGAGTGGGATGAGGAATTGGGCTGATTGGTTCTGACAACCTGTACATTAGCTGGTTGTAGCCACTGGATTTGGGAGGAGCTTTGCTTCTGGAAAGACCTCTGATTGGACAAATGGTGGTGCTGCTGCACTCCCTGTCTCTGGTCTGATTGGTGGAGGGAGGAGATGGACTGTGGATAGTGTTGCAGACCTCCGGGTCCTGACAACGCAGGCTTATTTTCCAGCACTGGACTGGCTTGCTGCTGATGCTGCCTTGTGGAGGAGGAAGGGCTGAAATGGTGAAAGGAGGAGGCAGAAGGAGCAGTTGTGGAGTGAACAGGTGAAGAAGAGGAGGGGGAGTGAATGGGACTGGGGAGGTGACGATACAGATGAGTGGGGGACAGGGAAGAGGGCGACGGCACCCTGGGGTGGCTGTGGGTGTCAAGACTTTGAACCACAGGTGCATGGCGGATGGAAGAGTTAGGAGGAGGGTCTCCTTCTCTGTGACTCTCCTCCTCTTCGTTCTCTTCTTCCTCCTCTTCCTCAGTGAAACCCTCCCTGTCCAGCACCTGCAGACATTCGGACTCTCTGCACCTCGCCTCACTAATGGACACATTCTGTGGATGCATATGATGTGAAGAAGGAGGGGGAGAGCCCTTCTGTTGAGCAACCTGTCGACATTCTTCCTTGACCCGGGACAGCAAGCGCTGGATCTCTCGGTTGGAGGGGCACAGGCGGCTGGCCTCAATCAGATCCTCTAGGGCCGCGTGGAACTGTCTGAATGGTGACAGGCAGCAAAAGGAGAGACAGAAAGATTTCAGACGGTGACATAAGGTGAGCGCTGCAATAATCAATGCAATCTGTTGGCTAATAAGAAGAGAAGCGGACTGGTGGTATCGTTCTGCAGAGGAAGGCAGCACGATACCACCTTGAGATTTGATTACCCTTAGCCCTCAGTATTTTGGTTTAATTTCTGTCTTAGTGTTCTCCCCATGCAATGCCAGTGAGAAGCTTGTCAAATTGCCTCGGATTCAGTTAAGACCTGCATCATTTTCTCATTGCCTAGCAACCACAAGAATTAATGTGACCTATGACCAGTTGCTTGTACATTCATATGATGTGCTAATAATTCCTCTAGATTAGTGGTTGACTAATTGATCAAGTAGCCAGGTAATCAGACCAATCTTTGACATTCCAAATTAATCATCATAGATGTCGAGACTCATGCTGGCTGGTTAATAAAAAATGTCTGCAGACACATTTGCACCATACACTGCAAGCATTTTCTGCATGGGACAAAAAATGACAGCGTATGAAAATGAAATGATTTGGATGCACCGGTGTAAGTGATTCAACTGGATATATTTTATTAGCACTTGAAGAGAGCAGAGATTAGCTGATCAGAAAATATAGTTTTGCTGTTTTTACTGCAGCCTCTACTCTCTGTGTCTCTATCTCCGAGAAAACATATCAACATTATACTGTGTATCAGACATTGGCCTCTCTAAAGATTGTATCAAAACCCCTTTCTGTCGACCACTACTCTGGACCTCCATGTGAAACAATTTATGACTTAGAGTGAGTTTATTCCACAACAACCTGTCTTGTGTTCAACAACTTGTTCTTATGCCACTTTTATCACCTGCGGCTGCGTTTGGCTCGAGCTCGGGCATAAAAGGCTTCATAGGATTTGGCTTTGAGTTCTAGAGCCTTGGTTGCAAACTCCTCAGCGAGGCCAAATTCCTGAAAGGAAAAGAACAGAATTCATGATGGTGCATTGAGATTTATGACGAAGAATGTGAAAGTAGCATTTATTTAAAAATTTCCTTGCATATTAAGTCATATTAAGACCATGACATGACTGATCATACTGTGATGTCTGTGTAGAGAGACAAAGATACTCACGTTCATCTTGCGGCGGCAGCGTGACAGGTTGAGCAGCACACATACTCGCAGCTGTCTGAATGTCTTCAGCTCGTCTCCTGGAAACTTCTGGAGAGCTGACTGATAGGAGTGGGCAGCTTCCCTCACCTTACCTTGCTATGCACACACACACCCACACACACACACAAACTTTTACATTCAAATACATACTGTAAGTGAGTCTGGTGTGTAAGTGTGAATGTTTGCATGTGTTACCTTATACAGTTTGTCTCCCTCTTGAATTAATTTACTGAGCAGAACCATTAAAATGTCTGGTTTAGACGTTGCCATGGCCCATGTCGCTGGTCCTACACACAGACACACACAAATACACAGATCAATACCACTTAGTAATAGTAATTTTGTAATTATTACCCTACCACCAGCACTTGGGTGCTTAGCAATGCTGCCTGTGTCATTGTTTAGACATGTTAATATAGTAACTACATGATGTCTGGCAGCCTATTGTTTAGGACAGATACCATAACCTGGTTTTTGTACCGCGTCATACTCCTCTGCCTGGCTTTAATTTCCTGACTGTATCTCTACAGTCTCTATTACATGAAATAACCAAACTGTATGAAACATGACATTTGCATTAGGGGGTCATGTTTCTACCTATCTTGGCTCCCTTTTTGAGTAGAGCGATGACTGCTGAAGTGTTTCTGCAGCCGACAGCTCGGTCCAAAGGACGCATCCCACTACAATCCATGTGCTCTACCAATGCACCATGATCCACCAGGAATTGCACCTAAGACAGAAAAGGGCACACACAGGACGATTTAGCTTAAAATGCTGAAACAATTTTACAGTTCAGGTCCACATATGTTTGGATAGTGACATAATCGGATCACAGTTTCATCATTTTGGAACTGTACAGGTCTGGATTTGTCAGTTTGGTTGAAAATATTAGATCAACCATGTAGGAATTCTAAGCATTTGTAGATCCCCATATCCCCTAACATAATAAATTCAATTGTAATTTTTTGGTTGCATATCTTTTTGCAGTCAGTAACTGCCTGATCTCTGGAACCAATAATCACCAGATGTTTGGTTTCTTGTCTGGTGTGGCTCTGCCAGGCCTGTGGTGCAGCTGTTTTGGGTATAATTGCCTTCAGTTTCACCTTGACCAAGAGAAGCACAAGCTCAGTTAAGTTCAGTTCAGATGACTGACCTGGTCATTTCAGAACATTCCACTTCTTTTCTATAAAATGTCCTGGATTGCTTTCTATGTATGCTTCGCATTGGCTTTTGGCTGAATCTGACATCATAGCCCTAAACACATCTCATGGCCCTTGGAAAGTTCCAAAGAAGGGCCCCCTTCTACAAGGAAGGGGGGAATTCTGCAATGGTGAGTTCAATCACCTGTCCTGAATCAAACTTAACAGTATTTTACTACCTGAAAGTAAAGTTGAAAGCAAAGCAGAAACAATCAGGAACTGAAGATCGCTGCAAAAAAGGCCTGGCAGAGCATCAACAGGGAGAAAACTCATCTGCATCTGCAGCGGTCGATGGGTTCCAGACTTGAGGCAGTCCTTGACTGCAAACTGACAATTTAATTTATGATTGTTAGGGGTTATGAGGGTTTATGAATAAAAAAGCTTGTAATATCCAATATTATAACCAAACCCTTTGATTAAAACAGGCAGTGTGCACTTAATTTCAAGTTAAATGTTCATTAAACGTTCTCTTCACTGACTCTGCAGATCAGGTAAAGCAAAGATTGGAACACTATTTCTAACGTAAATACAACAACAAAAGCATCTGTTTTACACACCACTTCTGGGTCACCGCAGAAGGCAGCAAGATCCAGAGGTGTCCGTCCACTGCGGTCAGCATGAATGGTGGCTGCACCTCTCTCCACGAGCTCTCTGACCAATGTGAGGTGACCTTTTAGACATGCCCAGCTCAGTGCAGTCAACCCTTCCCTGTCAGTCTGTTCAAGCGATGCTCCTGGAAACACAAAGATTCATCTCAGTATAGTTAAAGATAATGCCGGGGTCAAGGGTCAGCATCGGGATTAAACTGGGGAACCAACTGATTTACTGTGTAAAGCAATGACCCAAATCCATTCATTATTTTTCTATAATGAGATAAATGAGATAAAGAATCTTTATCTTATGACTATATAACACTAACACATCAAATTGAATTGAATTGAATTGAATTGAATTCATCTATTTAAAATGGCTTCTACTGCTGTTTTTTAAGCTTGTGTCAGTGTCAAAACTTCCACACTTCATTTGGGCTAAAGATAGCTTAACAGCAATAAAATACCTGAACTGTGCAAGCTGACACATGAAATAATACACACTTAATTTTTTATTATATATATTTATTATATAGTTTTATGCTGCTGTTGCAGCCATTACTGTTGTTATTGTATGGTAAGGTGGGTGGTTACCATGATCCAGCAGCAGCTTGGCAGTGTTCATATGTCCCTCTGAGGCTGCCGTCATTAGAGCTGTTCGACCCTGTTGGTCGACCATGTTCACCTCTGCTCCATGATTCAGTAACAGCTCCACCACCTGATCATCGGACACACAGGGAGACAGACATTCGATATTTGTGCTACAGGAATCAAACTGAAACATGCTCAATGTGCTGTGTGTGTCAATCTTCTGTGTTTCAGTATACCTGCCAGTGACCCCGTCTCACAGCATTGAAGAGTGGAGCCACACCCCTTCTGTTGGCTTTCTCAACAGCAGCTCCCTGATCCAACAACAAGCTGCACACAGACAGCCTGCCGCTTCCTGCTGCAGCTGTGAGAGCTGACACACAAAGAGTAGAGAGACAAGTAGCAGTGGAACATATCAGTCAGTTTCAACAACAAATGAAATAATATATATAACTGATATATTATATTAAAATATAAACTGTATGTTAGGACATGAAAAAAGACTTATTTTAAAATATATCATAGTTAGAGCTTGTAAGATGTAATTTCACAAAATAAGATGGCAGGAGATGAAATTAAATGATCAAGTGATTGAGGGACAAATGATATATTGTATTATATTATATTAACAGTAAAGAGTGTTGTTCAGTGAGTTAAAAAACACAGTATTAAAATCCATGGTCACACGCAAAGTATCCTGCTTTGTTATTGTGTTGAGCTGATTTGTGCTGTACTGCACAGTTTCCTCCACTAGAGATCAGCAAAATGTAGCACGAAAACCACTTAATGATCACAGTCACTCACTTTTATTTTATTTAGTTGTACTTGATGTACTGGTTGTGAATGATGGTACTGTAGTAGAACCTGCAGTATCATAATTTTTGGATTTTGTAGATTTTCAGTAATTAGTATTTTTACTTTTGTATTCTACATTATTCATATATTCTTTTATTCAGTCACGTACATGATTAAAAATACATAGATGAATTAATAAAACTGTGAAAATATGTAATATCAGTATTATATAAAGTATTATTATGATATGATGTTATAGAGGCTATGATTATGATATTGTGAAGATATAAAATACATGCAGTGGTAAAATATAAGATGTAATCACTTCAGTAGTAATCATGCAGTATGAGTATTTGTTGTGTAGCTATAGTGATACCTGTCTCCCCCCATAGACTGTCAGATGTGTTGATTTCTGGTCTCTCTTTTTCTTCCTCATCTTCCCCTGGAAAATCCAGGAGGTATGACACCATCTACACACACACACACAAACACAGAGCCATATTTTCATAATTCAGATACACACAATATTTTAAAGGGATGTGTGTGTGTGTGTGTGTGTGTGCGGCTGACCTTTGCATGGCCTTTGCTGGCTGCTGCTGTCAGAGCCTGCTGCACAGCCTGGCTCCTGCTCACCCCCTTTAGACCACAGCAAGAAGTGCAGCTCCAGTCTGCGCACTTCAACAGGAAGTGCAGCACCTCGAGGTGGCCTCGCTGAGCCGCATGCACCAACACACACTGACCAGAGCTGTCCACATGACCCACCTTAGTACAAAGGGTGAGAGATTTAGAATTAGTGTCCTGTGTAGCTGGAACAGAGCAAATTCCACAACCAATAACTGTTCCACAACAGGAACTAAACCAATAACACAAAACTAATGCAAAAGCTAACTAGCTTAGCTGATCTTTTGCCACTAAATCACATCCTTTATTGTACTATAGTGTAAATCGATTAGTTATTTCAATACCAGTACAAACAGTCATAGTAGTTAGACACCTAGCAAATCTTTCAAGACAGAACATGTAGTTAGGAGTCAGGGGCTACCTTAGCTCTGTGCTGACTCAGCATGTTGACAATGTTCAGATGTCCAGCTGAAGCAGCGAATCCCAGTGCAGTTAGGCCATCATGTGACTGCGCATCCACCTAGAAATACATCAGAGTGGCCTCAAATTTGGCAGCAGCAAATTGGTGCAGTGTGCCAAATAAAGACAAGCAAGTTTCCTCAAAGTCAGAGGCTGAAAAGTTGTAAAAGTTATAGTAAAGTTATTTCTACAGTTTGACAAAGCTTTCAAACCTCAGAAGAAACATGGTTACCTGAGCTCCGTGGTCAAGCAGCAGTGCCACAGCATCACTGTGGCCAAGATGGGAGTGGACACACAGCAGGGGGGCATTGTTGAGGACATCACTACGATAATCCACGTCTGCGCCACTCATAATCATCAACCTGCTCACCTAGACAAGTAGCGAGCCAAGTTACAGTCCACCTCTGTTAGCAAGTATACAGTATGTGTGTGTATGTGTGTGCACGTGCAGTATGCTACCTTGATGTTGGGGGTGTAGAGGTTGCGCAGAGATGCAAGTGCAGGGCTCAGGCTCTCTGTGCTGTAGGACAACCACAGCCCCTGCAGAACTGAGGAGGACACCCCAAGTTTCTTACTCAGACCCTGGAGAAGAAAGACATGCCACAAAAACAGAAACATGGATAAAACTGAACCACCTGAACATTTTGTACACAACAGTCTGTAGAGTCAGTCAGAGTCATTGTCATGACTCGATGCCAAAACAGTCCTTGAACCACAGACTCGATCTTTGTGCTAGTTGTTGCACTTTCTGTGTGTGAATTAACCTTGTAGATGTGAGCCTTCAGGATGTGATGCCCCAGCTCCAGTGTCTGCTGCCGGTTCAACTTCCCTTCCTGTCTGCAAAGCCAGAAGGCTAGGAGAGTGTGACCACTCCTGGAGACAAAGAAACAGAGGGACAGACAGAGAAACAGAGACAGATGAGTGAGAACATTTTTCTTCTTTCTCTGCTTTTTGCACTCTTTCTTTATTACTGCCTGTCATTTTACCTGGGATCACAGAGAAATCTGTCGTCTTGCCCCTCCTCCCTCCAAACTAGCCACTCCCTGAAGGAGGCGTGGTTCAGCATCCTGCTGCCGTCGCTGCGCCTCAGCAGGAAAGAGGAGAGCTGCTCCATCCTCTGCACAAACTCCCCCCACTGCAGTGTTCCTCTAGTCAGAGCCCCTGCATTCACCATCTCAAACAACTGGAGGAGGACAGGAGATCAACCATCACATTTGAACTTTCCTTTTTCAAGATATGCCAAAAACCATAAGCATCTATAGCCATGTTAGCAGCTCTGTGAGATTTAGCTAAAAGCTAATTAGTTACTAACATGCTCATGTGTAGCCGGTATAATGTTTACCATCATGCAAGTTTAGCGCGAAAGTTACTATGATTTATTGTGTGCACAGTGTGTACCTGCTGGTCAGTCAGCGGGTGCAGTGATGCCACAGAAATGTTGAGCAGCGGCAGAACTCTTTGAAAAGACGACTGGGTAGGAAACCGCATGTTGAGCTGCAGCAGGTAGACTTCTGCCAGACTCACAGGAACCACCTGTACACACACAGACACACAGACACACAGACTAAGACTTCATTCACTTTCACTTCATTCTGTCACTGTTCCCTCAGTTCCGGTTCCATGTCTTTCTCACCTTGAAACTAGAGCTCTTCAGGACCAGATATCCTCCCTCTATCAGGTCCAGTGTCAGTTTCAGGTAGAGGTACGAGCCTCTGCTCAGACTCTTCAGGTGGCTGATCAACTTGGCTAGTGCTGTGTTGTCAAGGCGACCATTGCTCAGTGACACATTGCTCTGGATCTCACTGCTGCTCTGAATACGCTGCATCAGGTAACCCTGAAAAAAAAAAAAAAAAACAGACGTGAAAGCATAGATAGATATACACAGAGGCAGAAATCCATACAGGCAGTTTGTGTGCATCTTACCTGCAGGTCCTGATCTATAGCATTGTTCTCCTCCATCTTATCAAGAGAGATGTGATGAAAAGGTAGAGAGCTAGTGAGGTCCTATATGAATAAAACACATAGAAACACATTTTGTTAAGTCATTAGATAATAATAGATAGTGAACATAAAAGATGAACATTTCCATCATATGAGCGGATGAACTCATGCTGCTTCGCTCCAACTGACTGATCAAAATAATGAAACATTTACAACAAACTCTAAATCTAAATCACTCTCTTCTTAAAGACTAATGTCACTTTCCAACTTGCTCTCTTTAGTTCTAATCTAAGGAGTATACCTAAACTATATGACTAGTTTTAAAGTCTGTTTGAACTCTTACATATCTTTTAATCTGAACTGAAAACTTTTGCAGATGAGGTAGTCTGGAAGAGTTTTTCCACTAAAAGCAGAGAGATCTTTTATCATTGTGGACTGGATTCAGAATCAGGGCATATGTACATATATATGTAACAGAACATTTATTTGTTTTTTGAAAGTATGACTTTGAATGTGTGTTTGGAGTGGAGTGAGAAGAGTATACCTGCTGACTGGTCCTGACAGTGGTAATAACCTTCAACCAGGAAGGAAATTTCTGGATGTTTCGGGACAGAAAAGAAGCCATTGTGTCACCGTAGTCTGGTCGATGGAACTCTGCCTCGTTCAGACCGTCAATCATTATAATAAGGCCCGCCCCCTCAATATGCAGCTTCCTATCTGAAAAACAACAATGTGGATCACCACAAATTAACATCCCGAGATTAACAGAACAGAAACAGAATACAAAAGAATTGATATGTACCTTTGTAAAGAGCCTCCAGTGGCTCCAGTATTCCCCTCTGGAGAGAAGAGCTTGGATCCTGGATACAGGAGCGTAAACTGAGCATGCTCTGTAGCTGTGGTGAGTGGTGCAGAAGCTCACGATAGGCTGCCAGCTGAGGGGCATCACTTAGCATCGCCGCCATGTTGTGGACGAACTCCGGAACCAGACAGGTGTGACAGTTGTCAGCTTGACAGAAATGGAATGAGACTACCTGAGCAGACAAGAGAAGAGGAAATGTTTGAGTGATGTGGGGGAGTTTAGCATTGTGGATGTTTTCTACATATCATATATGTTTTAGCAGGACAGAAAGTGTGATGAAACTTATAGTAGAACGTGAATAGTGAAAGGATATGCAATCGGTGTAGCAGCAGTTAAACTTAGCTTAGCATAAAGAGTGGTAACAGTGGAAAACAGCCTGCATCTGTCCTAATATAACAAATATCAACATCAAGTAAACTGATTACCAACATAAAGCCCAGCTATCTTATAACTTAAAACTCTTAAAACTTTTTAAATTATATTATTTGTGTAAATGTACTTCCCATAACTGATTTGCAGTAATCTATTGTGTGATGCAGTAGATCTACATGAGGCAAAATGGGGATGATACCTGTCCTGCAAGTCTCCTCAATGCCTCCTCGTGTCTCCTCCTCATCTCAGGAGTTCCGGGACAGCTTCCTCCCCTTCCGTCATCTCCACCCCCTCTTCCCAGGGAATCATGGGAGAAAGAAACAGTCTCGACATCTGGAGTGAGAGTGCAGGGCAAAACTTTCAGTACTTTCTGCATTTTAAATGTCAGTAAAGACAGAAACACCCAAACCATTTCACTCTTTTTTGTTGGCTGCTGCCTTCTTTATTTTTAACTGCACTGTTATGATGTATTTTTCCACTGTAAGATTATTGTTTTTTCTGGTGGTTGATTTTAGTTCTGTGTCTGGTTGTTGCCAAAAATAAATGTCCCCTTTAAACTCCACAGTACCTATTAAGAAACCAATAAAAAAAGAAAATCACAAACAATATGTGTTATCTTTGTTGAAGTGGAGCCTGGAAACATTGCTTACAGATTTGTCAACATGTCCATGTTTTGGAATCTTGGACATGAAATGCATGAGACAGGATAGGGACAGACACCATTAATTGTGTTGTAAAGGAAAGTTACTATGTCTACCTCTGAAGCATGGAGAGGTCTGCACATTTTTTTACTAATAACATGTATAATACTGTACTACACAAATAGATGTAGAAATGCTTCTGTCTCCCTTTGCTTACGTTTGGGAATGGTCCGGCTACCAGCAGTGGTTGACCACATGCGGTTTCCATGACAACTGAGTGCCACCAGACGGGCGATGATGGCTGTCTTGCCAAAGCCCATGTTGCCGACGATCACCACCCCCTGACAAGTTGCTGGATCATCACTGCGGAGGCAGGCATCTACTTCCTGAAAGAGCCACTCCCTCCCAGTGAACAGCCAATCAGATGAGAGACCGGGAACCTCGAAGTGGAGAGGCTTAAGGTTCAGAGTGGGAGTGAAGCGAACTACAAGAGGAAAGGAGAAGAAAGGAGAGTATTCTAATACTGATTCATAAAATAATAGTGTGTATTTGTGTTAGTTGGAGTTAGGGCTAGTTAGGAAACATGGGAAAAGAGAAGGTGAATGACATACAGCACAGGTCGTCAGCTAGACTTGAACCATGACATACACCGGGGTACCCTTTACCTCTCTGGTCCTGTTGACTGCGACTCCCAGAATTCTGTCTAGGCATTCTGAGGGACGTCCTTGAAGGAATGTGTCTCTGCTGCTCATCCAGATAGGCTAGATCTTCAAGGTGGGCTGAACTAGTGGCTGAAGAGGAAAGGGAAAAAAAACACGTTGATGGTTTTCCTGTGGTTTTAAAATGACTGCTTCCCGGAAATATTTCTTTTCCTGATTTCTCACCATATATACTATTAAATTTGAACCAAGGACAAATAAAAAAACTCTCATAAATAAAGATGTACACTATTTGTCTAATGCTTTACTTTTAAACACTACAATTGAAGTTTAAAAACAATGTCAATCATCTAATCTCCTAAAAATAAAACTGTTCAGACAATGTTACAACATGTAAGAACAACCTGATGAAGACACAAACATCAGCTAGTAAGAACACAACATCCACAAAACCCAGGATTTAAAACCAATAAAATAATCAAAGGAAATGTGTGTATATTGTATTTAAAAGTGATTTTTTAAAGAAAAATATAAGGTTGTCATAATTGTGGTGGGATATTGTCCATAGGGTACAATGTGCAACTTCCGTCACAGTCGCTATAAAGCTAATCTCAAAGCTAACACAGCGCTGATAAAGTGAACAACTCTGTGTCTCAACTGTGGACAAAAATAGACAGAAACCTACCGAAAGTTTGATCCAACTTATCCAGTTACAACACCACAAAACATGTCAGCGCTGGCTGTGTCTCATATCTTGCATGCATGTGTGTGTATGTGTGTGTGTGTGTGTGTGTTTTGAAAAACGTCATACACATCATTTCCTTCCTTTCCAAAAGCGCTCATGGTTTTGTGTTTTTATGAGACAAAGAGAGGGGAAAAGAGGAAAGGGAGGATGGGATGTGAACATGTTGTTTAGGTATTGTCTCTGTGTTGCAGCCTAGTTTTTTTGTGTTCATGCACGCACACACACACACACATTAAACGGGAGTTCACATTCAGCTTGTTTTTACATTTCTGTTTGTGCACAGAATAAACTAATGAGAGACACATGTTAATAAGAGAGCTTTAGGGGTTTTGGTAGAATGTAATAAGTCTCAGGGCTAAGCTAAGCCGACCACATCCTGACTACTAAAAACAAATAAACATCAGAATGAGATTTGTATCTTTGTCACTTCTGGAAAGACAACAAATAAACATCTTTCCAAAGTGTTGTAATGATTTACTGGAAGGACTAATTCCTGGTTTTTAGGATGAACAGATAAAATAAACTGATTAGTTAGGTTATACCAGTCATATATTATCATGACTGGTTATAACGCAAAAATAGAACGTAAAAACAGTTAAACATCACATAAAGCTATTACTGAAGGGATGGCAGCATCAGTGTGTGAAAGAAATAAGGTTTATCAGACCAAAAGGCATTCATTACTTACAGGAACTTAATTAAAGCTGCATACACTGCTTGTTACATAGTGAGTGATGATACTGATTTTAGTGATCCCTAATATCCCTTGCAATAACTGTTTTTGCCACAGGCTGCATGCAGGTAGCTTTCTTGGGTTTGCTTATGATGGCTGGAAATGAGACTGTTGAGACAAGAAGGTGTCAGCCAAAACATTAAAGTTGCAGTAAAAAAATCCCAGAGAAATTGCTGAAAGACACTAAAATCATACGAGGGGAGTTGGCTGATAATTCTGTGAGGCTTTGTTGTAATGAGTGACCCATATTATTTTTAAATTATATTTAATTGTTTTTTGATCAAATTCAAGATGCTACATATTGATTAACACTATCTGTCATTCATTAGGCTGATACTGTGGTGAACTCTATATAAGACTTTGTCTGCTCACTGAGATCACTGTAGCGGAGAAAGTGTGATGTGTTGAGAGTGTATTGCAGGGATGAGAAACCATTTGATTCACACAAACATCATCAATTTGTCATTTTACCAGCAACTGAATTGGGGCGGGGCATGAGGTAGAGAGGGATAGATTGGGTGGAGCCTGAAGAGCGAGTAGCGCCAGGGCCTCTGTCTGGGTGAAGTTTGTTGAGGCTGTAAGTGGAGGCGGCCATGCTGTCATCCACCCTGTATAGGAAGCCTTCATTAGTGCTTCCTGCCACTACCATAGAAGAAGAGGAGGCGGAGGCCACGACTTGCCGGCCACCCTCCTGCCAGAGGTTGAGGCTGCTGCCATGGTAACTGTCCCCAGGGTACTTGGTGCTGTCGCTCCGCTCGGCTGCCGACTCTGCAGAGTAGCTGGTTAATGTGGCTGAAGAGAGGAGGAGAGATCAGTGCAAAGTTTCTTATGTTTAAAGAAAAAGAGAGATCTACAGCATCTACAGCATCTCACCTATGATGCCACTGTCTCTGCTTTCCAGTGTTGAGGTGGGGGAAGCAACAGAAGCGTGGTTGGAGGAGCCATGCTTGCTGTTGTTGTTGTCCTCCCCTCCAGTAGGAGGCTGCAGCGTGGAGCAGGGGGAGGTGCTGCTACTGGCCAGACTGGAGGAAGGAGACATCCTCTGTGGGAAAGAGTGCACTTCCTTAGTAACAGTCTGGTTCTTTTCTGTTTAACAGTGTTTGGCAGCATGGCCTTATATTGTGCAATGGTTGGATTGTGGATGGATTGTTACCTGCCCATCGTCTTGGCCGTGGTAAGGGGACCCCGGCTCTCCACTCACTATCTTATCCCCCAGCAGGAAGCCCAACCTGGTCATCAGAGCATCAGCTGCCTCATCTACTGAGGGAGGAGGTCCCAACTCATCATCCTCAACTGGAAAGTAAAAAGGGGTCCATTGTTTTTTTAGTTTGTCATATCAGTTATATGTCAGATTTGTTTTGAGCTCTGGCATACTGCCTCCAGGAGCAGTATGCTGTCCTGTGTGGTGATTTTGGCATTATGGTCAAAGTCAGAACAGCAGGTCATGTGACGCACACTGGGCTAAATGTAATTGTCTCTCATTACAGCAGTTGCTACTGAAAGTCATAAACAGTCAACCGTGATGCTTGACATTGATAGCCACTAACTGTGTCACTCACTACTGTTTGACTAGGTGGCATTTGTTAATTTGTTTAATACAGAAATATCATCAGGTTACCATTTTAAGTAATTTATGACCAAATACTTCCAAATTAAAATTTACGTTAGCCTTAGTAACAAAGTATAGTAACAGAGTAACAAAACCACAGAGCCACAGATGCCAGAATGACTACATAATGTTCTGCATTTGGTGATGGGGCATAAAGATTACACATCAGAGTTTTATGGAGCATTATATGTTGGATTATTTCTTAGCTGGACACAGTAAATTCCTAGAAACACAAAAGTAAACACCTGTGTACTTGCCATAAGCTGACAGACAGCTTCGTGGGTAGGATTCATCTTCAACTTTAACTCTTTACAACAAAAACAAATAAGCAAGCCCTCTTTTTGATATCAGTTTGTCATTTATTACTGTGTAGGAATGTCTTGCTGTCAGGAAAAAGCTTGGTCAAACACAAATGAAGCCAGGAATTAAATTAAATTTGCAGTGGTGTAAACACACCAAGAACCACAAACTGGCTGCTGGAATGAACCAGAAAGCAGACGTTGATCCAACATTTATTGTTCTCTTGATAACGACTACTTTTGTTCCTCCATCCAGCCACTGAGATAAACACTGCCTGTCTGCTCAGCTTTCCTGGTGACATGGAGTCCCGCCTCCTCACAGTGTGAAACTTCATTTGTCCAATCAGTAGAAAAAATGGGTATAAATCTGTCCAATTAGAAGAGACTATGAAAACAGAATAAATTGCAAGAGAACTTGAAACATTTGCACACAAAAGGCATGGACTTCTAATGCAAAGCCCACTGGGAAGACTTTATGTGTGAGTCTGTGCACAAAACAGTGATTAATCTCCATATTAATATATTCAATATCATGGCCTAAATATGTCAAGACAAACACGCACACGCGCACACACACACACACACACACACACACACACACACACACACACACACACACACACACACACACACACACACACACACACACACACACAAGAATGTAAGCCACAGCATGAAAGCTCATACACTCTGTCTCTTTCTCTGACAGTCTGTAATTACGGCTATAAATTGCTGACTGTTGGACTAAATACTAGAGAAGCATCACACACTCAAAATAAAACCAACCAAACACAAAGCACACTGCACTGGCAAGTACACTTGTGTGTATGCACGCACATACATGCATGTGTGTGTGTGGTCAGTCAATGACAGGGTTTGTCAGTCATTTTTAGAAGAAGAAAAATAAAATGGAAAGATCAGATACAGGGAGCACAGACTTTTCCATTTCTGTTTCACTCACTCACTATTGTAACTTCTAACTCCTGTCAATATTTCCTCCCTTTCTGCTACATGCTTTCTTACTTTGTCTTCTTTTCTGTCTTTACTTTTCTTTTTCTTTCCTTTCTTGATTTCCCTTTTTCTTCCTTCTTTCTTTGTTCCTCTGTGCCTTTCTTTCTACTTTCCTTGCTCTTGTTCCTGCTGCTCCCTAAGGATACAGTTCTATTTTTAAAATACATGTTGTTTTCATGTATCAGAGAAAATTATGGGTTTGTTACTTACATAGCATTTTAACAAGCTAATCTATCACAGTAGTGTTCCTAACAGGTGGTCTTACACAAAGAATAATTAGATGTGGAGTCAGTCTCATAGGTTTCACATTAGACACAGTTACTGTACAATGTGACGTCTGGATGTATGTAAATGTATATTTTTAATGTATTTCTATTTTCTCTATTCTCTACAGATTCCTCCTTTTTGTGTGAAGAAGGCTGTATGCTTTAGAGGGTGAATCCATGATTTGAACTGTGTTTCATGATATTTCTATTGTGTAGTGGTGGTTACCCTTCATCTGAAATAGCACAACAAGATAAGAAGCCAAAACAGCTTGACAGTTAAAGTACTTTGGTCAACCACATCAAAAGCATCAGTAGAAACACTAGCACAGCCACAACTAGTTTAATATCACCCACTATGACAATCTCATATTGTGATAATCTTCTCTAGTATCTTACTCGGTGCACAAAGTATACAAATAGGTCTACAATCCAAACCGGTTAAATCAGCTTTTTCATATCTGGGTAAAAGATTCATTTTAGAGACAATCAGCTGCTGTAAGTACCGCTTCCAGCTTCCTGAGAAAATGACCCGAAAATCTGGATGTTGCCGCGAAGCTCTGTATCTACATCTCTTCAACTGGTGCATGTGGAGCCATGGCAGCCTTCTGTGAGTTGCTGTGAGTGATCCACAGAGCCTGCTACAGTTACAGAGCAACTACACAGACTTGCACGAGTATGAACTAACTGATTTTTGCAGCCAGCATGCACTCATCCACATGAGAGCTCATGCATGTTGCCCTGTAGGAAGCATTTTAAGTGCTACCTCAGAAGTCCTACCTCAGCTACCTTCAGAAGTCCTCTGCAAAGATGGGAGAACCTGCCAGAAGCATGACCATCTCAGAGGCACTGAGTTAATCATGCTTGTATGTGGCACAGTGGCTAAACGGATGCTGATTATAGCAATAGGCATACAGTCTTGTCTGATTAGATGAGAATGTGATTCTCTGGGCAGAAATGCAGGCACTGGAGAACCTCGGGAACCACTCATCAACAGGTTAATACCCTAGGTGAAGCATGGTGGTGGCAGCATCAAGCTAAAGGGAAGCATCAGGGTTAGAATTGAAGGAATGCAGCTGAATATAAGGAAGTCCTTGAGGAAAACCTGCTCCAGAGTGCACGCAACCTGAGACTGGTGTGGTGGTTTACTTTTCATCATGATAATGACCTCAATAAACATTGTGCTTGAGTTTCCAATCCAATTAAAACCTGAAAGACTGTTACCTCCCATACATTTCGATAGAGCCTGACAGGATCTTCCAGAAAAAAAAAAAAGAATAAATCTAGGTGTCTTGTAGATATTCAAACATGAGAATCTGAAGCTGTAGACCACAAAGTACTGGATTAAGTATCTGGCTACTTACTAAATTCTACTAAACTACTACTTACTACTAAATTCAAGATTTCAAGATAAATCAAGTTTAATAAATGTCTTAATCTCTAAGTTGATGATTGTAGACTGAGAGACATAAATTTGAAGTGGTTTTTGGAGGCCACTTTATTTTTTCTGTATTTGAGCACTACAGCTAGAACTAACCCCATCCCTGGTTTTAGAATTTCTTGTTATGTAATTTCTTACATAATGGACAATCATTGGAAAACGAATCAATATTAAGGTCACCACGAAGGATGATACCCTTACATTTATCTGTCAATATAGCTCAACATGGTTTAACATTACATCAACTTCCTACTTTGATGTCATTACAACTTTTTCAAATCCCATTATCTTTGTTACAACCTTGTGTACCATTCTCATCTCTTCAAACATATCCTGGATTTATTCCAAGCTGCACGTGTCTATTAAAGACATCCAGTCTTTTGGTAATTGCATCCATGCTGAAAAAATATTTCTTTGTTCCCTCTGTTGTTCCAGTAACTGGGGGCCGAAACTCCCTAAAACAACTGCATAATCTGTGTTTTAGCAGCAGAAGATGTTGATATCTAGTTGGGTTTGTAGGTCAGGCCCATAACAGGCCCATAAGTCCAATTTGTCTATCTACAAACTCAGTACCTGATGAGTTTATGTTAATAGAATATATCAAAATCAGCAAACATTGATTAAGCAAACAGCTAGGTGTAATAGTTCCTGATGGGATTACATAGATTCTTGTCCAATTTAGACAAGCCAGATTCTCAGAGGTGATACACGGCATCCATCTTGGTAGGTTGGTGTGGCTCAGAACTCAGTGAAAATCAACTTTGGTAAACATAACATGACTTAAATTCAATAAGGTAGATGTGACACAAACTGCAAACAAATGTTTGATTAACTTATTTCTAATTGCCATGTTATGAAAACACAAAATGTTGTTCTCATGACTAAGTAAATCTATTAGGCTTCTAACATGTACACTAAAACAGTTCATTTATACCTCGTCTGCATAAACACTGATACAGAGAGAAAGAGTCCTTCACTCTCACCTTCCCTCTCACTTCTTCTTCCTGTCTGTACTCCATCAATGGGACAATCCACCCAATCCTGACACAGCTCAGAGCTGTCCTCGTGGGATGAACAACAGCAGACGTACAACAGCAAGCGCTGCAAGAGGGAGGAGGCGTGATTGACGACGCCTGCCGCCATCACATCTCCACCGCAACAGCTGCCATGCGACAGTCTCCATGGGCGACGGATGGAGGACCGATCATTCCGACACCACTTTGGTCTAGAGCGGGCGCATGCTTTCAAAATAGCCGCTGTACAGTCCATCGCTATCTGACAGTAGAGCTCTGATTGGTTCAGTGTGATTCCATACAGAGATCAGAGTCAACAGTCAATTGCTGTTCAACTGTAGCGCTATTCAAATTCTCCATTAAACTTTGCCCGTGAAAATAGAAATGCATATGATGAGATCACTGCCCAGTCCTGAGCTCCTCCTTCTCCGGAGAACACAAAAGATAGAGGGAGAGAAAGGTGAAGAAGGTAGGATTGAGAAGATAAGAAGAGCAAGAGACTCTCCAGGAAAAGAAAAACACTAGAGGTACTCTAATTTCTGAAGCAAAAAATAACTGCAGTTAACAAGCAGGATAAAAAAACATCTGAAAACTGTGGACACAGCCAAACTGCTAAAAGTATGTTGTTATTTGCAGTGGTAAAACTGGAATCTGCATGCTTTCAAATGTTACCACAATTTCCAAAGCAGATCTGGACAAAGTATTCCAGGTTATTGTCCTTTTTAGCCAAAAACAGCGCTCCTTTTCATTCACATGTAGAACCTCCTCAAAACTAAGCGAAAAATGAGAACAACAACTGCAGCATGAGGTGGAAAGAGTAAATGTTCTCCTAGATGATATCTTCTTTGGTTACAAACACAACAAGCAAAGTTTCCAAGAGTTTGAAGAGTTTTTCTTTCAACAGCGGAGCCTCCATATCTGGTCTGAAAGACGACCTCCCTCGTCTGCCTGCACAGCAAATCAAAACCTCCCCTTCTGCAACCCCCACCCCCCACCCCCCCAAAAACACACACACAGAAAAAAGAAAAAGAAGGACGGCAGGAGGAGCTGAGTAGAGAAACTACATGTTGAGAAGTGCAAGGAAAGTTTAGAGACATAGCTCAGCCTTCTGAAGAAAGACTGAGATGAAGTTTGGCACAGCAAAGAAATGCTCCACTTAAAGTTAAATGTATTTAGAAGAACACAAAACATATACTGATTCTTAAATATCATTCATCTTCAGTCTGCTGTTTATAGAAATAAGTTCTTTTACATGCTTTGTAAAAAGGGACTTAAGCTATACAGCTTGCAAGACAGATAGATCTTTTTTAACAGGAGATGTAAGGAACCCAGAACCAGATAGCTGTAAGACAGCAGTAGTAAGCACTTATTAACACTATATTAGTTGACTTTTTTTTGTTTTACATATATCACATATTTCCATCAGGCTCTTGTGGAAACCAAAAACTACAAAAAGATGAACCCACAGTACATTTTTCACTTGCATTTCACAGATTGGAGAAGTATGACCCCAAACTAACACTAAAGTTGCTTGCAATTGACGTGTAAATAAGAACTGTTTGCTAACAATTTTGCCATTTGAATCCATATGATGGTTATGATTACAGCTTGTTGCCACCAGTGCTGGGGAAGTTAGCTTTGAAAAATATAAATGACTACAAAACTCTAGAAGAGGTTGAATTACAGCAAAGCTACCCCAGGGAGGGTAGCTTTAGTTGTAGCAAAGACAATTTCACCAGCTAGCTTTAACGCTTTAACTTGATCAGCAGTCTTGTTTTAGGCTGTCTAGAGTGTCCCTGTGTGTTTAGTAAGTAAGATCAACAATATGAAACAACACAATATCTACACATCTGAGGGCTGTTACTGCAGTTTAGCTCATTTTTGTAGTTACTGTGGTTTTCACAGAAATTACACATAGGCATGACATCACTGTATATTGTAAAACAGATGTTAAAAAGTTAAAAAGGGAATCAGGTCATAACTCAATTTTGCCCAAATATGTGGTTAATGCATTTTCTGTCCCCAGAGGACAATTAACAAGTGTTAAGAGGAAGAAGAAGAAGAGGAAAGACAGACAAGACAGTGAGCGAGAGGAGGTGTGTGTGTGTCTGTGTGTGTGTGTGTGGTGTGCCGACTAAGAAGTTGCCTTGGCTCGTGATAATGTTTCTGTTATGACAGAGAGCGAGTGATAGAGAAACAGAGGAAGAGAGCTGGAAAGAGCCTGCACATGGTAATGTTTAGGAAAGTGTGTCAAATCAGCCCTGAGGAGGAGGAGAAGAAGGAGAGCAGATGAAAGGAGAGGAGAGGAGTGTTTGGCAGGGGGTTGGGTTTCAGTTCAGTTTTCTCTCTCTCTTACTAAGGCACTAAGGGATGATCAAATGTAGGGTCACAGGTCAACCTTTCCCCCCTCTGCTGCCAGACACAGTGTAACAGGTCACAGCTGTGTGTATGTATGAAAAAGAGGGAGAAAAAGAATAGCTAAGGTTGGTTATAGTCTCTCCTTCATAATCAGAGGGATACTCCTGTGTGGCTTCTGGCGTGATAAGCCCGTAAAATGATGATGCTACACATATAACTAATCACCAAAGAATCCCCACAAGAAAGACAAAAACAAGCTCTTCTGTAAATTAACCTCTCCTGTTTAAAATAAAAGAAGACCATATTCAAACATCGCACATTTTTTGTGTGTTTGAAGACTGTTTATGCCACAGTTAGTTTTGCTTCACCAGTAAAATGTATCATGAGTTTTCAATAACATCATCCTGCACTATCTGTGATGGAAGGATGTAGGTTTTGTGGCAATTTAAAGCTTTATATGTGTACATTCATCAATTCTGGTGTCACAGATTGGTTTTACTACACTGCAAAGCGATCACTCATCACGACAGGGTGAAATCACAACCTGAAAACTGAAATAGAATAAATGTATGAGGACAACAATCAAATGTGTTGTATGAGCTGATGTGGACGTGGATGGGTGCTTTTAATCAGAGCCAATTAGTCATGAGCAGCTACTGTCTTCTGTGAGTTGGCTGAATATAACCAGAAAGGCACTGCATGAGTAGCTGTGGACTAGTGTCTCTCCTACAACAACATGTAGTTATATTTTTTATAATGGTTAACATACTGTTATCCCTGAATATGATTTACAGATAACAGCTATTTTTGGGCCAGCACTGGCTCCAATCAGGCAGAAGATAGAGAATATGACAACCTTACAACCTGCGCTGTGACTGTGTGAATGTGTGACAGAGCTGGCACACAGACATTTTTGTTTTGGTAATGATAGCCTGGCAGCAGTTCTGCTGGATAGTACCATCTGTTTTTCCCTCTTTGTGATGAGTCTGTGTTGCATTGTTTTGTTTGTTTGAATGTATGTAATTATATTTAACTCATGACAGATTGTTATTATACTGTTTGTAAATGCATCACATTGAATACCTTCTGAGGTAATGTAGATAGATAGGCCTTACCGGTTCTTTTGGTTAGCCGAAGGTTGAGGAGGGGAGAGGAGGGAAGCGAACGGGTAAACCCCTCCATCATCCTGCCCTCCAAGCCCTCTGACTCAATGCTACTGCCACCTGTTGAAAAGAGAAAGGGAGTCAGACAGAGTCTGGAGACTGAAAGAAGTCGTTGTATAAATTCATGTAAACCACCAGAAGATTTTTGCAACATGCCACCTAGACCTAGAAATCAACGCAGAAATACATTATAGCCATACATATTGAACATGTATAAAGCTTAAAACTATATTTGTACGAGCACACTATAGATCATCATTTCATAAACATCGTATATAATATGTAATAACATAGAGGAACTGACCACTGTTGTTGCTCTTGCGGCTTTTGCCTCCCAGCAGCATCTTCAGGCTGTTTCGGAACATGATTGCTCACAACAAGAGGTCACACACAGGCTTCTTAATAATACCCCCTGAGGAGAGAGAGAGAGAGAGAGAGAGAGTGAACTATTCCTTTTCCAGCTGAGTAGTAATACAGTCATGAGGATAGAAAACATGGCCATGACGAACAACCTTGGTATTGTTGATTTAACAAAGATTTAATAGCCAAGAGATGTGTGTTATCTATTGGCAGTGAATGCAGCTTCATGCAGCGATCAGTGAGGTATAAATTAATGTCACCTTATTATTCAAAATTCAGTTTCTAGAATTCAAAAGAGATAAAACACTGTCTTATGTGCTTGACATCACTGACCTTTGAGAGAACAAGATCTCTTGAAATAACTTAAAATAACTACAAAATGACTGTCCGGTTAGCATCCAAGCTAATGAGCCTGCTAAATGGCAGTTAGCAAGAGAGTTTTCTATCTCCAATAAAATCTTTGTTAAAATACATGTACAATACTGAGAACAAAATGTCAGCTGTACAGAGAAAACAGAAATGACCTCAGTTAACTTCCAGACTACAGTCTTAGCATGTTACCAGGCCTGTTAGCAGTTTGCTAGCTAATGTTACTGGAATTCATAAACTGGTCCTGTGAGTAGTCACAATATAAAACAGACCTAACTATGCCTTCAGTAATAATTCAAATGCTGAATTGCTGAAATGCACATTCTGCCTCAATAAAAGCTATTTCTGCTTCTTACAGGACGGCGTACAGTATATTGATGCTTGTTTTAGTGTTCAGTAGTTAATAGCTGAGTCTACTGAATACCTCAACAGTCTCACTGGCAGATGAATTATTACTCACACATGTACACACCCTCCAGCCCCCATGTCCTCCTCTTTTACTACAGCGTGACTTTTGAACACACCCGGCTTGCTGCCTGGGTGTAATGTTGTTGCTAGGCAACCATCTGCAGTTGCTAAGCATCCATTAATGAGAATACAACCATGTGCTGTTCAAGACTATAGGACGTTACATAGCCTAATGTATGTGGGGTAATGCAATATAAAACAATATTGCAAAATTAATTATTTATCTTCCCACTTTCAAATCTCTGCTACTGCACTCATTTAGCTAGCTTTCAAACAACCTGACAATGCAGATGAAGAAACGTTTTTAATACGATTTTAGACAATATGCAGACAAGTAGACTTAAATCTACCAGTTTCAAAGACAGGATCTGAATGAAACCAGGAGTGCACCATAATCTAAAAGACTTAATTCTAGTATAATCCCATTTTAGAGGGTTAAGTGACGTCTTTACCACAGACTCTGGGACTCATTGTATCGAGATAGTAAAACCATCTGTCCATAGACCATAGAAAACTAAACTTCAAACACAATTATGTTTTTGTAGGGAACGTATTTGCAACTGGATTAAGTTTCCAATGAACATTACAAGTGGATGATTTGTTGATAGATCATTTAAATGGAGAGATGCAAATACATTGATACTGAACTTTATTTTGAACATATTTCTTTTCTGCTAAAACCCTGCAGTACAACATCAAGTTAGTAAAGCTTTTTTATGTTTATGTTTAGGAATTCACACCACAGAGATTGGTTCAAGATTGTGGTCTTGCTGATAAAGGAAAGAAACATAACATAATTTTCGTAAAAACAAAACTCCACTTTTTCATTAACCTTAACCAAAGTGCTGTTCTCACTGGGCTTCCCACCCCACCCACAGGACTCTGGAGTCAAACGCAAGTTTTTGTTACGGCAGCTGTGTAGTTTGTAGGCCTGCCATCCACCCCAGCCACCTTTTTTTCTGCATTTCCTTAATTTATGTAGTGCCTGATTCATGTTAAAAAAATATTAGTATTGAAACTTAATTCACTTAAGTAGTCTCTGCAAAAACAGAATTTTAAGGAAGAAGGATGAGTTTTGTGCAGTCATGTTACAGGGACTTGCCTTCTACTTTGAAACAAAAAAGCATGTAAACATTATATGTAGGCATGTAGTGCGTAACTAATACAATGCTACCAATCATGAATAAAGCTACTGAATACATGGAAATAATTTAAGTAATTCCAAATAACAATTAAACATTTTAGTATGAGATATCATTTTAGAAATTCAGAATCCGCAGTCTAAGATATAATAATAATAATAATAATAATAATAATAATAATAATGATAATGATAATGATAATAATAATATACTTTATTGAATAAAATAAAGGTTGGACAGCTGCCACACAGTAAATATTGTAGCTACTATGGAGTTTCTGTGTCTTGTCCAATTGACCAACTAACCCTGGCCAGGTAATGCTACATTTACCTGATGAAGGAAAAGACTGCGTTCGATTAACATAATTTGAGATGAAACCAATTTCCAAACTCTTTTCTCTTGAATTAAGTCACTGAGTAATTATACAGTATATAATGTATTCCACCACATGCATACTGAGGCTAACAATGAATAACTGAGAGAAATGTTGAAGAACCACTGACCTCTGTCCCCCTCTGCTGACCACCAGTGTTTACAGCAACATAATTATTACTGTTTTTATTCCTGCCTCAGTCTGCAGTATGTCCTCCAGAACACCTGCAGAGTAGGATTTCAAAATAAAAGATGTTTAATTACAGAATAGGTAAATATCTTGCAACTTTAGTTTCTCTATTGATTATTGTATATTATTATATTATATGATGGAATTTATATTTTCCTGAACACGTACTTGCAACACAAGACAAAGAGGACATTAGCTGCTATTCTAGATTCCACACTTCACTGTAACTGTATGCACGTTTTCAATGTAATGATAGCCACCCTCACTGTAGTACTGTATACAACACAACAATACAACTGTATTAAACACAACAAACATTGCTTATTATGCCTCGAAAGGTTTTTGTGCGAAGCTCGTCCTTCTAACCAATCAGAGAATTTCAACCGCTTCTGCTGGATCAGTTTTGATCAGGTTTTAGCAGATGATAAAAGAGTGTGGCGGAGCAGGGAGAGTAAAGGGCTGGGTGGAGTGTGGTGGAGAGTGGTTAAGCTTCATACTAGTGTTAGCTTAAGTTTCATATTGTACCCTGGGTTTAATCTGTTCTTTAAATTCCTAATTCCCAACAAATTCTTTCTCCTAACATAGCTCTGTGCCAATATAGGTCAGCAGTTATAAACATTTTTTAAATGATGAACTTATTCTTCATTGTTTACATTGGTGACAATCGCAGTGTTTCCCACATGTATACTTGACTTATATGTGTGTGCTGAATGCCACCTGCATGAGTGACTTGCACTATATGGCTCTCACATGAATGGCTATAAGGTGCCTAGAGATGTTTGTGTTAAGATCTAAAGACATCACCATCTTAAAAACCACAGACCCCTGGCAGTTTGCCTACCTGGGGGTGGAACAGGTAATGGTAGCTCTTACGTTCCACTCTGCCTTGTAACATTTGGACATCAATTTTTAAAAAAAACTTATGTACGCATGTCCTTCAAGGACAATAGCTCAGTGTTCAACACAATGCAGGCCACAAGGCTTATTGTGAAACCTGATACTAGACTTTCTAATGGAAAGACCACAGGTGGTGGTGCTGGGTAACAGGATGTCAGCTGAGCTCACACTGAGCACAGGAACCACCCCCAAGGCTGCTGTCTGAGTCCATTCCTGTTCTTACTGTGCACACATGACTGCACTTCCATGCTGGACCACAATCTGATATTCAATTTCAGAGATGGCACAACCATCCCGGGAACAATAATGAGGCCTCGTGCCCACAGCTAATAGAGAAAGTCAGCACCACAGAGGAGAAAATGGCATGATAAAATGAAGCAGCTCATCCTAGACTTCAAGAAACTAGTCCCTTCTCTGCAACACTGGAACTGGCAGGAGATTTACAGCTTTTGTTTTGGCAGTGAAAGGTAAGGGAAATGTAAGTTACAATACAAAGTGACCTTTTTCTCCATACTATAGATATACTGTTTAGAACCCACTATCATATTTGGGAAATGTTTTTATTTTAGTTTAAAAAAAAAAAAGATAGACTTCAGTTTTTGGATCTGATCTTCATAGAAAACTATAAATACAAACATCTGCACTTAGACTCTAAGTTTTCTTGTCAATAGCAGATTATGAAGAAAAGTGTAAAGAGCCTTTAAGATACAGTTTCAGAAACCCTTGTCAAAGTCCAGGTAAAGCAGTAATAAATGTGTAGTGCCAGGTAGGTTGATCCAATCCATCAACTCACCCAATGGACCTGTAGCTTCTATAGAAACATGTAGTTTAGCCCTTGAATGCCAAGGTCTAATGGGAAATAATTAACTTTATAAAATAAAGTTTTCACAAATGTAACAGTGGGTTCCTACAGACTTTAGACACTGCGTTTGTTGAAATAACAATAACGTCTCCTGAATCTTGTTGGTCTTTCCATTGCTCAGTACATTTCCTCTAGGGGGAAACAAACTCAAGTTTCTGTGTATGTGTGGTTCCATGGGAGAGTAAGTAGATCAGGTGCAGAGGAACTGAGAGGTGACTCTACAAGGACAAACAGCACCATGTCATGATGCTCAGTGTGTGTGCGTGTGTGTGTGTGGAATCTTCACAGTGTGTGGCTGGCTGAGTGGTCAGATGAGACACTGCTGTCAGTAAACGGCACATCATGTGTTTAAAGAAATGCATAACATCAGAATTCAGACAGAATCAGTTCATTCCTGGTACAACCAGACTCAGCAGCTGATATCTCAAAACCCTGGCAAATGAAATCACATCAACATGACTAGTCTAGGAATAATCTTAATCCCTGTCTGAGAAAGAGTCCACTGGAAGCTTCTAGCTGCAGCTGCTAGATGTCCTCCTGCTCCATATATGGCATAGACACACACTAGTGGTTAGCTCGGCCCTGCATGTGTGTGTAATGTGTGTCAGTGTGCTAATCCTCCATGACAGGCCATCGGGAATGATGGGATTGAGTCGAAACATCCAAGGCTGCATCCACACACACACACACACACACACACACACACACACACACACACACACACACACACACACACACACACACACACACACACACACACACACACACACACACACACACACACACGCGCACGCTTGACTAAACCACAACACATACATTAAAATGATAGGTCATGTGTTCTGAAAAGAAAAGGTTTGGCTTTGTATGTTAATGTTAATGTTTGTTTATTTATGCAAAAGGAAGACAAATGGTTGGGAAAAGAACAAAACCCTTTTGTATTCGGCTAATATTGCATAATATACAATATTGGGCAAATGTAATAACACAATATGATAACACTAAATAATTTAAAGCTATGTAACTACAATACAGAATGGGTCAGGTTTCTTATCTCTGTTTACTTTGGCCTTTCTGTACCAGTTATCAGTGATCTCGCGGTAATGTACTCTATATACTGTATACACACACACACACACACTGTATCCAACTGTCCATGTCAAAATATATAATGAGTTTCAATAAAAAACACAGCTAAATGAATAAATACATTAAGACTTTGACAAAGTGATTGACAAAGTTATACATATTTTTTTCTAACAGAAATAATAAAAATAAAAAGACTTGACATTCTAGTTGTGTATTTGTTGATGTAATTTAAAGAGATTTCACCTCATGCTTCCTAAAGCTCCCACTAGAGCCACTTTGCTCTGTGAAGGCAGCAGCATGCACCATTGTATGAGATCTTACCGTTCTCCGCAATTTCTCGCATGGAATACTTAGAAGAATAGACTGATGAGTTTAATCAATCCCACCATAGCTGATGCTCCAAATGCTCAGCTAATCTAAAAACAGTCAGATTTATTGCTTCTTTAATCAGCAGTTGTCACCTGTGCTAACATAATTGCAGAAAGGCTCAATTAGCATTTTAAAAGAAACATACTTGCATTAGCAAACACAATGTGCCATTGGAACACAGAACTGATGTTTACGGATGATGGTCCTTTCTATGCTTAATTTTACTTTCCACTATAAAAAAAACTTTTGCTTTGAGTTACAATAGTCTATGATACGTCTGATCAATCTGGTTTTTATTTTAATGATCATATTAGTTTTTTTTTTTTTAAACAAAGAAATGTGTAAGTGACCTCAAACCTTTGAATGTTAGATTAAAAACCTCATAGTGATAGTGGAAAAAATATGTCAACCCTTAGAATACTATAATATTTTTTTGTGTTATTATTTTACTTAACATTATATTTGTTAATACTCTTGACTTAGATGAAGATCAAAACACATTTTATGACAAATTAATGAATAAAACCACAAGGTTCACATACTTTTTCTTGCCAGAGTATTTCTGTCATTGACAGATTGTTTCTTTTAAACAGTAATGGTAAGATCCAACACGTGTGAAGATGATCTACTGCAACTTTAAGTAAATCACACCCCTGTCCAGCTGAAGGTGACAGCCCATATTACTTAAATCTTGAATTCCTGAAATCAAATCCCTTTTGTGACTAATAAAGTTTATCTTATCTTCTTATCTTTGTCCGTTCTTTGCTATCACCTAACTAAAAAGATGCTGTTCGGAGCATGAAGACCTCATCACTGACCTCAAAACCACACTCAAAGCATCTTGTTATCCACATACTCACACTGAAGTATCAGGGACTGGAGGACTTGGAGAGCTTCTGTACTACCACCATCACCACTGAAAATGTAACTTATTCTTACTGTACATGATCACAAACACAGGAAAGCATAAATGATGAAACATACGAAATTATAGAGAGATCTGGGAAATGAAGGATCTGATATGAGTCACTTATAACAGTCTGCAGCCAGTAAATGTGACTCAGCGCTGACATGGTGAGAAGCTCATTCGTGTGAGTGTGTGTAAAAGACACACCATCTGTCCTCAGTTACTGCTCCATCTGACCTCCTCTAACTTGTTCTGTCATAAACACAAACCGGAGAAATTTGAACTCAAAGAGAACAATTCGTACACTTGGTCTCACTCATTCACTTGGACTCGATCTAAGAATGCACACTGAGGACTGCGTCTTCCAGAAAAGTAAAACAGTCCACGCTGTGGATTTTGCACCTTTACTTTAATAAATATTTGACATTTGGCATTTTTTGAAGAGTGCTAAATACTGCCTGAAAGCCATTGCAATGGCTGTGATTGCATCTGTATTAAATGAGTTGCAAAAGCAAGTCTGCTTGTGGCTGGTGGCTGCTGTTATTTGAGCGAGAAGCAGGCATAGGAGAAATAAAAGAATGCATTGAGGCTGGCATAAATATATGTTGAATGACGGATAGAAAAATAATTTCGTCTGTCCGGTGATTCAAATTAGAGTTGTTTGGTGAGCAACAGACTAAACTGAAGGAGCCACACAATACTTGCCATACTAAAATTCCTTGAGTCTGGGTCATTCCAGTGTACTGTAGCACACATTATTTCAATGTGGAGATCGTTTGTGACTCCAACAGTGTCATAACCAACGTTTGTGGTCAAATACACTGGGTCAGTCCGTGATTCATTGATTTTGAGGAAGACGGCGAGTGAGTCATAAGATATGTGAAATCCTTACTTGCATTAGAATAAGAAGATGTGTGTATGATCATTCCCCAAACTCTTTGTGGTGAAAAACGCCTCATTTAATCATGGCTACCATGTCTTCATCGGTTGTCAATCATTTAATTTTTCTCTCTATTTTTTAATATAGCTATTAACTAAACACTTATTCAAAACTATTCTTATTCTAAGTAGATATTAACCAATATAATGTGAGAAATGACAAATCAACCTTAAGATGATGATCTGGCCCCTATATATTCCAATTGAAATTTTGAGGGAACCTTCCTAAAATTGTCGTTATTGGTTGTGTAAACAAAGTTAGTATTATCTTATCCTCAAGATAATATGTACACTAAATAAATGTCCTTTGCAACTCTCTAACATGGCTCAACATATCTACTAATATTAAGGAAGAAAAAAGAAAAATCACTGAGATATGGATTGGTATGAAGTTTTGTGTTGAATTGAGTTAAGATTTGAGAATTGAGTTTTGTCTTCTCCTGCTATAAACTAGATAGTTTGAAGTCTATAGTAAGTAAAATGTCACTGTAGTCATGAAATATAGGACAGAATATTCAAAGTGATCCCTAATTTTGGTCTAGCCCTTCCAGAAGTTCAAAATTATTTTGTTTCCAGTGAAATATATCATGGCTTGGCTATGGATTTTTGTCACCTCTAAGTTGCTGTGGCTGAACACCTACTGTATAATCTGCAGTAGTAGCATGTAATTTAAGAATGCAAATTAATAGTTACTGCAGCTGTGAAGCTGAATGTTCCTGAACGACATGCAAAGTAAATTCAAATGATTCTACTAGTTCTACCTGTTCCAACATAATATTTGTTATTGTTTGTGCACCAGAGACGCCCTTTTATCCAGAAGCATCACCAGTTCCTCACATGATCAAGTCGTGCTGGGAGGTATTTTCCATCCTGTTTCTCCTTTAGGTCAGCGTCTTTTCTCAGAACTTATTCAAACAACTTATTCAGGAATACACCTGCACACACGCTAACTCCAGAGTAAACGTACAGGAGTGGTTTGTTTGACTAAGGCTTCGTTGAGAGTCAGTATGTATGTTTGTTATTAGCAATAGCTGAGTGCAGATGGCCTTGCCTTCAGCTGAACCCACACAGATTCTCACAAACTCACATGTGGCGCGCGCACACACACACACACAGACACACAGACATACACACACACTGCCAGCCTCTTATCTGTCTTCCCCAGAGGAGCCAATCCTGACTTCCTGCAATCGCTCAGGACTCCCACAGCTTGCCACATGCAGGAAATGTGTGTGTGTGTGTGTGTGTGTGTGAGAGAGAGAGAGTAGCCTCAAAAAGAAGTTCCTGTAGATAAACAAACAAAGGGCCAACTGATCTGCTCACCTTTTACACTGACTAGCTCTAAACTTTTTCACTTTTCCTAACACTCAATTCAAAAACACAAGGAGGCAGCTTCACACTGGTGACCCCCAGTGGCTATACGTGGAAACCATTTGTAATTCCGTTATAGAGGGTGGCTGAAGTAATTTGCCTTGGGTTCTAGCAGACAGCATTGTTCAAATACAACAGCTCCACTTTTTGCATGCCAGGACATCCAGCAAGCAAAAGATAAGTTTGTGGAAGTGATCTTTGCTGAGCTGCTGTCACACACACTCACAAGCTCTCTGCAACCAGGTGAGTAAGTGCTGTCAGCTGTACAGACTGTGACGTTATGCTATATGATAGCTTTGTTTTTTGTTTGTTAGTTATTTATTAAATTGCTGTTTTGCTACCAGTCTGGGTCTGGTCTTTTTGGTCTTCACAGTACAATAAAATAAAAATGAGAAAATCCAGTCTTTCATATGTAGCTATTTTGATAGTTAAATTAAACAACTAAATGGAATTGAGTTTACAGTATAAAAATAATCAAATAAAAAAATTAAGGGCAACTATGTGTCATTATAGTTCTGGAAATTCCACATCCACAGATCACATTGTCTACTGTTTTCCTTGGAACTACTTTCTTCCCTATGAATGCTGTCCACTTTGCCTAGACCACCACCAGACCTTTGCTGATCACTGTGCTTGTTTGTGTCCATGGTCTCCTGTTCCTGTAGTTTTTGCAGTCTGTCCATCACCACTCAGAGAATCAGGGGTTGCAGCTTCACCCATCCAATTATAATTTTTATGGAGACATTTTTAAATATAATTTTAACATTGATTGAGCAAGCAGGTGGCACTGCACCGGTGACCGTCACGCTATTATGATGAATATATAGGCTAGATAGTGTGTTGGTAAGATTGCCCCTGATGCAGGAGACACAAGTAGAAGTAGGTAGATAGGAAGCTGTACATCAGTTCTGTGCTGAAACACCAGTGCAGGCAGCAAACTCTGCATTTGCTATTTTGTTCTATTATTAATAACTTAAGTGGTTCAGTAAAAACACATAATATATTTTTTTGCACTGTTGTTAGATAAAAAACTTATTTTTTTTTTTCAACTTATTGAAAAATGGGATTAGTAAATCACTGATAAGTGGTTAAAATTGGACTGACACAGCACCTCTGCTGATAGATTATTATTCCCTGTGTATTTCAAGTTGTGCATATAAGCTTTATCAATTCCACACTGGGAGCATCCTGACAGGATACATTACACTACTGCATGGCAAATGGACTGCTTAGGACGGCAAACTGCTGAACAATGAAAGGTATATTACCCACTGCAATACGGAAAACTCAAAAGATCATCGAGGACATCAAGTCAGGTGGTCCACACTCATGGGAAATGATCCAGGACATTACATATTGTTCTGCCCATTTCTGAGAAGTCTGTGACTGTGATCCACATCAGGCAAAGCACATAGAACATTATTCTTGCTATTACTCTTTGTTATAAATATCACATAATATTGGTGGACAGGGCTCAATGTAGAGGTGAATTAGTCAGTCGGGTTTGAAAAAATGTACAGAAGAATAGATTTATTTTGGTGACTGTAAAGTGTCATAATAAATAGTCAATTTGTGCAGAGAGCATTGCATAAATAATCTGTCATGGTACATCACCATGGCCCTCAACCAGATTTTGTATTCTTTTAATTAGCACCAATGATGCTGTTCAAGTGATCTAATTAAACTAATGACTGACATGGTGGGGGGGATTTTAATCAGAGTCCTGTTAATCCAGACAAGAACTACAGGGTTAGGCAGATTAACATGGGATTACACCCATCTGCACCACCACTGTCTAGGGAGAGAAGCCAGATACAAGCTTAATACGACAAAGAAACAACTCGGAGTGATCGGTTTCTACATTCTGCATAAATGTAATAATAATAAATGTTTTTTTTACAACTACTGTAGCTACATATATAGCTAGATTCGTAAGATGTTGAACTGTATTGCTCCTTAGTGCTAAGAGGTATTTCCATTAATTTAAACGAGGATACTTCTCTGTATTATGCAGTACAGTTCACCAGCATCACTCAGTATAACATTATCACCTACATTATTATCACCTGGTATTCTGAAAGTGAGTTAGATGAGGGGAGTTTAACAAAACACACAGGAGGCTGCAGTTGCACAGTGCAAAACTGAAATGTGCAAACCTTTATAGTAGATTTCATCGTTATTGCAGCATCGATATCTTGTTCAAAAGGATGGAATATGCTGTCAGATGTATTTTTAACACCGAGTAGCTGGGCAAAGCTGATAACTCATCAAAATCAGCAAGGGTGTTCAGGACACACCGGTAATAATGCTGTTTTGGTGATACCATGAAACAAATTACTACATGTCAACCGGTAAACTGACAGGTGACTGGAAAGGCATGATGTTATATTTAAACCATTGACTGATCAACTGAAAACAAAAGATCTAGATAGGTAGATAGATAGATAGATAGATAGATAGATAGATAGAGCCAGTGCAGACACACTCAATGGCAGCAGAATTATGTACAGTAGATTAATAATTCACAGTGTTGTTAGAGATAATTCCATCACAGCCGCACAAAGGATTTCTATTTCTTGGCAAAACAACTGTGATCCACCAGCTGGCTGGAACACACATCCAGCCCAATACAAGCAAGCAACAGGAATTTTGAAATGTGCCCAAAAAATGTGGGAGAAACTAGAACGGGAGACAGCTGAGAGCGGGAAAAGTCAAATCCTTCAGATGCTGATCATTTATTCCATTTATTCGAGTTTGTATTGTACAGCGGTATATAACAATAGACTGGGATATTCTCAGTGTCAGTGATTATTCTCTTTATTTTTTTTGGTACCAGTCAGTATTTTTTTCCATGAATATATGTTCTTATAAATTACTATAAAAGCCAGTACAGTACTACAATAAATGAAATATTGATGTCTGGAACACTAATGCTATTCATGTTGCTAGCACTACTACACGGGCATTGTTATTTGCCTGACATTATGGCTATGCCTGGAGATGGGAGCCTACACACACACACACACACACACACACACACACACACACACACACACACACACACAAAGCATCTTACTACATCTGTCTCCACTTCCCTCACACACACACACACACACACACACACACACGGCAGGAAATCTAAATAAGCCCACCTTGGGTGTGTTTCTCCCTCAGTTCAGCGGCGGTAAGCAGAGCGTCACCCCGGCAGATGATAGCTCGGTCACGGTCGGGTTATTATCAAGCCCTCGGTGTGTGCTCCTCCGTAAATTCCCTGTAGGAACCAACGCAGTCGTTGTGCATGAGGCGAATCCCCCTCCTGCCAAGTCCCCATTCGTTACCGGAGGTGAGTCTTTTCGGTGTTAGTACCGTCTCATCAGTTCCCGGGAGCAGACTTTGTGACCATGATTTTCCTACCTCCGGTGAGCGCGAGCTGACGTCTGAAGAGCCCCGGTGGCACGAGTCTCCTCCGGTCGACGGGAGGTCATGAATTATTCATGAGAGGGGCGTGGTCAGCACGCTCACTTCGATTAGCGCGCGCCCGCGTGCGTCTGTGTGTGTGTGTGCGTGTGTGTGTGTGCGTGCGCGCGCGTGTGTGACAGACAACAACACAATCCCCGCCCACACAGCTGAGGCAGCAGCTGTCACGACGAGGGGCAGCAGAAGCACGACGACACCTAGTGGTCGAAGGACAGCTACACACCTACATATGCAAATCAGATCAGTGTTCATCAACTGAACTGTCAGTTTCTGCTGTAGGTGATGTCCTGCTGTCTAATTGTCTTCTTTTCTTTTCTTTCTTTTTTTTAACCAGATAAAAGCACATATTCCTGATGTGTTGATAAATGTTTTCATCTTCAGGAGGGACCAGCTGTTGTTTTTGTCCACAAATTCCAGCATGTTAGGTTATTAAATATGAATAGATCATAGCATTCAGCACATCAGCATGCCAACCCAAGCATTTAGCCTGAAGATCCACGGTGTCACTATGTGTTGTACATGGCTGTACACTGTTATGAGTCTGGACATATCAGAGTTATGGAAATTTCTTACTAGGGCTCAGATTTTTATGGCAATTCACAAGTCATTAAAGTAAATCAATAACATATCATAATCTGAACCACCTGTTCCATCCCCACAAACCACCAGGGATAAAGTCAAGCTAAAATCATAGTTAAAAGTAAAGAGAAGCACAGAGCCCTGAAAGCTTGCATTATACAGCTTAGTGACTGAAAACCATACCAGAGACAGAAGAAATCCTTCTCCTGAAGATGAAATCCCCACAACCATATACTGTAGAGGCAGCAGGACACATCTGAGACGAGCTTTACCACAGAGCAGAGCCACTGCACATGTGCAATAACCCACTGTTTACCTTTTCTGAGTCATATTCAAATTGCTGTTATGGAAACACAGAGTCCACAACAGTAAAATGATACCAAACATGTCTTTGTCCACATGCTATTCCCTACTTTCCAGGTTTCAGTGTTACTATTGTATTAGTTACTGATCCCCATGAGGAAATAGTTTGACAGGTGACTATAAAGGACAGTGCTACTATGTGGTTCCAATGGTACCTTAACATGTAACCAGGAAGAACCGAGTCAAACCGTTGATCCTGTGTTTCATGGACAACTGTCCCATATTAAACCTGTGCTCACAGTGATAACCAAACCCTGAACCAATAGAATTATATGTCTAATTGTATTATATTAATGAAATAGTCCACGTAAGAAACTGTCAGGATGTTCATCCGTGTTATCCAGCTAGTGATGAAGTAAATAGACCTGCTGAGGTAAAGAGAAAGGGACCCACATTCGATCTTTGTGGGACCCCTGTTGCACGGCTCCGTGGTTAAGATGCCAGTCCTCTCCATGTCAGAGCAACCTGTCAACCTGTCTAACGCAAACAGGTGCAAAAGCAAAGAACACCTACCCTTGAGGGAAAGGCGATGTGGGGACTCACAGTGTCAACACCAAAGCCAAAGAGCAAACGCCTTTGTTAAATGAGACATAAGCCAAAAGCAAACAACACGTTAATTTGGCCACTTGATTTTACCATATTGTACAATATCGATTCACAGTCCATGTTTTTTGTTTCAGAGTCATCCACAGTGTACTGTACCCAAGCAGCTGACCGGGTCATGCAGGCACTTGCTGTAGGAAAGCTGCTCTATCTCGTCCAACCTGTTTCTTTCAATGTGCTGCTAGAGTTCAAGCATTTTAATATGTCATCAAGAATGTTATATTGACATAATATATGTTCACTGAAATTCTTGATGTGTGTATCTTCTTTTCGAATGTCTGTGACACTGAAAAACATTGTCGCTGCCCTTACCAAGTGAAATCCTTTCAGTTGTTCTCCAGCAAGTGACAAACAGCTAATTAATTAGCAGGTAGACATAATGGAAGCTAAAGGCCAGGGGGTATTTTTTTTATGGTGGAGGTCAGAAACAGAGTTAAAAGGAGAGTAAATATTAGCTGTATATTCATCAGGTGGCTATAAAAAAATGACATTAGATTAATGAAATCGCTGCTTTGTGATGTCATTATTGTGATTACAGCTAGTTTCTGCTGCCCCCAAGTGGCCCAAAAGATCAGCTGTTGCAGGTTTAAATGTTGAAAGGTCTAAAAATGACTAGTGCCTGTTTAGTATTAGTTGCCAGCTCTGTGGTGCCTTTCATCATTATTAAAGTACAGTCCTTACTTCCCTCCACCGGTGCAATCACATCCTAAGGCTGTCCATGTAAAAGAAAAAAAAGGACTCGTCAGGTTGGGCGGCCTTCTCCCACTGCTCCAAGATACACTTCCAACTCTTTAGTGCATTGGCCGTGTGCAGTCACTTGTGCCACTGTAACCTCTTTATCAGTTTGTTGCAGACAGGGTAGCATTCATGAGCCGGCCACCACTTTTTTTTCCCCTTCCAGTCATCATGATTTTAACCCTTGACAAGGCTGCTCAGGTCTTAAAACCTGTATATTTCTCCCACGTCCAACATGCTGACGACAGAGACCAGGCTCACTTACTGCACTTACATTATAAATGAAAATGGGCACTACATGTTCTTCTACCTCACCATTCTTAAAGGTCAGCCTAAAGCAAGATCCAGAACTGTCACATTGATCACATCGAAACATATGACGTGATAAACAAAAACCTGGAAACAATCTCCTGGTAAAGTATTATTTGCTTAATCGATCTCATTTCAACCTGCTCCAAAAATGTTGACAAAAAAAACATGTCAGTGTGAAGTCAAAACAGAGTCTTTCTGAATGTTTCAGCCAAAGTACAGACATATTTAAGGACCCAAGAAGAAAATCATACTTCTTTATTGAACTCAGTGTATGTTCATACGATGTGATGAGTTGTACCTCACCAAACATGACAAGACAGCACTGAAAATGGAGTTACAAGAGTGGTGTCTCACAGTGGGGATGCTGTACTGAGACAGTGGCACTGCGTGGACAAACAAGAACAGGAAGTGGTGCAGACTGTGAAAGCAAAATACAATAGTACACTAGTACATTTAGACGTGTGTTTTGGCAGTACCTCTCACCACCGAATGAGATGTCAATATTACTTATTGTTAAAGCATCACCGTGCAGAGTTCTACAGCTCCAGTACCGCAGTTCACTTTGGTTCAAAGTGTCCACCAACAGGCGGACGTGGACTATGGAAAGATTCTAGTTTACAGAGTGATTCCAGTGATTGAAATTTAAGGACTATTGTTTCTTAATATTATTATTATTCCCTGATGTGAGACAGAAAGGAGACGACTGCAGAGACTTGAGGGTGATGAGGAGGAAGTAAGACATCTTTACAGCTGCATTAAAGACGTAACAATATATACAAATTTACATTTAGGAAAATAGTTTCTTGTATCAGTCCATATCATTCCAACAACTTCCTTCACAGCCTTTTGTATGTACAATATGATACACGTAAGGATTCTGCATATTTTACAGGACTTTTCACTAGAAAACAGTCCACATTTATGTAGTATCTCCACCAGGCTGCACCTTTCAGGCAGTATAAAAAGATAACAAAAAATGAAATCACATTTTTTTGCATTTTATGTATAAAAACCATGATGCATGAACACAAATTAGTCCTCACAGAATATAGTATATTAGCAGATAGCATAGTCAACCTCTCACCATACATGTATAAAGATGTTCAGCCTGAACCTCAAATGTTCAGACATTTGTTCTCAGTTTTTTTTTGCTGCTTTTGTTCGGTGCCTGCCATGTGAATGGTTTTCTTGCAGTACCAAACCATGGCCACAGGGTGACGCTGTGTGAAGCAGAGGTGCTGAATGTAGAAGTTCAGGTGGAGAGGGAGTGGGAGGAGGAGGCTTGGGGCACAGGGCTTGGGCTAGGAGAGGGCACTGATTTGGGGGACGGGCTCGGCTCACAGCTCCTGGGCTCCGCTTTGTCCTCTTCTTTGCTGCCTGCTTTACTTTTTCCCCCTCCAGCTCCATGTCCCTCCAGTCCCTCAGAGTTCTCCAGCATCTCCTGGATGAGAGGAGGCATGGAGCCAGGTATCTCCATTTTCAGCGTGATCACTCGGTCTGCTCCTGTTGGGCAAAGTTAAACAGGTTGTTAAGGATTTGAACAAGGAGCTGCCTCCACTTTGCAGCAAAAAATATTTCTGTTAAAAAAAACACAACAACTGCAGAGCAGTGAGTATGACACAAGAAAATGGAAATGATACTGATATCACAACATCAATTAATAAAAAAAAACAAAACAGCTTCTCTCTGCAGCTGAAGCAACTATTTTAAAACTCTACTAATCTGTGCTGTCACACACACATCAGCATCTCTGTGTGTACGTGTGTGTCTCACCCTTCACACTGATGCTCCTGAGGTCAGTAATCTTCATCAGTATCTTGGGGAACATGCAGGGTTTATCAGGCCTCCTCCTCCTCACATAGAGCTACACACATAACGACAGCAAGGACAAGTTTGAGACTTTGAATAAAAATGTCATCCAATAAGTTTCACCAACATGTGAAATAGAAGCTGACAGTCTACACTACAGGCACATCTTGATTCTTTCACTTCTGATCCATTTTGCTGATGTACTGAGTGACAGACTGTTCAAGTACCACTAAAAAGTAGAAATATACTAATAATGCTGAACGCATCCCTCACAAAAGGTGATACATCCCATCAAACAAACATTATAATTGGATGTCAAACCTTCAAGGCCTCCAGCATTGGCTCTTGAAGAATGTCCACCTTCTCTGCCTCCTCCAGATCCTGACGGTCTACACACAGACACAGAGGAAAAAAACACACACATAATGATACACAAAGCACAAATCCACAAAATATAATTAATATGTGAACAGAGAAGACAAGCTCTGTCATTCCTATTTATGTCAAGGGTATGTGAACACACCACCATGACCACCAACCACAGAATTATTAAAGCAACTCTGCATAGTCAGAGTTTTCTTGCCCTGATTGTTTTACTTCATTCTGCTGAGCTACCTAGTACAGTACCTCCACAGAGCAGACAGATGGCGCTGAGTAATCCCGTCTCTGCGTCGTCCATCTCCAGAGGGAGCAGCTGGTTGGCGAAGGAGAAGACCAGGTCTGTGAGAGGTCCAAAGCCAGCGTTGTGCATCTGCGTGCGGTTCAGAGTCAAACCATCAGAGAAGGTCATGGTGTCCTGGTCTGGGGTGTAGCGAGTGCAGATCCTCAGAATCTAGGAAACAGGGATGGAGACAGATGAAGGCTTTTTATACACAACATGCTGAAGAGGTACAACAGCTCCATGCGTTTTCTTTAGCGCTATTAGATCCTGAGGAATAAACTCACCAGTATGTCGAGGCAGGCAGCTTTCAGCAGGGTGATCTGATCAGCGATGGTTAGCGTCGTAAAGCCTGGCAGCTGCTTGGCGAACTCCACTGTCTTAATGATGCACTTGGTCGACAGTTCACTGAACTTGTCCCAAAGACTGACGTCCAGTGCGACGCGGTGTTCTGAGCTGTTGCTCTGGGGTCACGTGAGGAAAGAAGGAGAACTTGACGTCGATCCCCAATATTTGACTTTAAGTTCATTCTTTTTGAGAATTTGTAAGCCCGTATGCTGTGGTGTGTGTGTGTGTGTGTGTGTGTGTGTGTGTGAGTACCGTGGTGTATTTTCCCAGCTGACAGAGGGAGGGAAACGTGTCCTGATGGGCCCGGCGAACTCGTTCAATCATCTCCTCGGTGTCTGGTGACAGGACGTAGATCTCCACCTCCCCCAGCCTCTTCTCCTCCTTCTTCTTCTTTGTTCTGTCATTTCGCACCACTGATGGAAGTGAACATGGGAGGATTTAGCTCTGTAATTTACACTGAACACTCAATATCTTAAATCAGCTAAAAGGAGGGAGCTCCTTCCTGACAGAAGTTGTAAATCACCACTTAAGGAGGCTTTATTTGTCACGGGGAGTTTACTCAGCCTGTTGTACCATAAGCCATTTTTATTCTCCCTGCTACTGTACGCTTGAGGGTGGCTGGCAGTCAAACTCCACTGACTTCAGGATTATTTAACAATAACACCTTGTACTTTAAATACTGTACACACACACACACACACACACACACACACACACCACCAGAGGGAGACAAATGTCAAGCTAAGGTGACTTATTTTCGTACTTTAAGGCTTTTAGAAGCTCATCCTTTTCCACACTTTACTCCACACACACACACATTTACACAAAGATAATGGAACTGCGTCTTTGTACGGTACTCACACTCCTTGGACATGCCAACGTCGAGGCATTTCTGCAGTCGACATGACTGACACCGGTTCCTCGTCACCTTGTTTATGACACAGACTTTGTCTCGGTGGCATGTGTACACCATGTTCTTCTGGATGCTCCTCCGAAAGAAACCCTGACACAAAGAAATGAAGGAGATGATCAGAACTTAAAAACGGGGACAGATGATGTACTAGAACCACTGTCAATTACTACCACAAATACTGAACGAGCATGCTCTCTACATAAAACATGTTAAGTATTTTTCTTTGACCAAAAACTGGCTGATCTCATTGACGACAGCTGGACTTTACTACTAACAAACAAAAGCCCAGAGGAATGTTGCATGCTCAGTTGTGCTCTTTTTGTGGTTTTTAGGTGTATGATGAGATGAACCAAAGTTACAGATCAATGGGGACATGTAAAGGTCACGACTTTCTCACTGATACATTGTGCAAACAGCTGGCAGTCTCACACTTTCTGCACTGCTATTCCATTCATCTGTAGCATGTTGTGTTTAACTGATGCATATGTTCAGCTGCCTACCTTGCAGCCCTCACAGGCACTGACTCCGTAATGGTATCCTGAAGATTTGTCCTGACACACAAAGCACGGCTTGTAGATGCGGGGCGGAGGAGGAGGTGAGTGGGGGCTGGGCACGAGGAGATCGTCTCCTGAACTTGTGCTCTCAGTCTCTATAGCTGCAGGAGGACACAGAGGGAGGAAAGACAGATTTACATCTGGTCATGCTGTAATTAAAACGAACAGAGAGCTGTTAGTCCCATCAGCTGTATCATAAATAAGCTTAATTCTTCTCTGGAGTTAACCAGTTACTTCTAAACCATGCTGACCAACTAAGAGATGTTCAGTGGTGGACAGAGCTTTACTCTTGTTTTTGCAACCCAGTGCAAGACACGGATTATCTCATTATCTGTCCACTAAAACAACCACAACGATCGACCATAGTGTCCACTTGGTCCAGCACCATGTTTGAAGAAAAATAAATGACTAAAAAACAGATAGTTATATATAGTTATATTACAAATGCAATAGTCTAGGTTAGTGCAAAAGACAGAATCTCAGTAAGCAAGGTCAAAAACGTTGGATTTAAGAGGTTGAGTAAAGCTTATGATATCTTCACATCACAAAGGAAACTTTAATCTTTACAGAAATAGTGATTTGATTTATATAGCAGTAGATATCAATGCTGACTGATTCATACTTTACTGTGATCATTTTTCTCTATATTGCCAAGCCTTAGTTGCTAGTAATTACTTTACTTGTGGTGATACAAGGAAGATTCATATCTGTAACTTATCTAAAGATGGGAAGATTGTAAACTGGGTAAACTATAAAAAACTGTAACAACATCCAGCTACAGTTCAGTGACTGATCACACCCAGTGTCTTCAAACTGACAAACAGAAATCACAACTTCTTTGTCACTTCAGAGTAAATGACACCTGAATCTAAAAGATACTTGAAGATCCCATCTCTCTCACGGTGGCGTCTCCTACAAATTAATAGCGGCTTCCTGATGCCTGCAGATTTGATACAACAGCCCGAAAATCTGGTTTTACTTGTTGTAAGAGGACCTATCATTTGGCTAAGTTATGAAAGTAACACTGTGTCCCATGATGTGTGAGCTGACTGTGAGCTTCTACCATGGTGTGCTGTGTTCAGGGACAGTACAGAGTGCAGGTTGTCTGTGTTTTGAACCTGCTTTTCCTAATTTTATGAGAATTACTTCTGAAATTATTTTTGAACTAATGAACGAAAGACCTTTGAAAAGGTGAATACAATGGGTTTGTAAGTGCTTATTTCTTCTGTTAGGTGATGACATAGCGTTACACAGAGGTCACCCCACCCAAAAGCCCCATCTGATTTTAGATATTGGAGTTTTTTTAAAAGATTGCTCAAAAGAGGGGAGTCAGGCCTCACTGGAATCTGACTCACGCCAACAGGAGAAATGTCACAGACTCCCGTTTGGAGATGCGTCATTTCTTTACTTTAACAGGTTCTAATGTGGCCAGAAGAAAAAGAAACTGTGTTTAGCGGAAACAGTTGATTATACATCTGTGTGCTCAATGGGACCACAAATGGTAATCTGATCTAAGGTCAGATCTGTAGTCAGGAATGAATCAAGAATGATTTGGTGTGGTGAATGTTAAGCATAAGATCTGGTGGTTTTGGTCTTTGTCTGAAACTGATTGTGTCAAACTATGGTTTCCTATTGTGCTTCCTGAAATTCTTCGCCTACCTATTTTACTGACAGTAAAATTAACTACAGTGGTTCAATTCTAACGTTGAGTGTGTATCCAGGCTCTGTCGGAGCCGCTGTTTTGTTTTTGCTCAGAGACCTGACAAAGACACACTGTGACACATTTTAAGGTCCTGACCCTTTAGATTAAAAAAACCCTCTCTAACCTAACGCACACACAGACACTTCTCCCCTCCCCCTGATTTAGTAGCCATACCAAACATTCCTCTATGGAGGATTCTACTCCCCTCTACAGCTCTGCTCTGTTTACATAGACAGGGAGAAAGATTGAGAAAAATAAAGATCCTCCACCTCCTCCTCTGCCATCATACCATCCCTCCATCTCTCCCTCTCTCCTCTGTTTGTTTTTGCTCTCTTCTCACTGACACACTAGCCAACAGCTCCCTAAAGCAAAGTCTGACCTCCTTTAAACCTTTCTCTGTCCTTTTTCCCTCTCTTGCCTCCTATTTCCAAGTGAGTGTTTCTTACTCTCTTTTAATCAGAGTGTTTGTGAATGTCTTTTTATCGCTTCCTGCTTACGTTATGTGTACAGGACCTAACGCTGAAGGTAACGTGTCCAAACCAAATGCACGTTTTCTTGTCTTGCTGTCTCAATTCGGACACAGACATTCTGGTTAAGGTTGAGAGGAGGCACACGGCTGCAATCGTTAGTACTTTGTTACTGTGGCATTTACTACGTCTGAGCTCTGTTTAACAATCAACCAAAGGATAAAGCCCTATAACTCCCTAGCCTGTTCTTTAATAGCGGGTCAACATTACACACGATGCTGTCGACATTTATTATCAGCTTGGACATTATTTTTGATTTTTCCCACATCTCTAATTGTTGTTCATTTACACTGCATGTGCTTCATAACGTTTCATGACATTGCAGCTTATTTATCTGTCATGGCTGAAATTAGTAATGTAAAAATGTTTGTTTTGCTTGCACACATGCAGAAACGACGTGCGACTGAATTTAGTATGAACTCACACAGTCCAAACCTGACCTGAGCCAGTGCAGAATGTTTTTCTAGGACTCTGAGGAAGACATACTTTGAGTGGCTGGAGAATTTGACTGCTCCAGCTGTCTGTTTGTTTGGTTTAGTCTTATTTTGAATTGCAATTATGTCTGTTTAACCTGACGTTTGACCTACCTGACTAAACCTGACCTCAGCCTCTAGGTTGTTTTAGGTAACAACCCTCTAGAATAATAATAGTGTCGAGGGTATTAGTAACCACAGGCCTATGATAAAATTTGTAATGTTTAATTTCCCAAAAATAGAGCATTTAGATTTCACAGACGATGCAAAAACACATCAGTGTGGTTTTATTAAAATCTGAATCGAATGGGGTGCCAACCTCAAAGACGTGCCAACTACTGCAACTCTGTCCTGTAACATTTGTTAACCAAATTATGTATGAACCTTCAGACATCCTGCCTCGATAAAAAAAGAAAAGAAAGAATGACAGTGACCTGTGTATGTCTAGCTGCCTGACATTGAATAACTATGCTGGTTCTTACACAGACAGGAGGACAGGTAGTGCAGGTGGAGGATGACAAAAGGAGCACCTGGAAAGAGGACAGGACAGAGAGGAAAGGAGAGTGGAGACATTTATTACTACAGACAAGATGGCCTCCATAGCAACAGGTCAGTATGTGGTGATTCTAAACGACCTCAAATACACTTTACCGCAGTTTCTTGTTGCTCATTGGCAGACACACATGCCCACACAAAATACCTGTAATAAGCTTATTGAATCATAGCACATACATCAAACGGCTAATATTATTAGCTTGGGAGATGTAGTTCTAGAGAGCTGCACCGTATTACCATGACGGTCATAAATGTATATAAAGTACAAATCAATTGACATCATAAAAAAATTATGATGTATTAAAAAAGAAGCTTCAGGGGAAAAAAGGTGAATATTAGAAATATACTGAACAGCTTTGGGCACATTTTAATGTATTGGTATTGGCTAAAACAAGCCTGATCAAATGTCAGTCCTTTTATTACTCTGCTGTTTTGTCTACCCCTGCCTGCAACCCTCTGTCTGTTCTAACAGTTGGACTCCACGGTGCAGCGTTTCACTGCATACGTGAGGGAAAATGAGACGGTTCCAAAACAATGATTAATCTGTTACCGGATCTTATATCTCTCTCCTCTCTTTCTTTATAGTAAACAGCACTTTGCAAAACGTTCAGGTATGACAAAGATCACCAGCAGCCGGTCATATGTTGATGTTGCTAATAACTATAGTTTTTTTTATTTTAACATTTATTTATTCAGGCTAGATTCACTGGGAGACTACTTCCAAAAAAGGCTCTGCTGGAGCAGTTGGCATCTACAGCTTTACCCAAGGGCACCACAGTGGTGTTGCTGTCTCAGATCCAGACTGGTTGGTCTGGAGGACTAGATGGGTGACATTTCAGTCACAAGCTCACTTTGTGTTAGTTCTGAAACAAAGGTGGTTAGGACATTTAGGTATGGATTAATGTTCGGGGGGGACCTTTGATTAGTCTGGGAAAAGGGCCACCCCCTCTGCACGTGCCTGCTGCTGTGCAATCAGTGTTTTCATATTTCCCAACACCAACAGAGTCACAGTCATCTCTAATAAAACCATCAGCTGACTGCCCCACATTCATCTCAGAGCTCTTACACTTTGATTCATATCATCAGTCAGGACCTTTGGTATTTGGATCAAGTAGCTTGTGAAGAAAGCGATGTGCTATGTTTAGTAGTCATTTCAGTGTGTCAGATGCATACATATTTAATCAACACGGCATCTTCAGCTGCTCTATATACAATTTTACTAGTCTATGTGTGCTGACAATCTTTTTACAGTTGTACAGCATTTGGCTGACAGTGGCAACATGATGCACTTTACCCAGCAACTTCTTAACTGAATGGTTGTTCATTAGTGACAACTGCATAACCTAACGTGAGTAGCAATGTCACGTTGACCTCTAAATAGTGACATCTGCATAACCTAACACGAGTAGCAATGTCACGTTGACCTCTAAATACAGCGGTCAGTAGTGGCTAAAGAAGCTGTACACTGTTGTTTGCTAATCATATGAATTCGATCACTGTTTGGCACATTCTGCCAACCTCTGTGTGACTGAACCCACACTCACTCGCAACTACACATTTTTTTTTTTTTAGAATATTAGCAGCGTGTGCTTCCTTCTTCATTTTAATGTGTCTTTTAAAATGCAAAGGTGTAATGTGAGAAGAAATTCCTCTGTAGTCAAACAAAACCCACAAGTACACACACACACACACACACACACACACACACACACACAGAAATATAGACATTCATTTGATATAAACAGTGACATGCAAACATTCACCTCCTCCCCTTTTCTCACACCCAGGTCAAACTTGGTCAGTATCCTACCCTCATATTCCCAGACTAATTGTGAGTATGTGTGTCTCCAACAGAGAGAGCGAGGTCATTCAGTGCAGAGAAGTGATGACTGGGCAGCTGACACAGGAAAGAAAGAGGCAGATAGAAGGAGAAATAAAGAGCGGTGACTCACTTCCCAACTGTCAGTGAGTCACTGCTTTGGATCACACCCAAATACAGACACACAGATACACACACACACACACACACACACACACACACACACACACACACACACACACACACACACACACACACACACAAATACAGAGGAGCCACTCTCCCAGTCACTGCTTATATGTTGTTGGAGAAGTCCCTGTGTCTGTGTACGACCTTTAACCTTTGAACCAGTTTGACACCGTCCAGTCCACACAGGCACAAAGACGCAAACAAAGACACAGGGTGAGGAGATAAGGGGCAATTCGGCCTTTACAGCTTTAATTTACGACCCCTCGCGCCTCTCTGCTCTGTGTCTCCCTTTGCCTTTGTTTCTCAGAGGCGGACCACAGTTCACTTTACACTCTCTCTCTCTTTATGACTTTAACATGGTTGTGCAAGGGCCATGTCACTGTGACATCACCCCCTCATCACCCTTGGGTTATTGTCTTACTTTGAGGTTGACTATCTCTAAAATGTGACACAGTGGAGAGGCACTCTCAGCTCACGGCAAGGTGGTTCTAGGTCAACACAATCACTATTTTCTCTGACCTGTTTCCCCATTAGATATGCTGTGTGTCATATATAACATGTAAATAGCCAATCAACACTGTTCTCTGTATTTACATGAGAGACATGGGAAGTAAGAGCATAGAGGTGCATCCCCGAGGTTGGAAAGATTTTTTTCATGAGTAAAAATGCACTCTACTTCTGAAGTCGCTGCTATATTCCTCATAATCATTATGTTTCTATGCTGATATTATCCAGTTTCATTTTTTGTAAGTTTAAATTATTCTGCTGAAAATACCTAACTTGTTATGACCAACTGTCTGTAGCTGTGGTTTGAGTGGTCACGGCTGCCAAAGGAAGACTCATCCTCAATAGCAGTCTTACCTAAAGGCCTTAAAAAATATAAAAGCACCAAACGTACTGCACAAATTCTCACCATTGTTGTCTTCCTTTTTTCCACTCACACAATGCGGAGAGTCTGAAAGTGTCACAGCCACCCAATAAAAAAAAATTATAAACCAACAACAACAACAACAACAACAAAAAAAAAAAAAAAAAAAAAAAAAAAAACCATCAAGCTTAGCATCATATTGCTAAAGCCTGAGGTGATGTCTTGTTTTGTCCAAACAACAGTTTAAAATCATCATCATCATCATCTCACTGTCATATAAGATGAAGAAATAAAAAACTGGTTTAAGAAGGTGAACCTATATAAAGTTACTTGGAAAAGGACTCTAATTGATTAATCATTTATCAACACAGTTCCAGATTAATTCCTGGCAGTAGTCTGATGACATTTCCGCCAACTGTTTACAACGAAAAGCTATAAATATCGAGCTGTGGTCGTAACGCTATTTGCACATTAAAGGAATGTGTCACTTTAAATTTATTTACCTGCAACATCATTTTCAAAGGTAGTGAGGCTTAAAGTAATACACAGGTACCAGCAGAAAATTCTTACTTTAATTTTCCTTTAATCTGTCCACGCTCTGCTTGTACCTGCTCTGAATACAGAGATTACACAAATAATTCACCGTCATATGAATGGACATGTGATTGTGGCACAAGTAAAGATTTATATTTAATCAGTCAACCATTTTTTGCTGAATTGGTGAAGGGTTTAAACAGAAAAAAATAGAGGGACCTTATGGATATTTCTTTTTGATATCCTCTTTAAAGGCTGTAAAAAGCTAACAGGTAAGCTGCTCATACTGCTGTGTGCACTGCTGTAAAACAATCCTCAGACACTTTTATGTCGTACATCCTACTAAAACACGACTCAAACTGCCAAAAAGATAATGACCAAGCCTTCGAATAAAGCATTACCAATGTAAGTGTGCCTGAACTCAACAGGATAATATTCTGAATATTACCATTTTTCATATTTTCATAAAACTCTCAGAGCGCATTTAGATCCCCAATAGATTAAATTTGTCGCAGTCTCCAGTGGAATCTTTTGTTCAGTCTCTCATCATTCAGTTGTAGCCAGTGGGAAACCTGCTGTTCATGGTTTCGAGTGTGGATAGATTTGATCTAATCAATGATCACTAGTGCGCGCAGTTATCCCCACTGATTAAATTCATGGTTTCTAATCCACTTCGCAACTGGTCTAGAAAAACTGATATAACTGGACAACCCTACCCAGGATTACAGCATCCAGTTTCACAATAGAGTTCAAATATTACTCATTTGATCCTGACTGTTCAGCGACATGTAGGAGCTCAGGATGAGCTAGATTTGGTAGGAAGCTGTGACCAACTGAGGTCACTCGAATTGCTCCATTCAAAACATAAACCAATACCCTGTGGTTTCACAACACACACACATGATGAACACACAGCTGAGTTGATAACGCGATGCAAAAGCACTTTAACACTCATCATAACACTGCTGAATGTGGTGGGTTGTATTAAAGTTGATGCAAAATAACATCAACTGCCAGATGTATAGGGTGGCCTTAAACAACATGGGACAAACTGCACAAATTATTAAGTATGCCAAATCTTGACCAACACACAGACTGCATCAGCAAAGAGGAAGAGCTACCACAAACCAAATGTCAAGAAACCAAATACCCACCTCTAGAGCTCCGGTGGTGTAGTCACTTATCAGTCCTCTATGATCTACTGATATTACTCTTATACATCTAAACGCTCTCACAGTGCAGTTAACCATAATGTTCAGAAGTAGTAAAACCATTTGGTGTAGACACCATCTAGCAAATGTGGAACAAGCTCATAAATATTGTAAGGAATCAACTAATAGTGTAGGAAAGGAAACATGCTGAGGAGTCCAGTAAAGTGAAGAACACTTCAAACCACAGTGTGTTCATTTCTATTTCATTTCCCATCTAGGTAACAGGAGACTCCAAAAGAGGCGGTGGGGCACCTGATACTAGAAGAAGGGGCTGGCATGGCTCCCACTTGGCACCAACTCCACAAGCTGACAACGAATAGCCTGTTAAAGCATAAGCACAAGGCTGAGAGCGCCTGCAGCCCCTTGTCAGCTCCTGAACAATTCAATTATCTACACCGAGCCGGCTAACCGTGCTGGGCCCTGCAGTTGTTTTGTTTCCCCGTGCAATAAGGGAATTCATGTTAGGATGGGGACTTACAGTGGCTGGATCCGCTCCACTGCCTCCCGGTCAGCAAGGATCCCCCGAACGGACGCTGGAGTCCTCCCACGCCGGATAGGAGCCCCTTCTCCGGCCCGAGCCCCGGGGGTCTGTGGTAGTAGTCCATGCTCAGAAAAGAGCCCGGGCTGGGGCTGCTGGGGCTCAGACCCACCACATCCACACTTTCGTACATCCTGGAGAGTCGGAGTGGCGTTTGATGTCTTCGTACCAAAGAGAGGAAGAAAAAAAAAAAACAGACGATCAAAGCTGTGGACGGCGGAGAGAGAGAGAGAGAAAGAGGAAGAGTTCACATCTTTGAACAAGACCGATGGGAGAAGGGGGGAGGTGACCGGTCCTAGGCCTCGGACGAGCACAGGCACCTCACTGCCCAACTTAGTCGTGGATTTTCACACGACTGATTCAACTACTTGGACGCTTTCTGTCCTCTTCGCTGTCTCTCTGTCGCAGCTCAAACGCTACAAGTGCCCCCGGCCGTGCTGCGGCTCCTCGTCCGTCTGTAGAGCCGGAGCTCAGTTCACAGCCGCGGCACAGACGCGTGTGTTCGAGTCCATAGTTCCCTCCGGGCAGAAGCCTCCTCCAGCTCCGTGTGTCTTTCTAGAGGCTCAGACCTGTTATGTAATTGTCATGTCGCTTAAACCGTCGTTGCCGCTCGCTCCAACAGTCTGCTCCGAGGTGTAACGACCGCTGACTGTGTGGTTTTCAGTCCGTACATGCTGCGACTCAAAGTAGCCAACACCGAAAAGTAGCGTGTCGACGCTCCGGTCGGTGGGAACACTCCGGTCGGTGGGAACACTCCGGTCGGTGGGAACACTCCGGTCGGTGGGAACACTCCGGTCGGTGGGAACGCTCCGGTCGGTGGGAACACTCCGGTCGGTGGGAACGCTCCGGTCGGTGGGAACGCTCCGGTCGGTGGGAACACTCCGGTCGGTGGGAACGCTCCGGTCGGTGGGAACACTCCGGTCGGTGGGAACACTCCGGTCGGTGGGAACACTCCGGTCGGTGGGAACACTCCGGTCGGTGGGAACGCTCCGGTCGGTGGGAACGCTCCGGTCGGTGGGAACGCTCCGGTCGGTGGGAACACTCCGGTCGGTGGGAACACTCCGGTCGGTGGGAACACTCCGCCGCTGCTGCTCCGGTGTTCACGGAGTCCGGGCGTTCACGACAGACGAACCGTAGCTGTGACTCATGAATGCAGTCACGTAGGACTTTGAACGAGCCGCCGTGTGTCCGGGGCGCAGAACATCCACAGACAGGTCGAGACGGAGAGAGAGGTCCGAGCCAGCGTCTGTGTGTCCTCCTGCTGCGACTAGTTGAGGTCCGACAGCGGCGCAGGCAGCAGCGTCCTGTGGTAACCTCTCACTGTACCCGACGGCCCCGCGCTCTCTCTCTTACTCTCTCTCTCTCTTACTCTCTCTCTTACTCTCTCTCTCTCTCTTACTCTCTCTCTCTTACTCTCTCTCTCTCTCTGCCTCTCTCTCTCTCTCTCTCTGCCTCTCTCTCTTACTCTCTCTTACTCTCTCTCTCTCTCTCTCTGCCTCTCTCTCTGCCTCTCTCTCTTACTCTCTCTCTCTCTCTCTCTGCCTCTCTCTCTTACTCTCTCTCTCTCTCTTACTCTCTCTCTCTTCCCTCTTCTCCTCTTGCCTCTCTCTCTCTCTATCTCTGCCCTCTCTCTCTTCTTTACTCTCTCTTACTTCTTACTCTCTCTCTGCCTCATCTCTCTCTCTCTCTCTGCCTCTCTCTCTCTCTCTCTCTGCTCTCTCTTACTCTCTCTCTGCCCTCTCTCTCTTACTCTCTCTCTCTCTCTCTCTTACTCTCTCTCTCTCTCTCTCTCTCTCTCTCTCTCTCTCTCTATTTAACAGCTGCTTACATTTGAATATAATAATATCTAATATTACAATACATACAGAATAATACCACACTAACAGGTACCATTGTGTTTAATGAGTACATTTGTGGATACTACTTCTAACATCTTACTTTTACTTGTTTTTAATTGTCATATTCTAAATACAATCAATACTGATCTATGACATTTGAATGAAGAATCTTGCCATACAATATGCTTGAAAGCACCTATATGCAGTAGTGGAAATGCACTATGAGAGCACATGGTATTGCCAACCATAACTGTATTGGCTATATTTACAGTTACAGCTCCATTTCATGTTTTATAGTTATTTTATTTATTATCCATTGTCATACAGTATATAATATTAATACATTTATGTATAGAGCACTTTTTTAACATGTATTACAAAGTGCTCAACATGAGAAACACACAACAGGTACCCCAACAAATCCAACTTGAGCAAGTCGGCCATCTGCCTCGATCGGTTGGGGTGTGGGAAACAATAAACAAAATTTACAGCAACTACTACATCAGTCCTTTGGAAAGCCAGTTCCAAAAGATGGATGGATGAAACTCAATCTCATTCATCAACGTTAATAGGAATTCGACCTAAATAAGGAGTCGTCCCTGATTAAAGGAGATCAGGAAAGGCTTGCTGGTAAAGATATTTTTTAAGGAGAGATTTAAAAGATGTTACTGAGTCAGCTGATCTTATTTCCTCAGGTAAGTTGTTCCAGAGTTTGGGGGATCTAACTGCAAAAGCTCTCTCACGTCTAGTTTTCATTCTCATCAACATCAGGGACATACAGAAGATTTCTACCAGAGGATCTCAGGCTACATAGTGGTTTATAAGGCTTTAACAGCTGGGATATATAGCTGGGGAAAGGCAATGCAGGCCTTTAAATGTTATTAATAAAATCTTAAAATCTATCCTAAAGCATACTGGCAGCCAGTGTAGGGAAGCTAAGGCAGGAGTGATGTGTTCATCTTTTCCTTTTCTAGTTAAGAGTCTTGCAGCTGAGTTCTGAACAATCTGAAGCTGATAAATAGATTTGTGGCTGAGACAGGTGAACAGACTGTTGCAAAATGTGAGGAAATCATGTATGTAAGATCACTTCTGTATTATGAAATGATAGAATTGAACGTACTTTGGAGATATTTCTGAAGTGATAAAATCTCATCTGTCATGTGTGACATGAGTGGCTGTCCAATTGTTTGCGTTTTATAGTCTGAGACCTTAAAGAGACAGTACAGCTGGGAATCATCAGTGTTGCAATGGAAAGAAATGCCATGTCCGAGAGGGAGCATGTACAAAGAGAATAAGATTGGCCCCAAAACTGAACCTTGTGGGACTCCGTGCTTTACAGGAGAAAAGGATGACTTGCAATTATTAATGGAAACACAAAACGATCTATTGGACAGGTATGAAGAGAACCAGTCTAGTGTAGTGCCTTCTATTCCAACCCAGTGCTTTAGTCAGTCCAGCAACATGTGGTGATCTACTGTATCAAAAGCAGCACTAAGATCAAGGAGGACAAGAACAGAGCACATACCAGCGTCAGAGGCCAACAGAATATTATTAGTTACTTTTAGTAGGACGATCTCTGTGCTGTGATGTTTGAGAAAACCAGATTGGAATTCATCAAAAATTTTATAGTTGTCTGCAGCTAGAAATAAGTGTTTAGACACGTAGTTTTCTAAAATCTTTGATATGAAGGGTAGTTTGGAGATTGGTCTGTAGGTTTCAAGGAGAGAGGGATCTAGTCCAATTTTTTTTCAAAAGAGGCTGCACACATGCAATTTTTAAAAAGTCTGGGAGGGACATATCCAGCAGACAGAGAAGTATTGAAAATATTCAGGAGAGAGGGAGCAAGCGAATCAATAAGAGATTATCATTATCAATAAGAAGATAGATTCATACCTGAAACAGTTTGTAGTAACTCAGATAAGGACATGGGAGGAAAACGGCTTAAAGTGCTTTCCCTAGAAGGGTGAGCAACATTGATTGGTGAGGTGTTAAGGATAATAGAAGCTCTGATTGATCTATTTTATTTTATATTGTAGTTTGCTCGGTGAGTGCAGCAACATCCTTCACTTCCTTGACACAAAGGCTGAAAATTCTAAGCCAAGATGAAATAGTGCAAGAAAAAGAAAATAGAAATAGCACCTTGTATACAGGTCGATAGGTGTTTAGGTCAAAAGGGTCATCACCTTTTTATATTAGCAGTACACATGCAGACTTCCACACTAAGGGGAGTTCACCTGATGTAAAGATTGCATTAAATTGGATTAAACGTGATACAAGGTTGTCCTTACCAGACATGTATCAATGCATTTTATACTAGGACAAACCCAGCATCCCACTAAACCTCTTGCAATCCTGCACCCTCTGCTTCATCTGTCCAGCAGCAGCTTTGAGCTTTTATTTGATTATGGGTCAGGTCAGAGCTTTTATTAACAGATGGAGTTGAGTCCAGGAATGATTTAGACATAATTCTAAATGAATCAATTTTATTTATATAGACCAATCTCACACAAAGCCCCCAGGGTTTTATGGTGGGTACAACAACAGCACCCTCTGTCCTCATATTGGATATGGAAAAAAACTCCAAAAACCTCAGGGCAATAGATGTCACGATACATAGAACAGCACAACATAGTAGATAGACAGGCAATCAGAAATCATTATTATAGATTCTAGACACATATGAAGAATGATCTGGTTGAGCATTGAGCAATTTCCAGCTGCAGCCAACACATAATACATAAGACAACAAACAGGTATTTATAACAAGTAAAAGCATTCCAGTCTGATGTTCACACAAATAGAGAAATGTATCTACTGTTAGATTGTTACTGACCATCTTGTTGTGTATTGAGAATTAAATAATGAATGAAGGCTCAACACTGCACCTTGTGTGTGTAATACTGTGCATGTGCAGAACACCTGTGTGAAATTAGAGAGTGTATACAGTATTAAAACACACATATTTTTTACTGCTACTACATTTGCTGTGTGTGTTTAATCAATTCCAAGGAGAAGATCAGATAATCTACGTGAAGACAGCGCAATCATCTACATAGATCGGCAGTATTGATGTTTCTACAGAACTCGAGGTCACAGGATTATACATGCTGGATGAGTGTATGTTGATAATCTCGCTCAGTCTGTCTTAAAAAATTACTTTGATGCATAAATCAATCTACAATCAGGAATAAGAAAAGAGTGCAGCAGAAAGAGCTCACACTTCAATGTAACTGACAGGTCTGTGTGACTCCGCCACATAAAGCTACAAATATTTTGCAGCAGGTATCCAGCTCCACAAGACCATGTGCTTTCACAATGTGTGTGACCTACACTTGCTGCTGTACCTGAACACCTCTAACGTAGACACTAGTGAAGCACTGAAGCTGCTGCTTTACGAACATGCTGCTCATCCTGAACCCTCTATGTAGACATGATGTTCCCCGCTGTGGTTCAAGAGGAGCTGTAGCTGTGGTGTTACAACAATTCTGTGTACTTGACATTTCCTCCAGTCGTTATTGTAAATCAAATGTTCTTATGTGAGGTATGTAATGGATGATGCAAGATGGTTTACTACGAAAGGCTCAATTCAAGAATACTGTATCACGAGTGGCTTTCTTGATCAATTTTTTGTGCGCGAGCTGTCGATATAAGAGGAGCTGAAGCGAGAAAGGAGGTGAGAAGAGAGAAGGAAAGGCAGGAGGGAAGTGGAGAGGAGCAGAGATCAAAAGCGGGATCCTGTGATGGAGACGCTGATAGTAACTGTCTCTCCTCCATTATTCATCAGACAGCTGTGCTGTAAGTAGGTTAAACTTCTCAGTGAGACAGAGAGAGAGAGAGATGAGGTAAGGGAGACAGGGATGTAAACGGGCTGGAACAGAGGAATAATGAGAAAAGTAAAGAGGAAGCAAATAACGGGTGCTGGACAAGAAAAATCACGCAAAGTGACAGAAACAGGACAGCTGTGAGAGAGAGATGGTATGAAGAGAGAGGGAGGCAGAGGGAAAAGGGCTGGGTGACAGTAAGGGGGTGGAATGACTGTACAACACTGGGATAAAGATAAAATGGCAACAAACGCGCATCAAACATACATAATTCAAAGCATAGAAATAATCACGTGATGTTGGAAAGCTGCTTAGGTCACATTTAACAAGTCATCCATCCCATTTGTCCCGTATGACTCACGGTGTTGTTGGATGAAAGGGAGTCGCCACGGCAGTAGGCTTCACCTGGTCGGCCAAAATGGCTGACGTTTCTTACAGTGGCAGCAAAATGGAGGGTGGCTTTGCACAATTCGATGGGCTCAACAGTTGAAAAGGACTGTGGTATGGTTGGGTTTAGGCACAAAGACACGTGCTAGGTTTAGGAACAACTGACCGTTTCCTATTAAGTGGTCCACTCAACAGCACCTTTCTACCTGAACTCCCTCGTCCAGGTCTATAATCCGTCCTGAAGACATCGTTCTGCAAGGGAATGACGTCTGTGGTCCCCTCACATCACCTCCAAAATTCCTAGGCTAAACTTTTCAGCTCTGAAATGAAACGGAGACGGTTGTTCCTATAGCACTTTACGGTTAGCTTGCAAGTCGCTTTGGATAAAAGCATCTGTCACATAACTAAATGTACATGTATATTTATTTCAGTAAAGAATTTTGGTCGTTAAGGGGACTTCCTTTTTCGTTAGGTTCAAATGTTTCAAATGCTTCCAAGAAGCCTTTTTAGTCTGAGGAAAGTTGGCAGGAGACTGCAGATCTATCCTGTGTGACTATTACATCTACTTACACCTCTCCCCCTTCCACTGTTCACCTAACAAGCCTGTTCAGGTCTCTTGTGAAGTCAAAACAACCTGGAAGTTAAATTGGACACGTCCTGCTAACTTTCCTCCCTGTGAGACAGTCCTGTGCTTTGTTGTGTTCTTCATAGAGCACACAATATCAAAATCACACAGTGTGTTCACATGGACTCATGAAATCAGAGTTTACATGCAGCAATGGAGTAATCGGATTTCTCCTCCACCCTTGGCTGATTTTGGAAGTGTGGTCCACAGATTGTAGCTGTACGGAGACAGGCACAGAACTCCTATTTAAATTAGAAATGTCGGAATTAAAGAAATGCACAGAGAAAAGTGACTTATTTAGATTAGACTATGGGTAGCTTTGTGTTGGTTTCAGTTTTAATTACATTTTGGGCGGACTTCTTCTTCTTCTTCTTCTTTTACCCAGATGCTCCTCTCAGATGTAGTAGAGTGGTGAGTGTCTGCAGCCTTTGTTCTGCACATGCGCTCTTGTGTTTACATGGCAGAGTAATCAGCGTTGTCCAGGAGAAATCTATCTTGGGAAATCAGGTTTCTCTAATCCCCTAAACCCTCATTAGAGTAACCACGTTTCCTGTTTACATCACACTTAAGAAATCAGCTTTCTCTAAAAACCCATAATAGTCACTGAAGTAACATGTAAATGACAAAAGTAATAATTAAATGTACTGACAGTCATACATTGTTTTTGTTTTTAAAGAAACTTCTGTTGAACCACAACTCAAGGGCAATGTCTGATTTTCATGAATTCAATTTTCTTTATTACTTTTGTCACTTTTATGTTGTTTCAGTGACCAGTGTGAGTTTTTCTTCCTTTAATAGAAGGATACCAACAATTTTGTCCACGTCTGTATATGATCTAAACTGAGTACACATGAATACTTTAAAAGAAATGTCAGAAAACATTCATGTGATTGGCTCAAGACACACTGACATGTAAGCTGACTGGTCCAGAGAGCTGAGCATTTCAGAAGGCGCAAGTAAGTAAGTAAATAAATAAGTGAAAGGAAAGACACGGGAGCACTTCTTGGCTCGATGGCCGGACAAAATGGAAGGGACAGCACTGCACATACAGCATGTGCACAAACCTAATACATACTTATTTTTTGTCCTGCAGAGACCAGCCAGTGACTCTGCTTCATCACATATGTGCATATGCTATTAAGAAATAAGCTTCTTGTCATTTCAGAGGGGTGTGTGTGTGTGTGCACCCCTTGCATGATTAAAACAGAACAGATCAAGCTGAATTTGGGGGTGGGGGAATATATAGAGGAAAAAGCAAACACTGACACACAATAATCTGACTTTATACTGTTTTCATTTAAAAACCTTTGCTGCCAAATACCAGGAATTCTTCTTTTCCTGAAGAAAACAAATGTAGACAAAGCAGTGTACCAGTACTAGTCTTTGTATAGTGAGAAGACTAGACAAGAAAAAGAAAGAGGAAAAGTGAGTTTATTTAGGGTCCTGGCTGCTGTAACAGGAGTCCTGTACATATAACTGCACATTAAGCTGCCTCTAAAATTAAAGCCACATAATAGTTAGATTTATAACCAGCACAAGCAGTTAAGGAGAGTTTCACCTCAGGGCTCTGGTTTTGATTTATAGCTCAATGTCAGATTTTCACACTGATACAAGCCACAAGAGGAAGGTCTGGTAATGTTATGGAGTTTGACACTATTCAGTTAGCTGAAGGTTTGCAGCGGAAAGGATTTGATTAGATACGTTACTGAAAAGGAGAAGATGATTTTCTTGATTAATGCTGTCTTCACTTTCATCCACTGATATGAGAAACTAATTGGAGGAAATACAAAAAACCCAGCACCCAAACATACTGAGTTTTTATTCATGTGATTTATTTTCATTTACATTTGAGTTCAGTTTGAATAGAAATGCTAATTTTTTATAAAAAAAAAAAGAAAAAAAAAGTGTAAAAAGTGCATTGATGTTAGCGAAATGCACAGGAAAAAAAGGAATTGATATCACAAGAAATTCTAAAAGAATTAAAAGCAGAACATCTGTAGGGAGTGATAAGGAGACTTAGTTTAATTCATACATTTGTTAGAGTCAGGGGGAGTCAGTCTGAGGAGGCAAGATGGCAGGCTCCTTTTCAGCGTCCCCTGAGGATCTGTTGCAAGTTACGAGTAGCGTAGACAGAAAGACACAACAACAAAAAACCTCTCAAATGTACGTATATGTGTAGGTTGAGGTTTTGAAGGCCAATGTCCGAGTGCAAGTCCAGGTAGTTTATTCTAGGTCCCTGATGTTCTGAATTTAATTAAACTATTTTAAATGATTTTAATGTCAGTTTTCTATCATTTGAATATATTAAACATATCATATATTGTAAGTAATGTTGACTTGTCTTTTGTGTTACCTATGGTGACTTTCTGGAAATCTGTGCCAGATGATGCCATCTTGTTCTAGAGCAAAAACCTAAAGCTAACCAGGTTGATGCATAAAAATGAGACTCAGCTGGATAAACATTACACAGGAGTGTGCATAGAAAATGGACAGCAAAGATACCTGAGGCTGTGCGCTGCAAAAAGCAAGAGAGATAATCAGACCTGAAAGCAAACAAAAAGGAGAGCAGCAGAGCTTTTAGCCAACTCTCTGTGACCCCATTACTATAGTGGGAGTAATGTGGGTGAAAATGTGCCTGAATATGTGTGTGTGTGTGTGTGTGTGTGTGTGTGGAAATATTTGGGTCTGTTGTGTAAAGTCACACTGCTCTGCACTGAGCAACTAGTTACACAATGTGCTCATATCTGGAGTCACTCATCGCATCGGCAGTTGACCGTGTTCCCAATCTACGCGAAAGCCCACGAACAGAGAGTCTCGTCTCTCGTCTTTAATCCAGAGAAAAAGTCGTGCGGCCAGTTAGCGTTTTTGCAGGCGATTGGAAATGACTTTGCAGATTCATAGACGCCCTGTTTCAATGAACCCTGTGTGTACAGACGTAAACATGTGTGCCCCTTGGTTCCCATTTTGCACATGACCCTTTATCAGTCACGCAGGGGAATGTAGGGGAATCCCATCGTGTCACAGCTCCACCATTGTTTTATTCCCCATCTGCTTGAGGCATTGAGCTTCCCTTCCCTCCCTCACACTGTTCCTACCTCTCCCTTTGCTTCCTGCGTCCTCCTCCTTTGCTTTCTACCTATTTCTAAGACTTTACCCACAAGAAAAATGGCAGCGGTTGTAGTTTCTTCAAGTACCCAAAAACAAAATGTGTGCCTTCCTGAAAATGATGCGTTCACTGGTGCGAACAGACCGCACGCTGCCAATTTTGTCACCCTAACGGGACAGAGCTTGTACTCACGCCAAGGGTGCTCTTTGCCAGCAAGTGTGCACATGTCCATGATGTTTCGTTCACAAACAAAAAGTGCAATTTGGGTCTAGAAACATCTGCTGGTATAAAAATAGACATAAAATAAAAGTAAAACACAGATGCACAAAGTTCAATATAAATCTAATATTGTCCAACCGTGACAGATGTGCAAACAGTTCATAAATAACATCTGAAATATTTGTGGCATTTATTACTTGTTTACTTGTTTTCACTGTGTCTTTTTTTTCCTGGCAAATGCATCGCGTACACAAACACACACACACACATGCACACACACACACAATGTAATCAGTTTCACTGCTCTTGAGATGTTACTTATTATCTGGCTAATGCAGCTTTGTGAACCATAGTTGATGTATTTGTATTAAACATGTGCTAATATTTTATTAAACATAATTCAGAATTAAATCATGTTTAAAGCTGCATGACTCATTATTTTCTTTGTAACAATATAAAGAAATAAAGTGTGTAATGTGAAAGGATGATCGCGAACATGTAAAAAACTGCAGCTCTACTCAAATCAATGGACCTCTTTAGCATCTTTTAGCTCCTTGTCTTGAATTTTGATTGATGATAAATTTATTTTTTTGTAATTTTACTACTAAAGGGAGATATTTAGACACATGTATAATTAATAACAGCTTTTTGAGAATCTGCTTATTTGCTTTTATTGAAGATTATTTATTAGTAAAAACTACATGAACTAAGAACATGTGCTGAAGTATTGAAATGACATCCTGAGGTGTTTTGGAGTGTTTCCCTTTCCATCTTTGTCTTTATATTTAGTAATTACTATGAATTTTCCTTGGCTTTAAGGAGGCCTGGAGGCTCAGTGCTAGAACATTGGGTTGGAATAAAGAAGGCTATATTTTTTATATTTGAAAATCTGTGAACTAACTTGGGCTAGACCTGGTAACATATACTGTATTAACAGTATGAAAACCACACCTGTTTCAAATACTTTGTGTTCTCAGTGGAGTACCTGTACCTTTGGAAACTTTGGAGCATGTACTTAGTACTTCAACTTGAGGATTGTTTCTACAGTGATCCTAATTGTATACGCAGGGTGATGCCGATGTAGTTTTATGCCCTGATCCATGTTGTTTAGCTTCAGCTTACTCATTAGCTGCCATATGCTTGTGTCCTAACTGTCGCTATTTGTGGCATTTCCACGCTCATATTTTTGTTCTTCAAGTGAGGAAACACCGACTGAAGCTTCTCTCCAGTGAGTCTCTGCAGATTGCACTTCCTCTTCTTCCCTGGGCTGACGCCTACGGCAGGAAATCCTGTGCAACCAGCCTGCATGTGTGCGGCTGGTTGCACAGGATCAAAGCGCCGGGACATGACGTCACTCCTCCAAAGCGTTTCTAAGGGTGGGAGCACGCAGGACCTTCCTTGCAGAAAATATAAAAATTGAATGTGAATATCTGAATTTTGACACATGGTTGACAACTAGAGCTTGCTAAAAGCTCCTAGAGGTGATTATCTGATGTTGTCTGCCTCTTCCTCTGCACATTTACACCTCCAAGCTTCTCCTTTAAATTCATGTTGGTGTCGAGCTAAGAGAGATGAAGACAGACACAGAAAAAAGAGAGTCAATTAATTATTGAGCATACGACACATGACTTCTCTCTCCTTTTATTCTCCCTCTGACCTACATAGTGAAGCACCTGATCCAGGCTCCAAAACAAACCTACTGACATCAGGCTTACTATCTGTCTGCTTTTATGTGTGTGTGTGTGTGTGTGTGTGTGTGTGTGCGCAAGCGGATGGGCGCATTCATGTGACATTTCATCTCTCTGAGTCGACTCACGAGGAGAAAGAGTGGGCCAGAACACGAAGAACAAAGAGGCAGAGAGGAGAGCTAATGGTTTGATCTTTGTGCTAATGAAACCATCCACCCCCATCAGGACCTCAGAGTGTGTGCGAGCGTGGGCGCACACGCAATAGCTAATATGCATTTATGTACGTTCATGTGAGGCTTTGAGTGTCTGGCACGGTGCCCCAAAGCATGTTGGGATAGAATGGAATGCAGTGTCAAAGGTTAAACTCACCTCCCTCCTTTTCCTCTCTCTTTCCGACCATTTTTCTTCTTCTCTCTTCTTTTATCACGTCCCTGCATCTCTCCCTCTGTCTTACATCTCTCTGAAGTTCTCATGCCCTCTTCTGTTTTTTTCATTTTTGTTGATAATAATGGGACATAGAGATGATGTTAAATGTGAATTGTCTTTGTGTATCAAACCTGCAGCAGGTGCTCCAAATTAAAGGCTGACCTTTCCCCTAAAAATGGGTAGCGAGACTCTACAGCTAATACTGGTAATTTTCACTTCTTTCATTGTAGACATCTGGGCAAATCAGAAGTCGCGTCAAACTCACTTCAAAGAGCCGTCATCAAGGCAACTGGTTAACCTCTGAGAATGCTCACAGTCAGCTCAAACCCTCTGAGTCAAAATGAAACCAAATAATTTCATGTAGCTGTGAATTAAACCTGCACAACATCCAGATTCTAGAGTTTGTTCTCTGAAGAAACTCTCTGAATTCATACCGTAGTAGATTTACTTCAAGGTTTGGGTTCATTGTCCTGCTGTCATCTGATGGCATGAACATTGTTAGGGTGGAGGGGAAGGTTAAATGTTAAACCCTTTTCAGACAAGGGATGTAAAAGATTGTTGCTGTTGTCAGTCAGTTCCCTATAAATTAACAGAGTACAGCTTCTGGAGTTGGAACATTTTCACATTTCAACTCTTAATTCATGGGAATTATTTCATTTCAGTTTATGAAAATATCTAAAAAAAACAAACAATAGTTCTTGTCGTTTCAGTGTAAGTATACAATACTAACACTGTTAACGTGACCACATGCAGTACACACATGTGCCATGCTGAAAGTGACCCGTAAATGTTTCTAGGTCTGACCTAGTAAGATTGCTATCGCTTCACCAGCTCTGTGGCTGCTGAAGGCAACAACACACACAACGAAATGAACACAAATTAGATCAGAAGTTTCAGCTTGCTGCTTATAAGATCAGATATATGATTCATAATCAAACAAATAACTTACCTACTCAAATACGGAACTGGCTGCATGCTGAGTCGTCCTTGGACCAGACATCTAAACCCTGTAGGAGCTAGTCTGCTGTCCAACAGAGGACCCCCAAGAGGTCAGTGAATTATGTAATCATTCCTTGAGTTGACCTTTTAGGCCCCAAACATTGCTCATGCAAGCATGTAAACAAGAACGAAGACGCATTAAAATGTCAAACACGACCACTAGGGGCACTGTTCTTCAGACAGGAATACAAATGAATATGCTGAACTGAAATAGCTTTATTTCTTCTGTGCAATAGCAAGCCTGCAAAAGTCTGCAGCAGTACAAACCTCTCCACAGACGGCTGTTGTGGGCATAGAAATGCTTTGTTGCCTGTACCACCACCTTCTGAGAGCTGAAACCATGGTCATTGGCTATAAGTGGTTCGTATGGTTGATCTTATAGATCTCCATTATTTGAATATCTATTAGATCTATATTTAGTGTGCTATAGATCTGGAACCTAGAATTTGTTCTTTGTTTGTAGGTCTTGTATTTTGTAGTGAGTAATTATAGCAACCATACATTCATTTCCAAGGACTTCTCACAGGAAGACAGCAAGTAGCACTCAGATTTAGTTCTTCTCTCTCAGATCTTCTGACATCAGTACACTTTTCCAACCATTACTACACTCCAGTTACACTATACTGTGTGTGTGAAGGTAAATCACATCCTTCCTTATTGCACTGTCTCACCTTCAGTCTTCCTGTATCCCTCCCTCTTGCTTTCTCTACTGTGTCTCTCCATGCCTATCTTTCCCTACCTCTCCTTAATGACTCTTTGTGAGAGACAGCAGTATTTTAGCACAGAAAGGAGTTAATGGCTTTGCTAATGGCTGCTGCTAATGTCTTTGGGTTAATGGCCTCGGCCACCATTGATGATAACCATGAACTAATAGCATGAATGACAGATAGCCTATTGCTTTCAGACTTGTGCTCTGGAATCAAGAATAGATAGTCTCAGGGGAACAACTAAGAAGTCCAGACCCACTGAATAGAGCAATAATACCCAGAAGAGCCATCTTTACTGTGATTAGATATGAAGATGAAGGTGATGTAACTGTGCCAGATAAAAAAATTAACTTACAGTGTGGAGGATCTGAAGAATGAACAAGACACAGCGTGTACAAAGTTTTCATGAAGCTAAGTTGATCCTTAGTGGTGTTAGAAAACTAATCCGTTCTGATTCCCAGGGCGCCAAATACTGATGGGTTGGATCCTTTGATGGTCTGTATGAGATATCCAGGGATGTCAATCAACTGCAATATTAACCCAGTTGCATTATTATTTCACGCCTAGAGCAGTGATGTTGCAAATTGATGTAGGGAGGAAGACAGGGTGGTTAGCTGGGTCAACAACACAAGGGCTTTGGAGACAGACATTTGAATCCACTGTGAGATTTTTTTTTTTGTGCCTAACTCAAACCCTTCTTTGATGTTTTCACAACTGACGACAACTCTAGTATGGTACAGAAGACACAACATGGTTTGTAGCATCAGTTGTGCACAATGTCTTGCACATATGTTAGGTCAGTGGGAAGGAACAATATTCAAATTAGCTTACATTACTAAAAAAAAGTCCCTTTATATCTTGGGACCCTTCGCTGCCTCTGCTGCAACTGGCATGAAAGGCATTTTATTTCATATTCTGACTTGAAAACCCTTTTCACACTTGGAGATCCAAGAGAGGCGCCAGTGGTAGACTGTCAGTGTGAAAGTGTCCTCCTGGGTATGCTGACCCTGCAAAAATGACCCCAATCCAGATCAGGGCTGCATCAAATTCTGCTATGCATGGTGCAAAAAAACATGTCTGGAGCCTTGTAGGGATGTGGAGCTCAAAATATTTAAATATATACTTTCTTACACTGTGACACCATATGCAACATTTCAATGACAGATGTGTGGGGAGAATGGCCTTCTACGCGGGCAGCATCTGGAGCATTAGAGCAAACTATTCCTGGAAAGGGTTAATCAGGACCTTCGTTTCCTTCAATGAGACTGTTAGTGTAGCTTTAAAAAGTGCCATCTGTCCACAACTTAGCTAAATGATCAAGATTTAGAAAATGCAGTGTAGACTTTGTGACGTGTGGAACCTCCTGCAGCAAAGATTTTTCCATCTTAAGCTCCAGCTGGAAGGTCATCCAGCAGCAGGATGAAGACAAGTCGAGGCCAGGCCGAGCGATGAAGATCTAAGCATCCCGCAGAGGCAGAGCCATTTGATAGAGACACACCATTACAGTGACATACAGTCATTAGCCAGCTCAGCTCTTTGCTGCCAGCCCAATATGTGCTGTAGCAGTTAGCATTCAGCTTGCGTTAATGGGGTAATTCCTATTCAACTGGGATAGCAGCCTTATGAGCAATGTGTCACATCTATAGTCAGCCAGTGTAGCAGCCATGCAATAATTTCTCCACTCACTCCTGCATTAAATGACACTCAATCTTTGCCAAGAACGCTCCCCCACTTCTCCATTTTCCTCTCGGCCCTAAATCACACCTCACTGTCTCTATTACATACCTCAACCGCTCTCTAAATCACTTTCCCCTCTATGTTCCTTTTCTCCTCCACTTTACTGCATCCTACTTTTCTCTTGTGTATCACTTTCCTAACTTTTTCCTCTTCATGACACTTTGAAACTGGCCTGTATTTCACAATAACAATAACATTAAGCTGAACACGTTTAGAACATTACTTTTCTGTGAGGAGGTAAGAGCTCAGACTTGAGGCATTCAAATGCAGGGTGTAGCTTTTGGTTGTTTCAGATATGGAAATCTGACGCTAAGATGGTTTTACAATAGAAGCAAGCAATAGAAATCTAGCAAGTATGGAAATATGATTTTATTCATTCTCATGCTTTCTGAAATGACCCACTAATACCAGGTCAGCTACAATTACCGCAGTGTGGTTTTATGCCCCCATCAACCTGTGACGTCACAGTTCCTATGGACGTCTGTTCAGACTCATTTCCTAACAAGTTCATCCGTGAGTCCAAGTGAACATTTGTGCCAGATGTAATGAAATTCCCTCCAGATGTTTCAAGGAAATATTATGGACGTGAACAGGACATTATGAGGTCACGGTGACCTTGACCTTTGACCATCAAAATGTGATCTGTTCCTATTTGAGGCAAATTAGAAGAAATTCCCTCAAGACATTTGTGTGATAGAGTTTTCACAAGAACAGAACGGACTGGATGTGACAAACTGGAGGTCACAGTGACCTTCATCTTTGACCATCAAAATAAAACCAGTTTGTCTTTGAGTTGAAGTGGACGTCTATACCAAATGTGAATGCATTTCTTGATGAACGGACAACCTCAAAACATGCCTCTGGCCACAGCTGCTGCTGCTTTAAAAATGCTGGACTCTGTCCCCCTCTGACAAAACGGGACAGCTTGCCAGACAAGCATATCAAATCTGGGGCAAAAAAAAAAAAAAAACCCAACTCAAAATGACTCACACTGTGGTTCATAGCACAAAGACTGTTATAGATGGCATTCAGCAGCATCTCAATCAGATTCAATCATCTTCATCATCATCTCACTTCAAACTTGGGAATGAAATGCACTCACTTGTACAAGGTGTTCTCCAAATATCTAGTCTGACTGTTCACCTCCAGCATTTATTTAAATTTATTGCATGTATTTTTTTAACATGAAACAAAAGGGGCTGTTATACACCAGATATACGATGAGGAAATGGGCAGCAGGTGAACAGTAGGGCAGGAATGGATGGATGGCAGTAACCAGAGGACTCTTGAAATGTCAGGTAATTGGAGTGTTAATCACCTTGAAAATTTAATAAGGACAAATAAAACAAATTGGCAATTTATGAGATTCCACATGATCCCAGGTTGGGTCAACGCTGCCCTGTATTGTGAGCAGGCTCATCATCCCCACCACAAACAACCCCCCTCATGTCTGCTCCAGTGGTGGGCCAGCAGAGAGCATTGAGAGAGAGATGTTGAACAGGCCCCTCCTGGATGACAGGCCAAGCACAAGGAATGTCCCTAGGGAAGATCCTGCAATCAGAGATGGTCCGGGATGCACAGATGGTTAGTGGGACAGTTACTGGGTGCTGAGTGATTTGCACGAGAGGGGGAAACAAGACATGCGTTAATGACATGCTGTGGTGGCATTTAAACCTACCTAGAGAGTGAGGGGAGGGAGTTTCACACATTCACAAATGTTTGCAACAAGCTGGATCCCTCTATGGCCAGTTGAAAAGAAGAAACCCAGAGAACTTAAAACCGTGATCAAGAACACTGAGCAGTAGGTATCCCCCTTGTTTTGCTTCTTCCTCTGTTAGTCTCCATACCTGCTTCTGTGTGTATCTGCAGTTTCAGAGCTGTGTGTTTCCACGGTTTTTGAGCTACCAACCTGCCCAGTAGTTCATCCCCTGCTTTATGATCCTCTTCTTTTCTTTTTTCTCTCTCTGCTCTCCATACCCTGCAACCGGTCGCGTCAGATGGCCGCTGACCATGAACTTAATTCTGTCGGAGAGTGTTTAAAGACCTCACCATGTTATGAGCCTTAATTGTTTTTGTTGGGATTTGATGCTATATACATAAATAAAATGTGACCCTGTTAAAATTGACAAAGAGGTGATTCTTCAGCTGAGAATACTCTGGACATGTTGCATATGCTCTTGCAGCTAGTAGTGCAGACACTTCTTTTTTACCCACAATAAATGACAACCACCATCAGTTCTCCACACTCATAGATTTTTTTTTCGTCATTTGCAGTGTTCATGCCCAGAGGCAGGTTATCACACGGATTTTACCAGGTATATTTGTCTAATGTCTCATTACACTTAATGTAAGCCTCAGTGACTTAACAGGTTCACAGGTTCCTTTCACAGTTGTTCAAACTGTTAAACTGATCAAACTCACTGAGCTAGAAGGACTTTTGCTTTTTAATAATGAATCTCAAATATCAATTCAAGGCAGATACTTAAAGCATCTTGTTTTGAGCTTCATCTTAGCTTAAACAAGGCTTTTCCTTACATTTTATAAGGTAGTGGAGCTGCTCTGCTAATTGCAAAAGATTGAATACTTTGTTTTAAAAAATACACTTGACTTGATTTTAGTGATGACAGTCGTGCTAGGTAATTGTCCTAAAAGTAGGTCATTAACTCCACTGCAGAGCTTACACTAAGCTACTATGCACTTTATAATATTAGTTAGAAATACTAAAGATGAGTATTTTCTTCTATTCTAAATTACACTTGCTAATCTTATTTCATGTACAAGACAGTTGAAATATGTTGCCATGTAAAAAAGAAAAAAATTCAAGTGCACCACTTCTACCACTACTAGTTGCTGTGTACCACCTGCTTGTTTGGGTAGCGTGTTAACCTAATAACATGTCTGTACGTCTCTTACCACATTTGACTCGTGGTGTCTGCCTGTGTGTCTCTCTGCTCACTGTATGTAGCTGACCCCTATCATCCATTCCTCTATTAATAAATAAATAAATAATACATTTACTTATAGAGCACTTTTCTAAACATGTGTTAGTTGTCTTCATATTAGAAACAAAAAACACAGGTAACCCTATAAATCCAACTTGAGCAAGCACTAGGCAATAGTGGAGAGGAAAAACTCCCTCAAGTTAGTCGGCCATCTGCCTCAACTGGTTGGGGTGTGGGAAACAATAAACAACATATACAGCAACTACTTCATCAGCCCTTTAGAAAGTTTCAAAAGATGGATAGAGGAAACTCAATCACATTCATCAAAGTTCCATAGTCGTTAGGAGGAGTCATCCCTGTTTGAAGGAGATCCGGAAAGGCTCGCTGGTAAAGGAATGTTTTAAGGACAGATCAGCGTCCGCTGATCTTATTTTCTCCTGTAAGTCATTACACGTCTAACTGCAAAAGCTCTGTCACTTCTAGTTTTCATTCGAACATCATGGACATACAGAAGATCTCTACCACAGGATCTGAGGCTACATAGCGGTTCATAAGGTTTTTCCAGTAAGGATATATACTGAAAGCCAGTGCAAGGAAACAGAACAGGAGTGATATGTTGATGTTTTCTTTTTTGATTTAAGAGTCGTGCAGCTGAGTTCTGAACAATCTGAAGCTGATAAATAGATTTGTGGCTGAGACAGGTGAATAGACAGTTGCAATAGTCCTTATTCTATTCCCCAACTCAACTCATTCCTCCACACTTCCTCCTCCTCTGCTACTTAATGTTTTGGGTTTTCAGCTGCTGTGGACAGAAAGCCCATTTAGACACTGTGTGTGTGTGTGTGTGTGTGTGTGTGTGTGCGTGTGTGTGCATGCATGTGTAAAACGGTCCTTTTGCGTCCATTTTGGGAGGAGAGGTGCGTCAGAGCGTGAAGGCTAGCTGTCAGTCCGAATTACATTCAGTTGCTGGGCACTGTATGTGTGTGTGTGTGTTTGTTTGTGTGTCTAGGAACACAGCCCCAATGCTGTAGGACCAAATTAAGGAATCTCTCTCTTTTTATACTCTCTCGCTGCTGTTTCTTAATCACACACGCGCATCTCTGTCTCGTGCCTCCTCTGCATTACAAAAGATGCATGTCTAACAAACCACTTTCTATTCTCATGCCTCACCCAGTTAAACACACACACACAAACTTGCACACTCCAGACACACTTGACTGCCATCCTTACACCTCAAATTTCTTCCTGTTTTTCAGTTCCTCTGCTCAGACGTGACCCCTGGTAAACTTTAATGTGTGCCTCGTGTCCTGTACACTGTGTATGTGTGTGTGATTTAAGAAGGAGATCACAAAGGTGATGAGCCACCTTCTGCATTTCTGTGTGAGTGTGTGTGTTTTAGCGTTCATTGTGTAAGTGGCTTCTTTCTTTTGCATAGTTGTGTTTGCTTGTGTGAAAATGTGAATCTGATAAGCGTGCAACACATCGAAACATTAAAATTTGAGTGCACTCCACCCGACCATGCAAAAAAAAAAATCTCAATTACGCATAAAACTTTAAATTAAATAATTTACTTTTAAAATTGAATTGAATATAATATAATCTAAAATACTGCACAAGAAAAATGCAAGTTCCAAGAAATCCAAGAAGAGGTCAGTATGGTCAGAGGTAGAGAAGATGAATAGTAGATGAATAGTAGAAGAGAAGCTGAAGCTCAGAGAACTGTCAGCAGTACAGTGGAAGTTGAAAACAGGTTGAAGTGGGTTTCAGAGGACTGGAGGGTGAATCGAGACTACCGCAGTCTTCAGGCTGAGCTGCCACATGGCTGCGGTGGCAGCGTTCTCACACCACTCACTTCCTCAGCCTTCTCACGCTATGAGGCTCACTGAGCTGTCAGTACCGCTTTGTGTGTACATATGAGCGTTTGCTGTCTCTTTTCTGGGAAACCCCAACCCTGGTAGCGCCTGCACTGCTCCGGCCAACAACAGTGTTATCAGTCTGCTCCACAATTTCCTCTTTTGCATCTTCTCTCTTTTTCTTCATGGTTTAAGAAACAGAGGTGTTTGTTCATTTGCAGCTTGTTTGGAATAAAGTGGACAAGTAGGGATCCGATATGTATGCAACAACATATCTCTGCATGTTGTTTTACATCAAAGGACTCAGGACTAAAATGGCACCAAAATAACTACTATGACCTAAAAATGCTCCTGGAAAACAGCCTGTTTCTGAAAGACAGCAGGTACAGTCAAGAGGACTTTTTTAAAATGTTGTGCTCTAGTGGCCTCTAGTGGCTGCTACTGGATACTGCATCTCTGAACTGGATTATTTGGGCATGAATTCACATGAAATGTGCAACATTAAAGGCGGCACTGAGGTGTAGTGGTTAGCACTGTCAAATCACAGCAAGAAGGACCCTGGTTCGAATGCATGTTCTCCCCCATGTCTGTGTGGGTTCTCTCCGGGTACTCTGGCTTCCTCCCACCTCCAAAAACACGCATGTTAGGTTAAGATAAGATAAGAAAACCTTTATTAGTCCCACAACGGGGAAATTTCATTCTTACAAAAGCTTAAGTACACTAGAATGTCAGAAAGATAGTCTGACCAAAGGGGCTTAATTAAATATGAAAGACTAAACTGGCAGAGTCTGAGATAAATAAACTACGAAACCTGATAGTACAAACAAAAAGTACAGTAATAAATAAAAGTACAGTATACGAGCAGTGTGATTATGTACAGTATATGAATATTACTGAATAGCAGTGTTAAAAATGTACATTGTAAAGTTGGTTTATGATTATTGCACAGGTGTAATATGAGCATAATATGTGGCTCTAGATTGCCCATAGGTGTGAAAGGTCACTGTCTGTGACTGTCTGTCACTGTATGTCTGTCCTGTGATGGACTGGCAACTTGTCCAAGGTGTACCCCGCCTCTCACCTGATGACAGCTGGAACAGGCTCCAGCACTCCCTTCATGGATGGAAGGATGGATGTGCAACATGAAATATCAGTTGTTCAAATTGTTAAACGGGTCAAACTCCAAGTTACAATGTGATTTAGAGAAGGCAAGCAAATTATTTAAATTTGGTAATAAAACAAGTCATATAATTGCAGTAATATTATATGAAAAGTAAGAAAATAACAGGGAATTCAGGGTTAAATAACTTTTTAAGTACTGGATGATAATGACACAGTGCAGCTTACAGTGCAGTTTACTGACTCTGTGAGGTTTGTGTATGTTGACGGCGCTGAACGTCTGTTTAATCTAGTTTTTGCAGGCGTTCCATTACTTATGTCCTGCACACGAGAGCATGTGGTTGCAACTTTCAAAGACTGACTGCTGAATATATATTTAGGATATTAACATCCTCCTTTCTGACGCTATGCTCATGTTTCCCTTTCTCTATTTCTTTTGCAGCAGTTTATTTAGATTCATATTGATGCTCATATTAGATACACTGAACCATGCATGGTATGTTTCCATAACACAAACCCAATAATGTCAAAATTCAAAATGATATTTGACCAGAAGAAAGTGTTGTATATTAATGTTATTTAGTTGTGTTTAGCAGCAGGTCACAGTGACACTGATCACTGTGACTAACGTGTTATTTCCTCTTTATCCGCTTCACACGACCTCCACAGTATGTGTGTTTATCTCAGCGCTCCCATCAGTTTAGTGATTTTACTGAAGGTCAGAAAAAAACCTTGTATATTAATGAGGGCTTTGAACATTTCTTAAAAAGTCTGTTTTCATATACGTTTGAATACAGTTTCTGGTGGACATTTATGTTGAGGTGATTTATTTCTGATAACTTGTTTTAATAAGATATTTGACTATATAAAGGGGAGTTTCTTGATGATGGACAGTTGCAGCCTGTTATTTAAAACAATAATAATGCTGTTTTCAGTTAGCAGTTAGCTAACGCTCTTTTTATATATGTATTTATGATTCCTGCTGCTGCAGTCTACTGTCCTTAAGAAGCTGTAAAGCAGCTACGTTAAAGCTGCTTCTTTGTGTTGGTTTCAGTAAATTTGTCATTTTTAACTTTTAACTCCTGTTAGCTTAGTAACTAACTTTAGCTAACAAACCCCTAGCTAACGTTAGACTCAAATATGTATTTTTATATAACAATATATGTGCATATGAATTCACATTAACTTTAGAGCAGCTCAGTCAGTGATTTACAGACTCACCTCAGTCCAGTTTGGATTTAAGAGTTTTGAGTTTCGATTCATTAATAACATGGTATAAAATTAAGTGAATTCAGTAACTGTACAAACGTGGATTAGAAACTGAAGTAACGCTACCTCTAGTTTTAATCTGTGCTCCAGTCAAACTTCATCTTAAATGGTTTCCTTTTGTAACTAACATCAGCTTTACTTTAAACATGCAAAGTTAACGAAATGCCAACACTGAGTTAAACTGGGGAACATTAAAGAACATAGTATACTTTCAATTGTTGTGCCATCACAAGTAAAATTGAGTCATTACAAGAGCTGCAGCAAGAAATTAACAACAAAAACGTACCGTAGCTGTCCTGAATTTGGTGATTAACAGGAAATAAAACAAAAACTTTCAAATTTCAAAATAAAACACACTAAAGCCACGTGAGAAAAAGCAAAACAGATCAAATAAATTAACAGTAAAAACTTTGAAAGGTACAACAAACAAACCATGCAAAGAGTCTTCCTCAATACTAGAAGAAGGTTTCGCCTTTTATTATTTTTTGTTTTATATTTCAGACTAATTTAGATTATTACTTAAGATGGACGAGACTTTTTAATGTTAATCAGCTAAACAAGCCATGATAAACCTGATTAAATTTTGTCTCATCTATAAGTGGTGTGATCCTCTGTGTATTGCAGAATGTGACACATTTTTTTTGCTTGGTTGCCGCAGTTTATTATTTACCGCACTATAAAAAGAGTTTCACTTGATGAATCACAAAAAAAGAGGAAGGAAGAGGGAAGGAAGTTTCTATACTCTGCAGTACTTATTTCAGCTTTCTATCCTCTGTCTCAGCCATGGGGATCACACAGCAGCAGCGAAGTATTTTCTGTTTCTTCATAGGTGAGACTCATTTTCAAACATTCCTTTTTTTATTTTTTTTGCAACATAGTGCTTATCTAATAATCTAAATATTTATATTTGAATCAGTGCTGAGGTGAAAGTCCACCATAGCTCTGACTCAATCTTACATGCGTTGTTTCACTTTACAGTTCACACCATAATAAGTCACTGTTTTTTTTCTCTCTCACAGTCTCCTTTATTTTTACTGCATCTTCTCCTGCTGCAGGTCCGTCATGTCTTCTTTGTGATTTATACAATTCTTGTAGTTTTACATCGTAAATACAGTACATATAAATTAAATTACAGAAATTCTAAATGTGTTTTTATATTATTAGAGGATCATATCAAAGTGGCAGGGACTGGATCTACTCAGTGCTCTGGAAGAGTTGAAATCTATCACAATAACATCTGGGGAACAGTCTGTGACGATGAGTGGGACTTGAACGATGCTGCAGTTGTTTGCAGAGAGTTGAACTGCGGTGCAGCACTGAGTGCCCCTACGTCTGCTCTGTTTGGGGAAGGAAGCGACCAAATCTGGCTTAATAAAGTAGCCTGTTCAGGAAATGAAAGATCTCTAGCCGAGTGCGAGCACGGTGGATTTGCGAAACACAACTGTGACCACAGTGAGGACGCTGGTGTGGTCTGTTCAGGTGAGAAACACTCTGGACACTTACAGTTTATCACAAATGCAAACTTCTTTTTTAAAGCTGTATCATCAAGTTCTGACCTCTTACAGCGTGCGTCACATCCTTATTTTTGTAAAGCAAATTCAGGCCACATTGAAGTGATGACTTCCAAAATGTAAATTTCCAATGTTAAATTCATATTTTAGTAAATATTTTTTACTACAAGATTCTGTGTTAGCTATACTCGATGCTGTAAGATAGCACAGCTAACCCCCAGGTGGTTTTAATGTGGTTTAATGAACACTTTCTGTTCATTAAGGGCAGTTTACATTGATCTGTTTGCAACATATCTTTTGCATTCCAGTCTCCAAAAGTTTGGATTTCACTAAATTAGTCTTCCCAACAGCCCAGATTATTCCAACAGCTGCTATTTAAATTAAATTAGTGATGCTCATGACTCTTCAAGTCCAATCAATCAGAATGTGACCTAAAGAACAACGTATCTACTCTCACGACACAGCTTTGCCTTGACTAATGTTTCAACTGGACACATGCACTTTAACACCACCAGGTGGTTGTAATGTGATGGACAGTGTACAGTTGTTGTGATCTAATGGCAAATATGAAAACTCAAGTTCCATCCAAAAAGGTGTTTCTTCCTGGTCTTCTTATATGTTCTTTGTTTCCTGTGTCCAGGTGTGCCAATCAGATTGGTCGGATCTACGCTGTTGTCTGGAAGAGTTGAAATCTATTACAACAACATTTGGGGAACAGCCTGTGATAATGGATGGGACCTAAATGATGCCAGTGTGGTTTGTAGAGAGCTGGGCTATGGGGCAGCATTGGGTGCTTTTTCTTTAGCGTCATCTGGTGAAGACACTGGACAAATCTGGCTTGATGATGTGGACTGTTCAGGAAATGAAAGTTCTCTAACTGAGTGTCAGCACAATGGATTTGGGAAACACAACTGTAGACACAGTAAAGATGCTGGTGTTGTCTGTTCAGGTGAGGAGAGTTCTTACATCACATTTATCTTTCATATATTTATTTGTTCTGTAGCAGTTTAACTCAAGCTGCAAATGAAGGATTGGAAATGTACCTACTGTAATAAATAGAAAATGATTTCCTTTACTTTGTTTCTTATGTCTAGGTGTACCGATCCAATTAGCTGGGCCTACATATTGTTCTGGAAGAGTTGAAGTCTACAACAAGACTTGGGGAACAGTCTGTGGTACCAGCTGGGACCTGAATGATGCCAGTGTGGTTTGCAGGGAGCTGGGATGTGGGGTGGCAAAAAAGGCCCTTCAGTCTTTCCAGTTTGGTAATAAACCTGGTCAAACCTGGCTTTATGATGTGACCTGTTCAGGAAATGAAAGCTCTCTAACTCAGTGTCAGTACAGTGGATTTGGGAACAACAACTGTTCACCTGCTGGTGTCACTTGCTCAGGTGAGATTTAAATCACTTTTCTCATTTATAGTCACCACTACTACTGATAATGAAATACAACCTAGAAAGAACTAAACTCAAGAAAAGAGTTCACAGGTCAGAGCCCTGTAACATATACTGAGTTCAAACAGCAACTCAAACAAACCTAACTGACCTGACTACTGGCCCAGAAAGGAGGGTGTAGAAAGACTTAAAGGAAAGGTTTAGTCTTTCTTGTCAGATAGGGACAGGAATACACATCTAAACTAATAGTTAACATGAACAAGATAAGAAAAGAGAAGATTGACTTTTATTTATCCCACATTCCTGTGTTTACAGCAACAATGCTAATTACTTGTTTTAATGCAGTAATATATTGTGGAGTAACTTTAATACAAATGCAAAGTTAAACAAAGGAAATATTTTGTGTATATATCCCATTTAATCCTAATACAAACAAAATCATACGACTGACTAATATATTAGTCATATTTAGAATTTACAAAAAACTTTTTTGCAAGAAAATATAAATGACAAACGTGAAATCAAAGTAACGGTTTCAAGTCATTTAGGAAACAGAAGTGCTTGTGTACATGTGAGGCAAAGTTTACATGTTTTTATTAGGCACATATGCAAATGACTTGAAAGTTGCGCTCCCTGATAAACACAATTTAGCACCTCACCACCACAGGACTCAGCTGCTGTGTTGATCATGTGATTCTTAATTTATTTATTTATTTTTTAATTTCCACATTTCGTCAGTAAAATTTTGCAAAGTAGATGGTGGAGCCGGTTAAATCAGAAGACCACTCAGATGTCTTTGGTGTCTTTCCTGGTGAATCCACGGCATTTCTGTCCTGGTTCTTGATATTCATCCAGATGTTGTCCTCATACCTGAGCCAGTGGTTTGGTGACGTCTTCGGGAGGGAGTTCAGTGCTTTCTTCTTCACAGCTTCCATTTACAGGTTGTTAACAAAGGATGATACTGGAGAACCCATGTCTCTGTAGAAGTCACCTCTGTAAGTCAATTTCTCTTCCAGGGAGGTAGGATTCTCCTACAGTTTGACTCCCACCACCCACTTTAACACAAAGTAGGAATAGTCAGGACTCTACACCATGGGATAGAAAACATCCACAACTCCATGGAGGCAACACCACATTTGTGTCCACTTCAAACCCTCCAACAATCTGAGTCAGAAAGTCATCTTCCTTAAACACTGGGGAACAAAACACGAGATGAGCAATATAGTGGACGCAGTCCACAGCAATGAAGTGTGATCAGAGCTCTAGATTGACAGATCAGCAGTGAACCTCCATCTGAAGGACAATGGACGCTCATTTGAGGACAATGACGTACACATTTTGGACGCCATGAAGACATTTATCTTCAAGCAACTACTCTGCTCCCTACAATGAAGACCCAACCAGTGAGGCCATGCTGGTGCCAACACGTTTGCAGTCTGCACAAAAGCCAAACTGATGGTACGAGCTGCTCTGACAGCCACATCTCTTGCAGAAGCACCCTGTGTGCAAAAATAGACCAGCTAACACAAACTATCATGACACCATTTGCAAGGTGCTAGAGGCTCAACACTAAGAAAATCTTGAATGTTATGAATTCAGTGCATCATGTTGCATTTTGTGAAATGTTGCTGTTTTCTAAAATATTGTTTTGCACATACAGATGCTTTTATCCAAAGTGACAAGGTAGGGTGTTGTTTACCAGAGAAATCCTTTGCAAACTGTTTTTTATATATTCCTATATATTTTATAACCTTAACACTGTCTGACAAAGTCAATATAAAACAGGTCTATGACAGCTTTATTAACTATATTAGATAATTTATCTGGTTGCTGTATCACAGAACTTACAGTGTGACAATTTGCAAGCCTGGTAGGTGCTATGGTGACACCTGGTGGCAGAATAAAGAACATGACTTGATGCTAAACTCTGATTACAAAGTGTCCCTTTATGCTTTTTATGAGCAGCGTATATACTCATAATCATTTTGGTCATTCACTGTTCATCCATTTCTTTCAGCAAAGCTCCCAAAGCCCAGCATCTACATCCATCCTGCAGGCGAGGTCACCTTGGGTCAGAACATCAGCATCATCTGCTCCATCTCAACTCCGACTCTTCAGCTTTTACATGGAACGTTTACTCTGAACCAGATCTCAGGCTCATTCAGTCAGAACCAAACATCAAAAACCAACTGTGCAACCTTCACTATCATCAAAGTCAACTCTCATAATGAGGGACTGTACAGTTGTCGTTTCTTCCAGGGCCCTCAGGACTTTGCAGTCAGTGACTCTGTCGGTCTCTCTGTTGTTGACAAAAAAGGTAAAAAAACAATAGTGAAAGGCTTCACATCAAACCTGATTGAACATAGAGGACTCAGCTGTTGCTAACTTAGCGTCTTCACACACATGTTTATACCATCAACAGTAGAATGATTAAAGATAGACCTGTTTTTCCTCCTAGTGCCTTTGTGGCTGCTGGTTTCTTCAGGAGCCGCTGGGATCCTGCTGCTGCTCCTGGTCTTGTTGGTGGTCTGTGTGGTCCACAGGAGACGACAAAAATCCAAGCAGCCTGGAATCCAAAGTCTGTGCTCACACACACACACACACACACACACACAGTATGATATACAGTATGATTGTTACTTACAGTGTGTGAGCTCAGGTGTTATGTGTGTTTGATTTTGTTCTTGCGTTTCAGTGACTGTCAACGGCCTTTATGAAAATGAAGAAGATGAGGAGGAGATGGACTATGTAAATGTCGAGCCAATGGTCATGAAGAATAGACACAGAGATCAAGCTGGAGGAAGAAACGAAGAGAGAGATGGTCGCGATCATGAGGAAGCAGAGGCTGAAAATAATGAAGATGAAATCTGTGATGATGAAAATGATTATGTAAATGTGACTCAACCTTTTTATCAACAAGTTGTGGAAGATGAGGAAGATGAAGGAAGAAGATGAGGGTATTTATAATAATGTTTAAGTTTCCACTGGTCAGCAGTATCATGTTTATTATCACAAATAAAAGGCTCAACTATTGACTCACTGCCTACATTTTATTCTTCATTTACTTGAATGTAATGTAACCTCTGGTGTCACTGACATCACCAATAACCTCCTTAGAGCCTACACAGACACCACGTGTATGTAAAACCCATTCTGACCCTCAGCACAGAGCAGTGGCTGCTCAACACTTGGCAGTAGACCGGAGGGACTATAAAGGCTGAAAAGCTCCTCTACTCTCTCTTTATCCAGAACACACCTCCTGTCTCCACCATGTGTGTGTGTGTGTGTGCTTAGTTAGTGCTAATTACATTAACTATTAGTCCTGTCTTTTCTGTTATCATTTAAATTCCACTGATCTGTGTATGTTACACAAAGTGAGGTATTAAGCACCCAACAATAATTTGAATGAGTAAAAACAGTATGCGTACATAGAGCTTCCTTTCTTTCTTCCACTCTGTTTTACCAATATTCTTTAAAATGTTCTGTTGGTTTAGTTTTTAACCACAGTTGTCTTTATTTTCTTTGCCAGTAGCAGCTGCTAGCTGATTAAAGCTAATACGCAGCGTAGCATGACGCCTCTTGTAGGTGATGTAGTTACAAACATTTCACGTCTTACCACAGAGAGTCATTGTTGAAGAGTGTTTAGCTGTTAGGAAATCTTTTTCTCATCATTCAGCTGTCCAGTGACCGAGTGAGTGTACATATTTATGGATGCTTGTATTTTATTTAGGCATTGTTAAAACATTAGCCATCAAAACTTGCTAGCCAGTGTAGCTAGCTAACATGATGGGGTGTAATTTTGCCTCTAGCTACGCTCGATCTGGAAAAACAAGATACAAATGTCACTTGTTACTAGTTTTGAATGTACAGTATATTATGTTGTGTGCCCTGTGTACTGATCCACACAGTTGTTTCTTTGTGCGTCTACTTGTCTATTTGTCTATTTGAGAATGGTGAGTCTCTAAAATGGAGGAGTGGGTAAAATGCTGTTTACAGTTCATAAAATAGAAACGGTATAATTTGTTAAACCCTTCTGAATTATAACTGAAACTGTACAGATGTGTACAGACGCAACGTTACAAATATTGTCACTGTTCACAAACTTCTGAACCTGACTGTATGTGTCAGTTAAATTACATAAATATTCATTATTTTTATTAGGGGTCAGACTCAATTAGCAGGGATCTGGATCTACTCAGTGCTCTGGAAGAGTTGAAATCTTTTACAACAACATCTGGGGAACAGTCTGTGATGATGAGTGGGACTTAAATGATGCTACAGTGGTTTGCAGAGAGTTGAACTGTGGTACAGCACTGAGTGCCCCTATTGTAAGTTTGCTGTCTTTGGTGAAGGAAGTCTGGCTTAAAGATGTGGCCTGTTCAGGAAATGAAAGAGCTTTTGATTTATGCATGAATTACTTTCTTGGTTTTGGGACCTAGACACAGGTATATTGATTACAGTATACCACCGAGTCAGCAAAACCTAAGAGATATTTATTTGTCTATTTACAAAGCACTGATTGCAAATCTGTTTCAAGTGTTCTGGTGCAAATAAAAGTAACAGGTGCGAAGGAGAGGTAAAAGGCAAGACAATGCATGAAAAGGGAATGTTTTTCATGTGTTGGCCACAAACAAATGCTCTCTCCTGATCCTTCCTGGCTGATTCTTCTCTTATTAGTGTTTGCTAGTGTCCTTGTCACTACTGGTGACTATAGATTATTATTACCTGCAGCTCAGGTTGCACAGGTAGTTCAATCACTCTGAAATGTACATTGAATGGTAAGTAACTGTCCTGGTTCACTGTGCCTTCTAGTACTGTCTCAAAGGCGTGGAGCAGATACCAGGAGTCTATTACACCAACAGGCCTGGACAGGGTCCGGTATGTGCACCTTCGTGCAAGGAGGAACAGGAGGAGCCCTGGTGTGCATCCTTCTGTCTGAAAAACAAACATGCATGAGGGAGGTATGAGGATTCAGTTTCCTCTAGTATGACAACCCAGCACCTTGTTTGACACAGATTTAAAATGTACAGGTATTTAGAAAAAATAAATATTCACAGCAGCAAAATAAAAATACAAAATATAATAAAAATAAAAACTAAAATGATCTGTGCAGGTATTAGCAGTGTGAAACAATGAAGCATGAAATCAAGTCTAAAAAAGAAACATTGTTTAGAGTATGATTTGGAGTTATCAGTACTGAAAGAAGTGATCAGTAACTGTCATAGTTATCAGCAGCTCAAAGAAATAATTTGGAATACAGTAACCAGATGACCCAGGGAAAAAAGCTAATGCAGAACATATTGGTCCTGCAATGAATTCTGCAAAACCTCTTTCCAGAAGCCATCAGGAAGAACAGTGTGGGTGTGAGGAGCTGGTGATGTGATTTCTGGCTCAGGACACGCAGCACTTAAGTGCAATGTCCTGAATGGACTGAAGATAAGTCCCAATGATTTTGTCGGCTGTACTCCCCAGCCTCCTCACATATTTCCAGTCGGCAGCCTCCACACCACACAGAGAAGCAGAGGGGCTGTCCTCATCCTTTGCATGAAGTGTAGATGCTGCTGTTCCCCCTTGACCAGTAGCAGGTGTTCACGCACCTCTGAGGATGCTGATGGAAAAATACAGCGATGGGGAGTCTTCGTAGATCTAGAGAAAGCGTATTACAGGTACCAAGACAGGAGCTGTGGTATTGTATGAGGAAGTCTGGAGTGACAGATAAATATGTTAGAGTAGTGCAGGACATGTATGACAGCTGTAGGACAGTGGTGTGGTGTAGGTGTGACAGAGGACTTTTGTGTGCTCTGGAAAACAGAGGAATGATGGTTTGCCACAGCAAGACGTGTGTGAGTGAGAGGAAACCAAGTGGAACGGTGAGTTTACAGGAAGCAGAGGTGAAGAAGGGGCAGGACTTGAAGTACTTAGGGTCAACGGTTCAGAGCAATGGAGAGTGTAGAAAAGAGGTGAAGAAGCGTGTGCAAGCAGGATGGAACAGGTGGAGAAAATTGTATTAGAGACACTGATACTGAAGACACGAAAAGACGCAAAGCTGGAGGTAGCACAGCTTAAAATGTTGAGGTTCTCTTTGGGAGTGACGAGGATAGATAGGATCAGGAATGAATACATCAGAGGGACAGTCCATCAGAAGTCAGAGAGGCCAGATTAAGGTAATTTGGACCTGTTCAGAGAGCTTATGACCATATCGATGAAAGGATGCTGAGGTTGAAACTGCCAGGCAGAAGGTCTAGGGAAAGGACAAACAGGAGATTTATGGATGTAGTGACAGAGGACATGAAGTTAGATGGTGTGAGAGAAGAGGATGCAGAGGACAGGGTTAAATGGAGGCAGATGATTTGTTGTGGCAACAGTTGAAAGGAAAAGAAGAAGAAGACAGAGTGTTGATCATTTCAGGCATGACAGATGAAAATGTCCATAACTGCCATGAGCCCATGCAGCCAAAGCCTCGTTTGTAACAGCATCATGAAAGGTAACCTATGACTGAAACACTGACTAAAACTAAACCTGAGATTCACTGACTAAATCCTGACCAAAATTAACAGAAAATAAATGACTAAATGTAAATAAATGACAGGCACAGCGTCATGTGGCCAGAGTATGTAAGTAGTTCCTGAACAGCAAAGGCATCGATGCCACATTTCACTAAAATCAAAGGAACTCACTTATGCCCTCTTCCATGTTTTCCCAAAACAAACTAAATAAACCTCTTATTTAGGTTAAAATGGAGAGTTATTTTGTGTTGTACAGAGTTTTGCATAGGCACTTTTTCCCCTTTTATTGTAACTGATGTGTGAACAACAGTAAAGTCATGACAGTGGTCTGGTCTCGCTTTCCTTGCTTCGGCCAGACTGAAGGCAAGGGCTGCAGGCCATGGCAAGCTGTCCTACCAAAGTCTGTACTGCAGTCCAAACGTATTCAAACAAAATGCAATATACAGGGTTTTTAAACAAATCCAGAAATGTTGAACGTAAATATATGTTGTTGTGTGTCACCAGAGGAAAGAAATACAACTGGAAAACACAAAGACTCAATATGAACAAAGACAAGTGGATAAAATAGGTGTATGATAGGATCCCCGTTTGTTTCAGTACACCAAATAACTGGGGAGCACCCCAGCCTGACTCTGTCCAGCCCTACAGCTTTTGTGGAGTGAAGCCTGTTAGTTCTATCTTCCCCTGATCTGCACCGATGGTCATTATGTATGCCTAGACATAACACATACAAATTCAAAACTGCTGACTCTCAAAACATCACAGAATCGGAAAGACTGTAGATATAGAACATTTTACATTAAAAATTCTCATCACCACCCTGGTGCATCCAAAAGCTAATTGTCTTGATTTCAGAGTACCAGCCCTATAAACTTTTTATTCACACCTTGACTCTTTCTTTACTTACCATCCACTGCCTATGTAGTGCAGCAGGTCTGTAGCATACTCGTGGACCTACTTTTCAAACCCCCTGTGGCCAAGAACAGTACGCTGATGCATTTGCTGTTATGGGCTAATGGCACGTTTTAAAAAATCAAGTTCCATCCAAAAAGGTGTTTCTTCCTGGTCTTCTTATATGTTCTTTGTTTCCTGTGTCCAGGTGTGCCAATCAGATTGGTCGGATCTATGCTGTTGTCTGGAACAACAACATTTGGGGAACAGCCTGTGATAATGGCTGGGACCTAAATGATGCAGTGTGGTTTGTAGAGAGCAGGGCTATGGGGCAGCACTGGGTGCTTCTTTTTTAGCGTCCTCTGGTGAAGACAAATCTGGCTTGATGATGTGGACTGTTCAGGAAGTGAAAGTTCTCCAACTGAGTGTCGACACAGAGGATTTGGGAAACACAACTGTGGACAGAGTAAAGTTGCTGGTGTTGTCTGTTCAGGTGAGAAGATTTTCTCTTTCATATAGTAATGATGTTTTTTAATGATAAATTATAATAACTACAGTCAAATGGTAGAATGCCGGCAAAAATAACTTGAGATTAATGAGTATGCAGACATGATGTACTATGGTTTACAAAGCTGCAAAATCTGAAATTTATTTTTGGAACCAGTAGTTATTAACTAGATGCTCTTTCAAGATCTAAACAATGTTAACATCATGGATAGTTGTTTAGCATTGTCTAATCCTGACTGTGGAAGCTTTGTCCTCAGTCCAAGCAAGCATTGTAACAATATGAAATGACATGTGTAGTCCTAACTTTACATGCTTTTCATGAAGGAGAGGTGGAAAAAGCACAGGAACATCTGTTCAAACATGTAAACAGCATGAATTTATTCACATTGTGATATTGTTTGTGATTCTGAAGCAGTTTCACACAGGCTGTTTTGAGAGTTTAGCAGCATCTCATGATTTGTCACAGTGGAGAGCAGTGTTTTTTTCTATCTAGACCAGAAAAAAAGAATTATTTTCTCAGTCCCACAGTTTAAATTCTTCATCCACATACACTACAATCCCTAGATATCTGAAATGTAACTAAATGTATGGGATCCACTGGAAATTTTTTTTACAGTTCATTATTATGTGTTAACAAGTACACTGAACTTGAGTTTATAGCTTCGTCATACTTCAGAAACACACAATTATATATATTTTTACAGAAAATGGTGTTATTATAACACAAATGACGGAAACGTGGATGCTACTAAGAAATTTGAGATTTCAACCAGGGATTGTAAAGAATTGTACTCTAATCTTTTGCACACATACTAAAAATCGAACTCATTGTCAATGACAAACTCAACGTTTAGACATTTGACCTTAAAATAAAAAAAAAAATGCTTTTCTCAATTAAGAATTAGTCAAATTAGAAAAAGTAATTTGAAATAAGGGAACATGTTTAATTGTTTAAATAAATCTGGCAATGAGTTAAAAAATGAGAAACTGTAATTGTAGTTATCTAATACAGTTTCCCTATGTGAACACTTCTGCGTGAAATGAACCAATCAGATGAATTGTTGAGGAGTAGTAGCCAATCAGCAGTTGTTTTCTTTGTAAGTGAACTGGCGTAGTTCTTTCTTCTTGGTAAAGCTACCACCTAGCTCCTCACGCTGTGACGACATTTCTGCTCTGTTAACTTTTCATGTGAATCTCCTGTAAAATGTGTAAAACCCACTGTGCTGCACGGTTCTGTGGTTCAACGATAAGTAACAGTTACACCAGGAGAGCTGGACAGGGTCCTAGAAGGACAACAACCCACTGGCATCTGGCCCTTTGTGAAAATAGAAACAGGGGAGCACTTCCAGAGGCCAACAAAGTGGCCTCCAGTAGGCTTTTAGTGTCTCCATGAGAGTGCCATTAAAAAATTTAATTCAAACATAAACAAAACATTACTTTGATCTTGAACTTTGCAAAGTTTGTTTATTTTTAAAAGTGAACAATTACACTGGAAATTCTGAAGAGAATGGAGTGACGATGTCATTGTGACATCACAAGGTAGCTCAGATCAAAGCTCAGTCTCAGGTTTATCTAACCAAGATTAGTTCCAGAGCATCTCACTTTCACAGTGAACAGTCAACAAGACAGTGAACAGTAAAAGAGAAGACATAAAGAAGACAATCAGCATGAAACAGCAGCCCTCAACAAACATGAACCAAAACTTTCTTGGTCACGAGGACATGGTGACAAAGCTGAAGGAAGAAAACGAACTTTTAAGAAAACAGCTGAAGGACAGCCAATTCAAGCAGGGGTTTGCTCAAACGAGGCTGATAGCTGAACAGAGGAAAGTCTCGGAGTTAAAGCAACAACTACAAGTATGTGGTAACTGCCTCAACTCTGGAAACAAAACTGCAAGCACCAGCACGTCAGCAAAAGTAAGTGTGGCCTCTCAGACCACAGTGAGAAGTACATCTGAGCTGATCCTGCAGCTGCAGAAAGCTCACGAGGACTTGGAGAAGTGCACAGCAAAACTGTCCTCCAATAGGGACAATACTGAGGACTCTGAATGGCAGCAGCAAGTGAAGGTGGTCGACCTGAAAAAAAGCATCATAGAGCTCAGTGTAAAACTGCAGGTTGAACAAGTAAATGTGATAAAGAAACTCATCAACCTTGTTCCCTGCAACACCGAGGATCAAAGCAGCAGCCAGAAGACCTGGTCTGCACAAGCCCAGGAGGTTGAGAACGTCAGCGCTCACATCATGAAGCTTCAGAGGGATCTTCTGCAGAAGGCCCTGACTCTGAGAACTGCTGGAAAACAGAAGAAGCCTCCAACAAAATACCAGTGGATCAGAACCAACAGGGACCAGGAGCAGCAGACCGACGAGCTGGACAAGACAGCAGAGAGGCAGCTAGAAACTGCTCTGCAGGATCTGAGTGAGGAGTCTGCCAAACACAAGAAGGACAACGAGGCTCTGCTCTTTGAAGTGCAACAGCTAAAAGCAAAACTCACCATTGAAGAAGCCCTCCGAAAAAAATACGAGCTATCAAGCGAGAGGATGGAGTTTGAGCTTTGCAAGAAGACCGTCGATGTGGAAGAGGCCCAGTGGAAAGTAGGTCAGCTGAAGGGAGAGCTGCTGAATCTTAAAGAGGAGGCTCAGAAGGACACAGATAATCCACAGGGCTCCTTAAAGGTTCAGGTGGAACACCTGAAAAATGTCAACACCGAGGTCACAGCTGCCCTGGAGAAAGCAGAGGAGCAGCTGCAGATGAATCTCAAACGCTGGCAGGAGGAGAGGGCCTCTCTCCAGACAGTCATCAAAGGACTCCAACAAACCCTCAAGGACAAGCAGCAGCAGTGGACAGAGAAGGAGAGGGACATGGGCTCAAGGATGGACGACCTGGAGCAGAAGGTGAAGGAAATGCTGGACAAAAAGTCCAAGAAGAAGAAGAACTGGCTGTCCAGGCATTTCAGACTCTTTGTCTCCACATGAACAACTCTTCATGTGTGGACAATCCTGCCTTATGGCGTCTTGGAACTAACATCTTCCTCCCATGTGTGGGTTTCTACCGGGTGCCCCGGTTTCTCCCACAAACAATTTCAGCAATCCGACTAATTTGGTAACAACAACTGTGAATGTGATTTCAGCTCATGTCTGTGCAGAGTTTTCCCACATAAATACCCAGGAACTTTCTTTCAATTATTACAGGTTACACATCAGCACAGGGTGTGTGCTGAAGGGTAACCTGAAAATAAACAAGAACATTCCTGGGGATTTCTGTGAGTGACTTTGCATGCTGCAGTCAACCAAAGACCCTTCATTAGGTCTTTGGTTGACTGCAGCATTCATTCCCTCATAAACATTTCATAAACAATAAATAAATTCAATAAACAACATTATTTTATTGTTGGTCATGTTTCAAACTAAATAATCATAATCATTTTTTATTTCTGTAGAGAATTAGAAGGCTGCATGTCAGTCGGTATGTTAATGAAACTGCTGGAGAGAGAGAACATCATTATCATCATCATTCTTCTAACACAATAACACAGAATAAAAATCATCTTTAATACACAGAAATAAAAAATCTTTAAGAGACTGATTTCTACGTTTAGACATTTGACCTTAAAATAAAAAAAATGCTTTTCTCAATTAAGAATTAGTCAAATTAGAAAAAGTAATTTGAAATAAGAGAACATGTTTAATTGTTTAAATAAATCTGGCAATGAGTTAAAAAATGAGAAACTGTAATTGTAATTATCTAATACAGTTTCCCTATGTGAACACTTCTGCGTGAAATGAACCAATCAGATGAATTGTTGAGGAGTAGTAGCCAATCAGCAGTTGTTTTCTTTGTAAGTGAACTGGCGTAGTTCTTTCTTCTTGGTAAAGCTACCACCTAGCTCCTCACGCTGTGACGACATTTCTGCTCTGTTAACTTTTCATGTGAATCTCCTGTAAAATGTGTAAAACCCACTGTGCTGCACGGTTCTGTGGTTCAATGATAAGTAACAGTTACACCAGGAGAGCTGGACAGGGTCCTAGAAGGACAACAACCCACTGGCATCTGGCCCTTTGTGAAAATAGAAACAGGGGAGCACTTCCAGAGGCCAACAAAGTGGCCTCCAGTAGGCTTTTAGTGTCTCCATGAGAGTGCCATTAAAAAATTAAATTCAAACATAAACAAAACATTACTTTGATCTTGAACTTTGCAAAGTTTGTTTATTTTTAAAAGTGAACAATTACACTGGAAATTCTGAAGAGAATGGAGTGATGATGTCATTGTGACATCACAAGGTAGCTCAGATCAAAGCTCAGTCTCAGGTTTATCTAACCAAGATTAGTTCCAGAGCATCTCACTTTCACAGTGAACAGTCAACAAGACAGTGAACAGTAAAAGAGAAGACATAAAGAAGACAATCAGCATGAAACAGCAGCCCTCAACAAACATGAATCAAAACCTTCTTGGTCACGAGGACATGGTGACAAAGCTGAAGGAAGAAAACGAACTTTTAAGAAAACAGCTGAAGGACAGCCAATTCAAGCAGGGGTTTGCTCAAACGAGGCTGATAGCTGAACAGAGGAAAGTCTCGGAGTTAAAGCAACAACTACAAGTATGTGGTAACTGCCTCAACTCTGAAAACAAAACTGCAAGCACCAGCACGTCAGCAAAAGTAAGTGTGGCCTCTCAGACCACAGTGAGAAGTACATCTGAGCTGATCCTGCAGCTGCAGAAAGCTCACGAGGACTTGGAGAAGTGCACAGCAAAACTGTCCTCCAATAGGGACAATACTGAGGACTCTGAATGGCAGCAGCAAGTGAAGGTGGTCGACCTGAAAAAAAGCATCATAGAGCTCAGTGTAAAACTGCAGGTTGAACAAGTAAATGTGATAAAGAAACTCATCAACCTTGTTCCCTGCAACACCGAGGATCAAAGCAGCAGCCAGAAGACCTGGTCTGCACAAGCCCAGGAGGTTGAGAACGTCAGCGCTCACATCATGAAGCTTCAGAGGGATCTTCTGCAGAAGGCCCTGACTCTGAGAACTGCTGGAAAACAGAAGAAGCCTCCAACAAAATACCAGTGGATCAGAACCAACAGGGACCAGGAGCAGCAGACCGACGAGCTGGACAAGACAGCAGAGAGGCAGCTAGAAACTGCTCTGCAGGATCTGAGTGAGGAGTCTGCCAAACACAAGAAGGACAACGAGGCTCTGCTCTTTGAAGTGCAACAGCTAAAAGCAAAACTCACCATTGAAGAAGCCCTCCGAAAAAAATACGAGCTATCAAGCGAGAGGATGGAGTTTGAGCTTTGCAAGAAGACCGTCGATGTGGAAGAGGCCCAGTGGAAAGTAGGTCAGCTGAAGGGAGAGCTGCTGAATCTTAAAGAGGAGGCTCAGAAGGACACAGATAATCCACAGGGCTCCTTAAAGGTTCAGGTGGAACACCTGAAAAATGTCAACACCGAGGTCACAGCTGCCCTGGAGAAAGCAGAGGAGCAGCTGCAGGTGAATCTCAAACGCTGGCAGGAGGAGAGGGCCTCTCTCCAGACAGTCATCGAAGGACTCCAACAAACCCTCAAGGACAAGCAGCAGCAGTGGACAGAGAAGGAGAGGGACATGGGCTCAAGGATGGACGACCTGGAGCAGAAGGTGAAGGAAATGCTGGACAAAAAGTCCAAGAAGAAGAAGAACTGGCTGTCCAGGCATTTCAGACTCTTTGTCTCCACATGAACAACTCTTCATGTGTGGACAATCCTGCCTTATGGCGTCTTGGAACTAACATCTTCCTCCCATGTGTGGGTTTCTACCGGGTGCTCCGGTTTCTCCCACAAACAATTTCAGCAATCCGTCTAATTTGGTAACAACAACTGTGAATGTGATTTCAGCTCATGTCTGTGCAGAGTTTTCCCACATAAATACCCAGGAACTTTCTTTCAATTATTACAGGTTACACATCAGCACAGGGTGTGTGCTGAAGGGTAACCTGAAAATAAACAAGAACATTCCTGGGGATTTCTGTGAGTGACTTTGCATGCTGCAGTCAACCAAAGACCCTTCATTAGGTCTTTGGTTGACTGCAGCATTCATTCCCTCATAAACATTTCATAAACAATAAATAAATTCAATAAACAACATTATTTTATTGTTGGTCATGTTTCAAACTAAATAATCATAATCATTTTTTATTTCTGTAGAGAATTAGAAGGCTGCATGTCAGTCGGTATGTTAATGAAACTGCTGGAGAGAGAGAACATCATTATCATCATCATTCTTCTAACACAATAACACAGAATAAAAATCATCTTTAATACACAGAAATAAAAAATCTTTAAGAGACTGATTTCTATTAAATGTCATGTTTTTTAAAAGCATTAGCATATTAGCATATAGTGAACCATGTGAGATAAATATGCCTAAATCAATGTTGAATCTACACACACTTTTATTTATTTTTACAAATTTAATATTTCAGTGGTCTTCCCCTTTTCCACAGCTGTATTTGGAGCATAACAAGTGATGAGGTAGCGCTGTGGTTTGTAGTTTACAGCTGAGTAATAGCAGTAATAGGGTAAGAATATTTTGGAAATAACATGCTAATCTATCTCCAGTAGGGGTTTTGCCAGTAGGCAATACCTGCTTACCTTTTCCCTGCCTTTGCTTTGTACCTCAATTTTAAGTAGATATAGATAAAATATACATACACACACATAGCTGATGAGACCTGAAGGCTTCTTCACCGTGCCGCTGCTAATGCATGTTTACATTCTACTGCCCATTGTATGAACTGTTAACCCATCGTATATATTGTCATATTGATTACTGCTGGAGTTAACAAGCAAATTGTGTTGTATAATTACAATGACAATAAAGTATCTTTATTTTTAGAAAAACATCTACCAAATGACTAAATTTAAATGTGATATTTACTATTACTTTACCTTCCCACACTTTTATTTAAACAAAGGGCAGTGACTTGTCAGTAAATAGTAGCAAGATGAAGTAGGAAATGTCCACTTTAAATCAAGTTTCAAGATTCAAAGTATACCAATTACATGATATAGTTGTCAGATAGTCTGTTCTCGACACCCGGACACTATACAGCGTTTCTTGGGGACTGTTCTATTTGTTTTTTTCGGACTCTGCCTGTTCTGGACCCCGTCTCTTGCCTGACCCCCTGGTACTGTGAGTTCTGTTTATTCCCTGTCTTGCCCCCTGCTCACGGTACCAGACCTGTACCCCTGTACCCTGTCCACCCTGGATTCCCCCTCATTGGACCAACCTGACCTGACTCTGCTTCCCATCTTCCCCTTTGGTTCAGTGAGTGTTTTTCCTTTGTGTTTCGACCTGGATTGTCTTTCCGTTGTGGATTTTGCCTGCCGGACTTAACTCTGAACTGCCATAATCGTGTATGACCTGGATTACCCCCGACCTGAGTTTAGCTTTTTGGATCCATTGTTTGGACTGCCTGTGTTCATTCCCCCAGCCTGTTTTTCCCACACTGGTTTAAGACATTTATTTGCATTGCTTTGGACATTGGGTTTCATCACACGCTGTGACTGTGTTCTCATTGTGATTCTGTTACTCTAGTTACACTCCTGGACACTCTCCACTGGCTCTCCGTCGCCACCATCCACTATCTCCGTTGTCCTCCATTTTGTCCATGTGCTCTCTGTTGGTCGGCCATCTTGGTTTCGAAGTCACTTCTGGTTTCCAACCAGACCACCATACTCACCCTGCACTGACAAGTTTCCTGCACCTCATCTGACTCACTCCCCTGTACCTTGGTTATTATTAAAACCCCTGAAACCTTCTCCTGTACCTTGTCTGATATCTGGCCATGGAGTCCATCCGGCAGCTCATGACAGTTGGACCTTCTCTGTGCTTGGGAAGAGTTGAAGTCAACAACAAGACTTGGGGAACAGCTGGGACCTGAATGATGCCAGTGTGGTTTTCAGGGAGCTGGGATGTGGGATGGCAAAAGAGGGGCCTTCAGTCTTTCCAGTTTGGTAATGCATGATATGATATATATATATTATGATATGACCTGTTCAGGAAATGAAAGGTCTCTAACTCGGTGTCAGCACAGTGCATTTGGGAACAACAACTGTTCACATGCTGGTGTCACTTGCTCAGGTGAGAAGATTTTGTACACTTATTAAATTGAACTTCCAATAATAACTATATTTCGTACAGTTACAAGTGAGGCATCTTGTTTGGGTCCCTACCTGCTTCAGCTTTACTATTTTCACAAATTTTTAAATGTAATTTATAACAAGGATCCTTTGTAACCTGGCTTAAACCTGTGTTGACAAGATCAGACTTCGATAGTGAAGAGCTAAATGTTTCTTTTAAAATAGAGCAGGGCCGTCCAGATGCCTATCTGATCCTCGCTACATTGATTGAAACACTCTAGTTGCTCTGGGAACACTGCATCCACATAGTGATGAAACAATGCCATGGTGACACGTGGTGGCAGAATAAATGTGGGTTTAATCTCGAGTTTAAAAAGAATTTTAGGACTTTAGGAGTTAGGATCCTCCCTCTTTATTATAAACAACTGAGAGATTGATACGATGCATAATGTTTTAATGAGCTCATTACTACTTATTGCTTTAGTGTTTATCCATTTTTTTCAGTAAAGCTCCCAAAGCCCAGCATCTACATCCATCCTGCAGGTGAGGTCACCCTGGGTCAGAACATCAGCATCATCTGCTCCATCTCAACTCAACTCTTCAGCTTTTACTTTGAACATTTACTCTGAACCAGATCTCAGGCTCATTCAGTCAGAACCAAACATCAAAAACCAACTGTGCTAACTTCACTATCACCAAAGTCAACTTTAATAACAAGGGACTCTACAGCTGTTGGTTTTTCCAGAGCTTCAGGCTCAAGACATTACAATAAGTGACTCTCCCAGTCTCTCCATTACTAAGAACAAAGGTAAATAAATAAATACAATTAACATCTATCGGAACAAGAAAGCTATTTTTTCTTTTTTTTTTTTTCATTAACATTTTCCTACCTAATGATCCAATTTTGTAATTAGATATAAAGATTACCACTAATTAAACGTTAGGGCGTATAAATGTGTTTTTTAGTTTTGATTTGAAAACTTCTACAGAGTAGGACTGTCTGATGTCAGCAGGTAAGGTATTCTAAAGTAGAGGGGCAGGGTAGGAAAAGTCATCAGAAGCACCTTAAAATCGGATTGGACTTTGTGATCCTGCTTATGATGCTGTTCATAGTGGCCGTTGGTTCCTATATGCAGTACAGGAGAAGACAACTAGCATGTCAGTCAGCCTGGAACCCATGTCCAAAGTCAAAGTCAGTGCTCACCAGGACACAGAATACATTACATGAAACGTTTAAATGTTACTGTTTGGATTTTTTACACACGTGTATTTCTAAAAATCACAACCAGGAATTGTAAAATTCTGAGTTCACAGTCATGACAAATTGTGTGACTATCTCTTTGTCTTCCAGTGATTACCAAGAAGAATTATGACGATGAGGAATACAGAAGACAGTAGACCTAGAACACTGGTCAGCAACCTTTAACACCCAATGAGCCGTTTGGACCTGGTTTCCACGGGAAAAGAAAACATTGGGAGCTGCAAATACTTTTTGACATCTAAAATAAGATAATGTTTGTTTGTTTTTTTTTTTTTTAACCTTTACGTTTTGTATACACAACTTTAGTGTGTTTCTTGTGGCATGTATTTTAGTGCTACAGAGAAAATGTAATTTAATTTATGTAATAAACACATTTTAAACAAAAAAATAATGGCAAAAAAAAAAAAAAAAAAACACGCTGAGTTGAAGGTCTCTTTCAAATGTATCAAAAAGCTGAACTTAAATTATCCAAGTAGTAAACAGAAAATGCCCTGAGCCGTCAGCCTTAAATCGCCTTTGGGCTCTCGGAACGTGTATCGGAGCCTTGACATGAATTTGAATTTAAGTTAATTGGAAAAAAGCACTATGTCACTAAACACTGAAAAATAATTATTTGCAAAAAATCTGCATACACATTTCTTTTACCTGCTCCTGAACCTCTGCGCACAGCGTCTGCAAATCAGAGCTTTACGAAGTCACTTTCATCTTTATGCAGGTCTGTGAGCGGGGTTTGTTTTTAACGTAGTTCATGATGGAGAATAGCTGCTCACATACGTATGTCGAGCCGAAGATCGACAGGGCTCCAAATAAATACTTCATCATGTTTATGTAGGTGTCGGGGATAAATTCCATGTTTCAAACACAAGTTTTTCGGTCTTATTTGTGATTCTGTATTAAATTAAATAGTTTATTTTCCCAAGCCACATGGAGCTGCAGGTTGCCATGAGTATAAAGAATCAGAAACTAACAGAGGAGTGTATTAAGAAGAAATGAACTATGTAAACAAACTGTTGACATTCACGAAGACAGAGTTTTATATTAACTCCTCAATAAGATTACGTTACTGACCTAACTACTGAGCAACATGTTTAAACTGAGATACTTAATTTTGTAGCATCTCTGAACAATTGTCCGTTTTACACTATTTACTCAGTCACATTATCATTATTTCAAGACTTCTGTTTATAGCATTGAAAATTGAACAGTGTTATCTAGAGGCTGAAGTCAGGCTTTTCAGATGCTTAGAGCACAAAGAGCAGGGAAAATGAGAAGTGCACCGGACGCAGCAAACGTTTGTATTATATTCATTTTTAAAATCACATAACAACATGTTCCCAGCCTTAACAACATGTGCACTTACAATTTCACACAATAGCTAAATTGGGTTTTAGTTTCACCATTTTGGAAAGAAAAAATAAACATATACAAGTAACACACAGCAAGCTGAGACAATTCTATTACAAGTAAAACTAATATTACTCAAGAAAACAAATACACATATCTTAACTATTGCTCATTTAAACTTTAGTACTAGCATGTGATACTACAACAAGATCAGCATTGTATATTAACCGAGCCTGTTTTGTGAATGTTTTAGCAAGAAATGTGCACGTATCACAGTGTTCCACACTTCAGATGTGAGTGAGTATGTGTGTTCAAAACCTTTGTGTTTTGTCTCATAATGCAGTTTGACATTGGTACTTTTAATAAGAGCCACAATGTGTGAACATATCAGACACAATGGTTTAGTTCAGTGGGTAATATGAACAGAAAGGAGTCTGTTCATTCTGGATTAAAAACACTATTTTCACTGTCCACTTTTGGACATTTTTATATTTATCTCTTGCTTTTTCAGTCTCACCATCCTTTTATCAACTTTCTCCTCTCTGTCGTCTGTATCTCTCCTCTCTGTCGTCTGTATCTCTCTCCTCTGTCGTCTGTATCTCTCCTCTCTGACATCTGTCTCTCTCTCCTCTCTGTCGTCTGTCTCTCTCTCCTCTCTGTCGTCTGTCTCTCTCCTCTCTGTCGTCTGTCTCTCTCTCCTCTCTGTCGTCTGTCTCTCTCCTCTCTGTCGTCTGTATCTCTCTCCTCTGTCGTCTGTATCTCTCCTCTCTATCGTCTGTATCTCTCTCCTCTCTGTCGTCTGTATCTCTCTCCTCTCTGTCGTCTGTATCTCTCTCCTCTCTGTCGTCTGTCTCTCTCTCCTCTCTGTCGTCTGTATCTCTCCTCTCTATCGTCTGTATCTCTCTCCTCTCTGTCGTCTGTCTCTCTCCTCTCTGTCGTCTGTATCTCTCCTCTCTGTCGTCTGTATCTCTCTCCTCTCTGTCGTCTGTCTCTCTCCTCTCTGTCGTCTGTATCTCTCTCCTCTCTGTCGTCTGTATCTCTCTCCTCTGTCGTCTGTATCTCTCCTCTCTGTCGTCTGTCTCTCTCTCCTCTCTGTCGTCTGTATCTCTCTCCTCTCTGTCGTCTGTATCTCTCTCCTCTCTGTCGTCTGTCTCTCTCTCCTCTCTGTCGTCTGTATCTCTCCTCTCTATCGTCTGTATCTCTCTCCTCTCTGTCGTCTGTATCTCTCCTCTCTGTCCTCTGTCTCTCTCTCCTCTCTGTCGTCTGTCTCTCTCCTCTCTGTCGTCTGTATCTCCCTCCTCTCTGTCGTCTGTCTCTCTCTCCTCTCTGTCGTCTGTCTCTCTCTCCTCTCTGTCGTCTGTATCTCTCTCCTCTCTGTCGTCTGTATCTCTCCTCTCTGTCGTCTGTATCTCTCCTCTCTGTCGTCTGTATCTCTCTCCTCTCTGTCGTCTGTATCTCTCTCCTCTCTGTCGTCTGTATCTCTCTCCTCTCTGTCGTCTGTCTCTCTCCTCTCTGTCGTCTGTATCTCTCTCCTCTCTGTCGTCTGTATCTCTCCTCTCTGTCGTCTGTATCTCTCTCCTCTCAGTCGTCTGTATCTCTCCTCTCTCTCTGTTATCACCGTCTTTGTTTATTAATTCCTTTCCAACCTCGAACTTTCTCTCATCGACTGTTGAGTCGCTAATTTTACCGCCTGTGATCCACAGAATTGATTGGCTAAGTGAAGTCACGTGGGATGGCTTAACTCACATTCAATTGGCCAATGTGTTCTCGTGTCCACTAAATAACTATCGTAAAGATCGAAATAGCTGTGCTGGTTAAAATTAAGGTGTCCCGCTATATTTGGAATCAGTCGGTTTGGTCTGTAGCTCCAGGTCTGTATGGGACCGCAGTCCGACTTGTTAGTGACCCCTGAATTAGACTTTAATACTTACTCAGCTCATGATCTTAGCGAGAAACGTGTTTATTTATTATTTATATTAGATTAATTTTCTGTTTTTCAATTCATTACAAATTAATCCAGATTATTAATTACAAATATCGTTCATGTAAGTGTATGGTAGCTATATTTATAACCATAATCAGACTAAATGATGATGTAATTCAGAGAAATATGGTAAATATGTTGAAAATATCCTTTATCACACATTAATATAGGACACATTTTTGTATATATAAAATAAAACCTAGGCTAATTATCCAGTCTAATTCCTGGGCTTCACCAGGAATAATCAAAGTCCATGCACATTAAACTGGCTACACTTTCTTGGTTCTGGCTTGTCTTAGTGCATTTTTGACCGTGAGAGAGGACAGTTGATGATTTGAATTGCTGATCTTTAAATAATAGTCTTACTGTGGACAATGCTATTTCTTAATTCTGATTCTAATAATTCTATTTAAGACGAGACATGGCCTGAGGCCAGAGAGCGAGGAAAAGTCTGATGAGCATCAGGAGACACATCAAACACGTATATTTAAGGGTGGTTTGTATATTTAGCATTAGGTTGATTACCATGAAAGGACCATGTCTGTAACAGTGGATATAGAGAAAGATGACTTATTTGGACAATAACATGATGAAGGGGTTGGGAAGATAAATAAGTAGTTTGATTGACACGTGTAAATTTGATTTATAGTTAGTTTAATTACCATATTTTACACCATTCAAATAAGTGCTCATAACTGCCACCTAAAATATTGATGATGTGATGGAGTGGGGGTTGACCTTTTTTAAAGTTTGAGCAGTACACCTCAAAGTTTCTGTTCACGTTGCTGACATGCAGCTCTGGAGCAGGCAGAAGTTACTGGACAAAGTTCGAGTTGGAGTAAGACTGGGCTCTGGTAAAGCATCCTCTGATCACATACACACATTACTCAAAGGAAGCTGAACGTAACCACAATCAATAACATACAGATCACAGTATATGACTAGGTGTACCAACCTTTAAATCAGGTTGTAAAAGATGTTTTCATTTAATCAGGTAGATCCAGTTGAGGTTAAGAACCAGTTTTCAAACATGAGCAGCTATCCATCCCAATATTTGTGCATTCCTCTGGGTGAGACAGCTGACCTGTCTGAAGTGTAGAAAGCATAAAATTGAATTGCTGAGTCTGAGCGTCCTGTCTCAGTGACGGGAACATCTTTTTTCATATCAAGAGGTGAATTTTACAGACATTTTATGGACTAAGGAGTTGTCCTTTGAATTGAATGTTCACATTGTGCAGCATCTTAAATTATTTGCCACTCCACCTGGTGGATAAATACAACATTGTACTAGTCTTCCTCAGAGGTTACTTAAGAGTATGAAGAAGGCAGCGCTGCATGCACTTTGTCATTGCTGGGCATCCACAAAATTCTCATGAATCAGCCCCAAGGACTGTGGTGGAAAACTGCTGCGTCTGTTGCCGATATTGACACCACTGGTGTCTCAGCTTTGTAGATGGGTGTGATTATCCACAGTGGACTTTCAGTTTCTATTGTTACTGGACAAGGAACAAGTAAACTAATCCAAATGGACTTTGTGACAACAGTCTGAGCAGTGAAATACTGTCATATGAAAATCTGATTTGATTGATCAAAGTCCGCTTGTAGTACTGCTGATAAGTGTCTGAAGGCGCCTGTGAGATTTCAGCACAAGTGCAACATGGATCTAATAAACTCAACATCAACTTTGATTTATGTAGACTTGAAGATGGGATAACATCCACTGAATTGTGGGTGGAAACTTGTAACAGGCACATTTAGGTCATTCTAAATTTCTGACACTGTCAGAACTTTGTCCCAGGATATTTTTGGTTGCAAGACCATAAAACAGCTGTTTGAACCTCTATCACAGTTTTTAAACCACAACCCAAGAAAATCACCACATTTGGTGTTTGGTCTCTGGAACACAATATCCTAAAACAAAAGTCACTTCACTTTTGCTTTTTACTTTCACACTTGTTGTCATTGACTCACAATAAATGGCCGTAAAGTAGATCCGCAGAGATCCTGACACCTGTCACACAGTTCCATATTTTTTAAGAGCAGGTAGGAGGGGTGTGATGGGAATACCTAGAATCAGCTGTCACAACCCTCTGATCATGAGACAGTGGGTGTTTAGGCTGCTCACATTCGTAACAATACAGTTTTATCCTCAGAGAGCAGGCAGACTGAAACAAAACATAGGTGAGTTTTAAATTTAATTAAAATCCTTCATACCTATCCCACTGTGATTGTGATTGTGGCTCTTACTAACTTACTTTTGTACTAAGACAGCAGCCATTTGACTGACATGTAAACTGCAGTGTAATATACATTTTCACAGAAAGGGTTCCATTAATTGTGCTCTCTCACTGTGCTGTAAACACAGTTGTTCAGTACTTATGGAAACATTTAAGTATCTTGGCACATTGACCTACTTTTGCCTGTAAATTTGTTTTTCTTTTCTTTGTTAATCATTCACACAATACAAACATGTACATAGAAATTGTATCCTGAAAGTTTAGTAGTGTAAGTTAATCACAGTTAAGTATGTATGGATGGATTTAACATTTTTTTTGTTATAACAGCTACTTAAAAATAGTAGTATTTACCTAAAATAAGCTAGCGAGTATAAAGGGGAGTTATTATGGTGTAAATATTATTTAAATTATTAATTACTTATTATTTTCAGATCTACAAATGAAAATCAGGTTTTCTGCAGTGCAAAAATATTTGACACATTTTTACCCAAAATTAAAATTTTCTACATTTGAAATGTTTCCTTTTTTTTTTACAATATTTAATGTTTTTTGCTGCTTTTCCATTAGTGGAAATAAAAACGTCACACAAGCACTAACCAATTAAAGAGCTGTTACTTCAGCCAATCAGAGAGCAGTGAAAACAAGCTAGACTTTGAAATGAGAGAAATAGGGCCCTCTGTGGATTTTGCACCTTTGCCTTCAAAAATGTGCAAACGGAGGCGTTATTGCCCTTTGTGCAAAATACAGGGAGGGAAAAATTAAAGTAGAAATGCAATGTGATGCATAGAGGCTGAAAGCACTTTGTGGTGGCTGGGATTGTGTCTTAATTTCATACCTTTGAAAAGCAGGTGCAATCTCGGCAGCTGCTTTAAGAATGCAAAGAAGAAATGGAATAGTGGGTCCAAACCTCTGAACTGTTTCAGAAGGTTTCACCAGCCTCTCTTATAAAGTATGCCGTATATTTAATTCACTTGATGCAAAAGAGGATGCGTACATATATGTGGGAGTGTGCATTAGGCCCCTGGATATGATCTACTGAATTTACTTACTGCACACCCAAGACGCACTGACTTTCATGTGGCTGCTGGTTTCTGGTGGATCTTTCCATGAAGTGGTTCGTCCCGTAATACAGAGATTTTGTTGCTGTAGCTTGTCAAAGTGATTATTTGCCCACTAACAGTTTTAATTCCTCTTCTTCTTGGATTTATGCTGGTCACTCTGCAAACTCCCCAGGCATAAATGTTAAAACACACCATAAACCGCAGTCTTCAAAATTTTAGTTTATTCTAAGGGGCATTGAAGTTGTATGGTCAAGTAATTATAGAGGTAGTTTTGCATTCCTGCTGATGGTGTTACACTTCTTGCAGACATTAAAGCACAGAGGCCAGTGTCTGCCGAACACTACACTGTACCAACACCAGGGTTGGGAAGTATTAACAAGAGGACAGAGACGTAGTCTCTCTTTCTTTCCTCTTTGGTAGTTGCTTATTTTCATGCTAATTTAATTGTTTAGCTAGCATTATTTCACTAGCTGCACATGAACGATCCTTGACAATCAAATTACACATTAATAAATTAAACTAATTACAAATAAACATGCATTCTACACCAGTAAGCATGCAAGATGTCCATGCAGAAGACAGATTTGCCAAAACAGGTGAAATTTCTAAATGACATTGATCATGGGAAATGTTTTTCATCATCTCTTACCACCAAATCCTGCCCTCATTATTTCCGACATTACACTACAGTGCATTTTTGTAAGCAAAATCCTTTTTGTTTTGCCTTTCACACCATTTCTGTTTGAACACAGGGATGCTGTCCTTTCTACGTGCACTTTGCTGTCGTCACTTTCGTGGCCAGACTTCCACTGATGGTTCAAACACAACCAGATCAGGTGAATTAAGATCTTTTTATTGCACATTACTGTAAGAAAAAACATAAATGTGTGTCCTGAATGTCTCAGTAAAGAACATTTCTGATCACTGACGCAATTAGCGGGATTGCTAAAGAGGACGTATAATGCCCTTTTCCAGGTTAAAATTTTTATAAAAAGTCTGAAACAGCCACTTTAGCCACACAGATACACAGGCTATGAAAAGCAAATATTAGCAGTAAAATAGGAGTTAGCAAAGTAATCTAATGTATGTAATGGACATCTTAAATTGACCTTGATTCAGTGTTAATATAAAGACTGAATTTAACCAGCCTGCCTTTGTGGACTTTGAGTCATGATTCCAGTCATACAATCATATAAAGTCATAAAGTTTTAATGTCATAAAATACAACAGCTAGAGGACACGTGCTACACAGGTTCCTTTAAAACAGTAAAAATCATTTTTTACAACGTATCATCATTTTCAATTCATCTCAGTTCCTGAGTAGATTTGTTGTTGCTGTTTTAAAATCTTTAAAAATTTGATGCCAGCAGCACAAAAAGATGTGATAGAGGCAACTCAAGAATGTAATGCAAAAAAAAGAAAAGGTTATTTCTGTGTAAAGTTTAGTTCTAACTTTCTAAACAGTTTGTTTCTACTTTGTCACTCGTGATAAAACCTCTAGTGACAAAAATAGACGATGTCACAGCTATTTTCGGACAACTTTATTTGTATAGTAACAGATTTCCAATCAATAAGTACATTAGGGAATGAGCTCTTCTTTCACATTTTGCTTTGCTCCTCCTGTGCTCCTGTGGTGTGTCTCACACCATCTGTCAAATAGAAACAGTAAATTAGACACCACCATGATCAAATAAATAAAGAAATAAAATGGAGAAGGGTGGAATTTCTTACCTTTACTGCAACTGTGGCTTCACTTCTGGGGAGCTGTCATGTTCATTTTATCACAAATATTTGGTTATTACATTGCTTATGCCAAGCTATTACCTGTTTATTACTTTAGTAACTACCATGAGATTGTTATTGACTTAATAACCATGTTACATGTCAGTGTCAGCAACAGGCCTCAGAAGAGTTGGGACAGAAGCAGCAAGGATAAAAAAATCAATACATTCAGTTTCTATGTAGATTTTGAACAGTGTCCCAACATTTTTTGGCGTTACGATTGCAGGACGGCTACTTTTTGAATGTTTAGGCTAATTTTTTGCAATCTCTCTTTTTTAGACATTCCAGCAGATAAGTTGAATGAGACTCTATATGGAGCAAGAGCAAAGGTATTTTTTAAATACTACTGGATTGTTTGAAATTTTGTACACACGTTTAAGTAGTGGAGTGATAAAACTTGAAGGTTTAAGTGACCCCTTGACTTCATCTCTTCAAAACCAACTAAATTAAATTTTTGTGTACTAGGATCAGACCTGTAGGTGTCCTTAGGCCCCCAGTGAGAATGTGACACATCTACTGTACCAGAGTGTGTAGCTTCAATTATTCATAAAAAATACTGATAATTAAACCAGTCATCGTTCTCTTCAACAGAAACACCAAATGTAATGCCAATTAAAACAAATAATTATGAATAATTCTAATTATTTTTAGGACATCACTTTTATAGGTGCTCATGTGAGGGTCTAAAATTGACACTGGTGTTGACAGATACTGAATGGTGTGCCAATAAATGTAGTTTAAAATACTCCAGGTTGCACAGAGAAGGACTTTGCAGATCCCCTCACATTTCCTCTAGCCACCATGATGGAACAGCACCACCCATTCAGCTTGTGTACTGAAGACCTGCAGCTTGCAGTTATAATATAGCCCTAGGTGAAAAATAAAAATACTTAAATAACTTGGTTTGTGTTGCACATTTTGTGACACTGACAACTAATATTTGATTACACATTTACCTTTTTAATTTGATGTGTATTAGTTACATCGCTCCTAGTTTCTTTTTCTCTCTCTCCTGTACAATGAAGATCTTCAAGTCATATGTTAATATTAACAATGTTTTCTTGATAAGGTCTCCCATGATGGGTTTGTCTACAACACAACTACAAAGAGGAGCACCTCAACACACATTCATGGTGCAGGCCAGAACATCAGCAACATAACACACACCAACAGTAACATAGCCCAGACCAGGAAAAGTCGATCCCAAACCAGACAAGATGTTGCTCAGTGTGACAGTATGTCCCCATCAGTCAGTGCTCAACCTCGCAGTAGTTTGGAGGTAGGACATTTTTTCACATGCATCATAACCTACCCATTTTTATTTCCATGGTACCAAATACTGACATTGTGCATTCATTGACACTGACAATAAAAAATAATTTGAAAAAGTTTCCACATGATTTTGTGACACTGACAACTGAACTGACTGAAAGAGCTACTTGAATGAGTCGTCAAACGTTTTAATCTAACAAGAAGGAAGTTCAATTGTCATTAATTCGAGACTGACAACTTAAGCTGACTTATACAAACATTAATCTTTGTTCTTTATTTAATGTGATCTTTGTTACATTGCTCATTTGTGAATTTTGTTTCTAGTCCTCTATCTTGTACATTACACACTGTACAGTGCAGATCTTCAACTCATATGTTATATTAATCCTCTTGTCTTGGAAAGGTGCCCCGTGACGGTTTTGTCTGCAACACAACTACCAAGACTAAAACTCCAACACACATTTATAGTGCGAGCCAGAACATCAGCAAAATAATCTACACCATGAGTAACACAGCCCAGACCCGCAGCAGTGAATCTAAGACTATCAGTGGTACAGACCAGACCAGCAGCAGTGAACCTAAGAATATCAGCGGTGCAGACCAGACCAGCAGCAGTGAATCTAAGAATATCAGTGGTACAGACCAGACCAGCAGCAGTGAATCTAAGAATATCAGTGGTACAGACCAGACCAGCAGCAGTGAATCTAAGAATATCAGCGGTGCAGACCAGACCAGCAGCAGTGAATCTAAGAATATCAGTGGTACAGACCAGACCAGCAGCAGTGAATCTAAGACTATCAGTGGTACAGACCAGACCAGCAGCAGTGAATCTAAGAATATCAGCGGTACATCTCTATCAGTCACACCTACAACACCTATGAGTATAGATGTAAGATTCGTTTTCTTTTGCATTATAAACAAGTTGATTCTCTGATGGTTAGGGTACCCACTGGTGAGACGCACACAGATGCTCTGCAGAGCAGTTTTCTTGTGTAGAGATTCATTTCTTCTGATTCAGGAACGAGTAGATATCATTAGCACTGTATTTATTTGTTATAAAAGAAAAAGCACAACTTGCCCAACAGTTTAACCACAACAAAAAACGTAACCATTAAATGTTATTTATATTGTGTGTCTCTATTAGTCACACCTACAACACAAGGTTAAGGCCGTTTCCAGGTACAATTTTTTTCTTCATTTCTATCATAAACAAGTTGATACGTAACTAATTAGCATATGAATTATATATAATTATCACACCAACACTTTGTCTTTGTTGAGCCTTATTAGCATTTAGGATTTTTTCAAGTCATTCTTCACCAATAACACCACCTTAGAGAGACAGATTCAAGGACTGGAGCAAGGAAGAAGTGATTTGGAGTGCTGGTTGCTGGGGTGGAGGTCCAAAGTGACCACTTCTGTCTCTGAAAACAGAAGAGAAAACAAAACATGACACTGGCATCAGATAACAATATTTCTCGCTAATGCTGTAAATTCTCTTAAAGTTTCACTTTAACTAGCACTTTTTTAAAATTGATCATATATAAAGGCTTAAAATTAACATATATGCAGAATATAGAAGATGCACTTTATATGAAGTTAATTCACACTAATAAGGATGGACTACTGACTACAGAGCAGAAGAAAGGGACAAAAGACAACTGTAAATGTTGAAAAGGTGTTGAAAACTGGGCAATCAGATGATTTCCTAGTTAACAAATGTATATACAAGGAGGGTAAAATGGAAATTTCTGATTTGTTTATAAGTTAAGGTTTTGTATAGTTTTCTTTAGTAAGCAAGCTAATTTTAACAAATAAGCTCAAGAACCTACACAAACAGCTATGTTCATTTAAGTTAGGCAGTTAGAATAGGCAATGTCTGGAGATGTGCACATGGTAAAGGTTCATCTAAGACAAAGTAAATTCAAGCTCACCCTGTAATTAACAGGATGACAATCAGAAGTCCAGTGCTAGTCTGCAATCACACAACTGCCACTACAGAGAGAGACAAGTTAGTTTTTACCATTCCTCCCTTGAAAAAGAACTAATTGGATAAAAGTGCTGAATTCAGACATCCCTGCATAAAACTTACATCATTTGAAATGTTATGCATTTTGCAAATGCTAACAAGCAAAAACAAAAACAAAAACAAACAAACAAACAAAAAAAGCCACTTATGTATTAGTTTGAAGGATAAAGACTTGTTGACTCAAGCATGTGGGCTCACGACAGTTGCCTATGTTCCCAAGATGCATTGCAAAAAATATTGTAAAGTACTGTTTTCTCTCCTTAAAGTACTAATACTGTAGAATACTGTTATAAGGCATTTCACCAAAAATAAATAAATAAATAAACAAATAATAACAGCAATGTACTACATTACAGAAATAGATTTTTCCAGTGAAACAGAAGGTCATTCCAAGATGGCTCCCCTATCACATTTATCTAGATGTTGTGCTTTTGAAGCTAAATATTGCTAAATTTAATAAGCTAAATTTTATTTTTACCTTAAGCCTTTAAACTACATTTTCAGGTGTTTTTTTGTCATACATTTTTTTTATTTATGGAATAAAACACTTTTTTCAGTGTCCTCTGTAGTACCTGAAGTACCTTGCATGTTATATGAAAACATGGATTTAGTGAGTCCCCATGTCCTAAAACACATTGGTCATGGGGACTCACTAAATCTATGTTTTCATATAACATGCAAGGTACTTCAGGTGACAGGGTATTGACAGACGCACAGAGAATCTTGCTGAGGATTGTGGATGGAGTGTCAGATCTGGAGCTCTCAAAAAATGATCAAAACATAAATTAATTAGATGATGAGGATAAGAGCTAAGAGGAGGAAGAGGATGATAAGGATGAAAGTCATTAGGAAAATGAAACCCAACAGAGTTCATTTAGCGTCAAGTCAACTTTATTTATAAAGCACTTTTAAAACAGCAGACTGACCAAAGTCCTTAACAATTTAAAATAAAATAAAATAAAAGAATAGAACATAATAAAAGTGCAATCACAATGCCATTACCAACAAAAAATTTAAATAAAATTTAAAATATAAAAAGAACTAAAAGGAATAAAAGGGCCTACAACAGCAAATGCCCTGTCTCCCCTGTTAGGAGTTAGGACTAACATGTAAGGCTCAACAATGAAGCATTATGTAGTGTCATGCAATTCTGTGGGAATTCAGCTACTTTTGGTTATAAATTAGTTTGCGTTTGATATTCTGACTTTAAGCCTGATTAAGAGGAATTCTGTATACAGACATCAATGTTAGGGCTTCGAATTTGATTTAATTGTCAATTCCCAAATTTAAAAAAATATTACCTTTGTGCCATGCAACATTCCTTTTTTCTCCGTATGTAAGATTTATTCCTACTGTGGGAGATGCAGAGATGTATGCAAGATAACAATGGCCCAACCCACAAAGCCTAGATGTTCTTGAAGTACTTTGAGCAGTGCGTTGATAGTAAGGTTTTTAAGTCTATCTATGATATATTACGAGTTTGATCTGACAACACTGGATTGTGCAATATCTTATCCATATGTTTACCACAGTGGTGGTACAATGTAGATGTTCAATTTGTATGTTTAGAATTAATGATGTTTTCTGGGTAAGGTCCCCTGTGATGGTTTTATCTTCAACACAACAACCGAGAGGAGCACTTCAACGCACATTGATTCTTCAGGCCAGAACGTCAGCAAGATAACCCAGACCTGCAGCAGTGAATCCCAGACCTACAACAGTGCAGACCAGATCAGTGACAGTGAATCTGAGATTAGCAGCAATGCAGACAAAATCAGCGACAGTGTATCTCAGATTAGCATTTTTTCAGATAAAATCAGCGACAGTGTATCTCAGATTAGTAGCACTGCAGACCAGATCAGTGACAGTGAATCTGAGATTAGTAGCACTGCAGACCAGATCAGTGACAGTGTATCTCAGATTAGTAGCACTGCAGACCAGATCAGCGACAGTGTATCTCAGATTAGTAGCACTGCAGACCAGATCAGCGACAGTGAATCGCTGACCAGCAAAGATGTTGGACATTGCAGCAGTATCCAGTTGCCATCTGTCACACCTACAACACAAAGTTACAGTAATTTACAGGTAAGAATTTATTTCATTTGCATCAGAAACAACTTGATACATAACTAACTATTATCATTGTTGATTAATGATAAAACTTTTTTTTTTTTGTTTCTTAGTTTAGTGGAAACAAAAAAGGAACTTGAGACGTAAAGTAATTACATGTGACAAATGAAATTGTTGCACTTCAAGGTCCAGTATTGTGTATATGTGTATATGTGTATATATGTGTGCAAATTATATGTACCACTATTTCTATCCAGACCCATAAGGCCTTCCAAGATTAATTGGTGACTTTAAATTGTGACGTGAGACATAAATTTATCCAGCACTCAATCATACATGGTTCTTAAATGAACAGATAGTTCATATATTGTAACAAAAAAGTGTTAGATAAACAAGTATTGATTATTTAGTTTAAATCTATCAGTGATGTTGTACAAAGTATTTATAAAAATCATTGTGAGGCTGAGTGGGAGGATTATGGTACTTTTGATCCAATAATAGCCAGGACAAAGAGTTAGTTAGAAGGTTTAATGAGATAATATTCAAAAGGTGGGTCAGGTTGAGAGGCTGGTTCTGGGCTGGGCAGTTCACTCCACATCGGTCGAGGTGCTGAAAGTCCCTAGGCACAGTAGTCAATATTTAGTTATCTCTGATCGGAGAGTAAGTAGGTCTCAATGGCCACGGCAGGAAACAGTTCCATTGAGTATGAGAAGAGAAGCTAAAGCTTCCAGTAAAGGAACGGGATCAGAACAAAGTTATCAGTTGCATCTTCAATGTGCTTCCTGGAGGGTATTGCATGCAGGGAGCGCATGAGTCTATCCCCGGCTGTCATTGGGCAAGAGGCAGTATGTTACAGGGCTGACATATAGAGGCAGACAACCATTCACACACACAGTCACATGTGCAATTTAGACCTAGTCACCAGTTAACCTAACTTAACTGCATGTCTTTGGATGGTGGGAGAGAACCCATGCAGACACAGGGATAACTTGCAAACTCCATTTCCACAGGTCCATTTAAACCCATATCTTTGTGCGACAGTGCTAACCAATCCAGAGTTCATAGTTAGAAAGACAGGGTCCAAAACCCCAAACAACAGTCACAGAGTTTAGCCAGAATGCCGGGATGTCAGGTCAGCATTTCCAGACTGGAGAGAGGGAGAAGGCTGTTTGTAAAATACAGAGAACAGGTGAAACTGATTAGACTGAGCACTGGAGATACCTGTAGCGGTGTCAGGATGTCAAAACAAGAGAATGAGACTGGAAACCAAGTTGTAACCAGGATACAAAGGGTTTTGCTTAACTTGAGAAGGTTTTGTGTTCCATGTGATTTTATTACACTGATAACTAACTGTGATTTTGTTACATTGCTTATTTGCTTTGTCTCTTTTGCTCTGTCCTGTAAATTACACACTGCAGATTTTCAACTCATATGTTAATAGTAATCCTCTTCTTGGAAAGGTGTCTCCTGGTGGTTTTGTCTGCAAAACAACTACCAAGGCTAGCACTCCAACACACATTAATGGTGTAGACCAGAACATCAGCAACATGACCCAGACCAAGAATAACACAGTCCAGACCAGCTCCAGTGAATCCCGGACCAGCATCAGTGCTGACCAGATCAGTGACAGTGAATCCCAGACCAGCATCAGCGCTGACCAGATCAGTGACAGTGAATCCCAAACCAGCGAAGATATTGAGTGCAGCAGTATGTCTCTGTCAGTCACACCCACACCTCAAAATTGCAATAGTTTAGAGGTAAGAATACATTTTTTGCATCACAAACAAGTGGATATTAAAGTTTACATAACTATATCTCGTTTTCATGCTATACTGATGCTTTGTCATCATATACAGATGTTAACAGTACCCAACAGCATCTGTGTGAGTTTTCACTTGATTTCATTATTAACCCACTCACAGCAATAATTGTAGATGTGGCTACAGAAGTTTCAGCTTCTTTGAGCTATGAAATGTCCATTGGACAGCGGAGGTCCTCATGTTTGAAGTTTGCATGGAAGTTTTGTGGATGTGTATTAAAACACACAATAATGGGTAGGGTTCAGGGTTCAGTGTCTAGGAACACTTGGACATGTGTTCAGGACTAGTTGAGAAACCATGAATCAAACCCACAACCCTAGGGCTCATAGACAACTGTCCACAGTCACCCCTACATATTAGTAATGCTAACTTCTAGAACGTAACAGTCTGCCAATAATATAATAAAAAGGATGCACACATAACTTTTAGGCACCATGTTTTTACTTTTATTTTTTGCTCAGACAAAAGTTGAGTTTCAGTAGATTTTTATATAATGCAATTAATAGCTTGAACATAATACTTTACTTTTAACACACTTGACAAGTAGCACATTTAAATGTACTTAAATGACCATGATTTCAGTTGTCCCACTGAAAATTGTCAAAGATGTTCATGTGTAAAAGGGCTTAGGGCTGCTAGTGGAACGGACTTAAGGATTAAGGACAAAAGTAATAAGAAGATTTCAAAATAATAAATGCCATATATTTGTGAAGGCTCTTAAAAGATAGCTGAAAGTGTACACTTCTACACAATTACATCTTGATCGTTTTATTTCAAATCCATTGTGGTGATGTACATTTTCAGAAGTAACAAAACCTGTGTTGAAGTTTTTGTGTAAAAACTGCATTTTGTGGATTTTTCCTAAGCATTAATCTTTTTATTTTTTTATTTTAGACAACGCCTGATTTTTCCGATTTGACACCAGGTGAACCTTATTGCACCAATATGAGAGAAGAGGTGAGGCTTGGGCTGTGCTTACGCATATTAGATAGTACATTGGAATTCTGCTGCTCATTTAGGACTATAAAAAGACCTGTGTTAGAACCTACTCTTACCCTCTCTTATTACAAATTCAGATGCAGGAGCCTGTGTGTGTGTGTGCATTGGTGCAAGCACAGGCACTGCTCCAAAATCCCAAAACACAAATACAATTATTCTGCAAGGCAGAACTTTGTTTTTTCTACCAGGCAGTACCTCAAGCTACCTCTTTGGCTTGTTTCAGGAAAATATGGCACTATAGACTTTGATTTACAGTGCCTATAAAAAGTATTAACCCCTTTGGATGCCTCATCCTTTTATTGATATTATAAATCAAGTATGGTCAATAAAAATTGGCAACTTTGAAAAAAAAAGAGTCAGAAAAATAGCTCATTAATGTCAAAGTGAAAAAAGGTTTCCACAACTTACTGTCAATTAAATAAAAATAAGTATTTCTGCCCGAAGTCTTCTTTGAATGGCAGACTTTATTATCTTCAGTCTTTCTCTGTGGAAATTGTTGATGATATCATTCTTAATGACATGGCAGTACCTACCCATGGCCTACCCATTATGAGCATGTCACTTAGTACACCAGCAGTTTCTTTCTAGATGTTAGACTATCCATTACCCTGTTTTTCTCATACTTCCAGCTTGTGACCACACAGATTGAGATGAAGCGACACAGTTTTTCACACAGATTTTCTTATAATATTGTAATAATAACCCCACAGTTATCACTTTTAGCCAGAGAGACACCAAATAGTCTTCATTAAAACCTTACCCTAAACTCTTTAATAATAATGTTCTTTTCTCACCTGTAGATATTCTCTGCACACACAGTGATGGACACAAGAATAAGGTAAGAGGGGTTATACACTGGTCTGATGTAAAAAAAAAAAGTTTTAACCTACAATATATGACCATTTATTATTTACAGCAGCCAGTGAAACTTTCACAAGAAATCAACAGAGGAATCATTCATCATTTTGCTTGGAGCACATCTTTAGAGAAATGGGACAGATCTATGAAGCTGAATCTGTGCAGAAACAAAGAAAAAGGGGACAGACCGACTGGACTAAATACCCTGAGCTGGCTGCAGAACTGATGATATCAGAACACCCAGTGGAGCTGATGGACGGTGACGCAGGTCATGTACTCTTAACATGGATCTCTAGTCTTTTGAATGAGGTCATCAGGAGACTTTTTGTGTTGTCAGTTTTGGGCAAAGAGAATCCAGCTGACATACAAGATGTTCTGCAGATTGTTGTTCAGGCTTTCATGAGGTGAAGAAAGTTCGTCTTTCTCCAAGTTGTGTCTTTGTTCACCAGAATGTTTCCGATATTGCAGCAGCAGAGAAAAACATGGATGGAAAGAGACGCCTGCAAGAAAAACTGGACCAGATGGCTCAACTGGCAGCCAAAGAGGAGGGTTGTAATGCTGAGTGTTTCAGTGGTGTCATCGCTTTTGATGTTCAGAAGGATGTAAAATACTTTGCTCAACTATGGGAGGGAAGTCCACCTATGGCTCCACCAAATCCAGGTTACAGTGAGAGTGTCCAAGACCTGAAGAAAATCATTGTCTCTAAAGCTTCACAGTCTGCTGGGATCACTCTCTCACAGTTCAACAACAAAATCCAGGACCTGTGGAACGCCCTGATGAATGAACACTTTGTTTTCAGCTTCAAGAACACACTTGAAATTGCAGTGTACAGAAAACTTGAGGTCCAGTATGGAAATTGAATGTATTTATTGATATATGTTTGTATGAGGTGCAGTTTCCCAGCATTCAGTAGGAACAGGCTGACGTTAGAGAAACATGTATTCAGAAAGTGGACTTTGATCATTTTATCACCTACATCACGTATTAGAACTACTGTAATTCCAATTATATGGAAAACACACTTAATCAGAATCTATTCAAGGTCTGGATGAAATGTAATGACTGAGCCAATAAAAGCCCAACTGAACACCTTTGTTTTTACATTTACATACAATTAATAATGATGTAAGTACTGAAAAACGACTTTGCCCTGTTTTTTATAACTGAAGGGAATTTGGTTTGTGCCTGGTTAATAATCAATAATGTTTCACATAAAAAAGCTGAAATTAACATCAGCTAAAAATCAATTATGGTTACCATTTAATGCTTTATGATTACTAAAAAATGTGTTGTTTGACTCGTGATGCACATTTAAGCTTATTTATTTATACTGTCAAACCTGTTTCTTGAAAATGATGTGCCTATGCAGCCAAAGAGTAATCAAAGTATCCAAAATATCTAATCTACAACAAGTAACACTCCTAGCTCTCGGTTAAGTTGAGGATGAGATCATGTGCTTGATCAATGGAGAAAGTTCCAACATCTTTATAAAGCTGCCACAGTGATGATGTCTTTGTAACAAACACAAAGACATTTTTGCAGTAAAGAAAATGGACTGTGGTACATCGGACATTTTGGACATAAATGTGTCTGTTGTCCTAATAATGGATTTGACTCTTTGACGCAGTCTTTTTCTTTGACACAATACTTGAAAACACATCTCCATACAGAGGTAAGGAATTAAAGGTGTGCCTGGAATAAAGAGCCCTGCTAGTCACACACGGGTGGTGACAGATGTTATATGGTTGTGATAGTAAACAGCTGAGCAAATAAAGGAACTGTAGATTTTTAAGAAGAGGTCAGGGTAAAGCGCTTGATCAAACCAGCCACTAACAGTGAGTCAAAGTGTTCCTTAGTTCCACATATGATTCAACAACACTCTGGCACAGAATGTTGCTAACAAGCATTAGTCAAAACTGGAGTCAAACCTCTTCACACAGTCAGCAAAACAGAAATCTGTGAATTACTTTCATTGCTTTCACACAAAATGCATTCAGTGACCAATGGGAAACCAAAATTCATGAAATCATTCATGAAGTGAAGAGATCATCCCCTACAAAACACTATACTTTGACAGCACATTTTTCAAAGGCTAACAAACTTAGTTTAAAAGAGTTAAAAATGCAATCAATGTACTTTACAATGTAAAGTTTCAAACTTCCAGAAAGAACTGTATAGAGAATTAAATAGAAAACACAACAATCCCACTTGAGCAGCACTAGTGGAGACAGTGGGCCTTCAGCAGAACCAGGCTCAGGGTGGGCGGCCATCTGCCTCGACTGAGGCGAGTGGAAATAGGAGAAAGAAAAGAACAGAAGGCAACAAAAGAACACGAAGAAGCAGCATAAACACTGAGCTGGTCGGTAAGACCAGTAACTAAACTCTGGAAACCTACAGCTCAAAGAGGACAGGTTGGTGAAGAGAGAAGAGTGGCAGGAAGAGGACGGAAGATCAGGAGCTGTGATCTCAGATGAGTTAAGGGCCACAATTACTGACCATGTGGTGAATCATGGACTCTCTTTTAGAGAGGCGATTGAAGGGAGCAGCAGACAAACTTGTAACTTACATCAGAATCCATAAATGACAATTGCTGATTTATTCTTGTTAGCATATACAATATACAGTATGTTAATACAAACACAAAGATTTTATTTTGTTTATCTGGAAAAAAGAACATTTAAACTTTGAAGAATAAAATGTTTAATGTTTAATGACAAAGGGCAGAGAGTAAACTAAAGGGCTGAATCCTCCCACAGCGTCACATAATGATGCTTCTCACGTAATCCTGTAATAAAAGAGTTCCAAGAAGGACTGATTTTATTATTTAACTAAACTTCAACCCACATGTTTGTGTGTCTGATCTATAACTCAAGCTGTGATGTTTCCACCCTCTAAAGAAAACATGGTCACTTTTCACGTGAATGTTTGCAAAATATGATTATTTGCTATCTAACAGTGTTAGATGAGAAGACTAATACTGCTTCACTCTCAGGATCTGTTAAATGTAAGACTATAACCAGCAGCTAGATAGAAACGGCTAGTCCAAAATTGTCTGAAGGTAACCAATAGGTGGATTTGAGCCGGGCTAGCTGTACGTTAATAAATTGTATTTTATGCATATTGTTTATTAACACAATTACAATTTGATGCATATCTCTTTATATGAATGTATGTACAGTGTATTTATATATGTGAAGTATGTGTATAGTAATAGGTGTGTCTGATAATACAAATATTGTGTTATTGATCTGTATTTACACCTTTTAGTTAACTGAAATCTGATGTACACAGAACATTGTTCTTGTGTGATATTAAGTGTAAATGTCAAGTGTTTTCTGCTATTCTGAGGAACATTTTAAGTGTGTTTTACTGATATAAGCTGATATTCTATTATCAAAGTGTTTTTCACATAGTAGTGTTTTGAATTAAACTCCATTTTAATTACATTAAAGGCATCAAGTTTTTCCATTTTAATACAACTAAGGCTGAGCTTAAGTACTAAAAGAATTATTGATACTTATAAACTTTATTTAAACTGTAATAATTATTTCATAAATTATATCAAAATATTTTGACTGATCACTCTTGGACTCTTGGACTGGACTGTGATAAACATTTCCCAGTCTCATGTTAACAAAAGCAGCTACAGTTCCAGTGGCCTCATGCACATTTTTTTATTATTTATAATTTAAAAGAAAATTGTACTCTGCACTTGCTGTTATAAAATGTTACTGTGTCACCAAATCTGTATAAACACAGTGCCAACAGTAACACTTCTCTGTTTGTTTGATGTCAGAAAAACAGTTTAGACAAATGCAAGTGTTGAACCTGCAAAGAAAAAAAAGCATTTGAGAAACAAAGTGACACATGGTAGTTATTTTTATTCACAGTGATTCATCTTTGTAATAACAAATTTCTGTGTTGTTACTCAGTTTAATATATGACAAAAAATCCTTCAACCTTAAGGAGGGGACCCTCGCTCAAAACCCTCCAGAAGCACATCTCTTTGCACTGCTTAGAAAAAGAAAAGACTGGAGCACACTGACACATTTGCTGCTTTTCATAGTGCAAACCAACATTTTTAACTGTGCGTCTTAACAAATCAGACTCATGATCTAACTGCATCTTCATAATATGTAGTGCTGCTAGGCTGTCCAGGGAGTCTGACTATACTGGGAAGCATCAACAACACCTATGCACAATAAGTTTGGAACTCATTTCTTCTAAAAATATATAAGAAGAAGGCGACATACTGTAGCTTTAACAATTCCTTTAAAACATTCCTTATATAATTCATACTTTATATTTTTTGATGAGTAAACTTAAAATGTACAAAATTCAAAAAATATTTGAAAAACATACAAAAAATACCAACCGATGGTTTCCTATACATAGGGTTAAAAAAACAACAACGGAGCAAATATCATTGTCAGTGATTAATGTTAAAAATTAGCTAAATTCTTATAACCCATGCCCAAACAGAAAAACAAAGATTGCATTCTGCTGCAAATGTCCTCGCTGACCAACGTGAGGAAGGCTTTTTGATTCACTCACACATATACATTTCATCCAAACTTTGAATTGCTTCTTCTTTAGAATATGTTTTCCAGTCATCGGGAATTTCTCCTTTGTTCTCGAATTTTAATTTATAATGATCTTCCAGCTGCTCTTGAAATCGACACACAAACCACTTCCAGTATGCCAGTTTAGACACATCAGGAGTGATTCTCCAGCTGGCATATTTCGGTCCAGCAGTGTGATATAGTTTATAGAGAACGGGCTGTTCCGAATCAGAAGTGTAAAAACTTCTGTCACTTGCAACATTTGTCGTACAGAACTCGAGACTCATATCCTCTGAGTGCCTGTGGTGCCTACCACTGACTGCAGTGGACCGGTGGAAAGGAACGCTGTGTTCATCAGGACTGTGATCTTCCAAAGTGTTGGTACAAGCTGCTCCACAGAATGGACACTTCACCCAGCAGCACTTACACAGCTGATCGATGAGGATTTGATCGGGTTTCATCCTGAATGTCGTCATCTTATTGAATGATGAATTGTTCATCTCATTAATGATGCGTGCAAGACCTTTCTCCACCTCCTCTTTAAGAAAGTCAAAATTGTTTATGTCACTGAAGTTTTGAGAAGAGATGGTATCAAATGTCAGCTCATGTTTTAGCAAACTCCAGAATTTGTCCAGCCACGTTTCTGTCTCTCCATTCTGGGTTTTGACTTCCTCTGTTGTCATAAATAAAGCTTGCTTCACCAGTTTGTTGATATCTTCAACATTTCTCTTGAGTATATTCGCAGCTTTATCTTTGTGGTCTGTGTGAATGTATTTCTTAACTTCCCGTTTTATAAAACTCTCCACATGTTTCCTTGGATGTCGGATATAGGTGATGAAATGATCAAAGTTCTCTTCTTCTGCCAGTAACTTCAACACATGTTTCTCCAAGTTCAGCCTGTTCCCACTGAATGCTGGGAAACTGCACCTCATCTCTCCGGCCAGATCAATGGCACTCTTGTTCCAAACAGCCTCAACAAGGGAAACCTTCAGTTTTTCACAGATCAGTTCTCCAAGCACAACAGCAGAAGAGTTTCCTCTGCAGAAGCTTCTGAAAATGTTGTAATACCGTATCTTCTTGTTTTCTACGTAAGTGAGGGCATCGTTATTCTCTTTGAATTTGTTGTGGGACTCAGAAAGCCAACCCTGAGCTCTGTGAAACACATACAGTAAGAGATCCACTGTGAACTCCTTCTTGAGAGTGTATTTATTTTTTAATTCAAATTCAGTCACTTTTTCTTTAACAATTTTGGCCATTTCCTGCAGGTAAGTCAGTCTGTAGCCTCTTACAGCCACAGGTTTTCTCTTTATTGCATCAAGGGACTCTTTTTCAGCATCATCAATTAGTGATCTGATAGGTTCAAACTGATGCCATTTAAAGTAATGTACTATTTTTGTAGCACTTCTTGAAAAGAAATGAACCATGTTTTTGACCACGCCCTGCCCTCTTGTGCCTTTGCCCTGTACATTGTCTCCAGATTGTTGGCTTTGCTGCTCCTGGTGCTTGTTGGGGTAAAGATATTGAAAATAATTTCCAAGCCTTGATATGTGTTTGTATTTGTCACTATTTTTGCATGCATTGATGAGATCCCATTCGAACCCGAGCTCTTCGAGGACAGTCAACTGATCATCTTCCAATGTAATATCCTGAATAGGTTTTGTGTCCGCAGTTAGTTCACCAACCCAGACACTCCAAACGGAGTTGAACTGCTTTTCAAGTTCTTCTTCATCTTTGTCCTTGTCTTTTAACTTATGAGCGAGTTCTTTGCTCTTTTGTAGCAGCTTGTTCTCAAACTCTGGCTTCTTGTCATCAAGCTTTTTACAAGCAGCCTTCTGTTGGATGACTTCATCTAGTTTTCTTTTCACTCCTCTCACCAGTTCTTCATTAAACTCCTTGATCTTGCTTTCAAATCGGCCTCGCCACTGAACCAACATTTCTTTGTCTCGCTCATCATCAAAGTATGTTGTCAGATCTTCTTTGATTTGTTCGTAGGTTTTGCTTATTTCTTCAAAAAGATAACTGAGCTCAACCTGGTCAAGTTTTCCATTTTCAATTCTGGTGTAAAGCTTGTTTTCAATGGACAACATGTTGCTCCTCAGGGACCAGGTCCAATTTCCATACTGGACCTCAAGTTTTCTGTACACTGCAATTTCAAGTGTGTTCTTGAAGCTGAAAACAAAGTGTTCATTCATCAGGGCGTTCCACAGGTCCTGGATTTTGTTGTTGAACTGTGAGAGAGTGATCCCAGCAGACTGTGAAGCTTTAGAGACAATGATTTTCTTCAGGTCTTGGACACTCTCACTGTAACCTGGATTTGGTGGAGCCATAGGTGGACTTCCCTCCCATAGTTGAGCAAAGTATTTTACATCCTTCTGAACATCAAAAGCGATGACATCACTGAAACACTCAGCATTACAACCCTCCTCTTTGGCTGCCAGTTGAGCCATCTGGTCCAGTTTTTCTTGCAGGCGTCTCTTTCCATCCATGTTTTTCTCTGCTGCTGCAATATCGGAAACATTCTGGTGAACAAAGACACAACTTGGAGAAAGACGAACTTTCTTCATCCTCATGAAAGCGTGAACAACAATCTGCAAAACATCTTGCATGTCAGCTGGATTCTCTCCAAAGATGTTGATCAATGTCATGTTGCCCAGACCAACAACAAATGTTGCCAGCTCGTTGTCATGGTGAAGAGTGCTGTTACCTGCCAGCTCAAGAGCTCGCAGTCCTTCAGTGTCCACCACCAGAATATAGTCAAACCGAAATTCTGTCGTCATTTCCTTTGACACCTTGACCAGTTGCATGAATGCACCCTTAGTGCACCTGCCAGCACTCACTGCAAACTGCAGTCCAAACATGGCATTCAGCATTGTTGATTTTCCACTGCTTTGTACGCCCAAAACTGACAACACAAAAAGTCTCCTGTTGCCAAGTTTCCTGATGACCTCATTCAAAAGACTAGAGATCCATTTTAAAGGTACATGACCTGCATCACCATCCATCAGCTCCACTGGGTGTCCTGAGATCATCAGTTCTGCAGCCAGCTCAGGGTATTTAGTCCAGTCGGTCTGTCCCCTTTTTCTTTGTTTCTGCACAGATTCATGGGCTTCATAGATCTGTCCCATTTCTCTAAAGATGTGCTCCAAGCCAAATGATGCAGACTGTAGTGTTTTTGATATTTGTTCAAGCTCAGTTTGTTTGCTGTTCAACACATCAGATTTGTCATGTTTTTTTTTCAGAATCAAGACTTCCGACCACTTTTTATCATAAGTTTGGAGAATTGTTAAGAGTTCATTTGAGGAGAGCGCATCTATTAAGATCTGAGTCCATTTCAGGAAATACTCTTTTTCTGTTGATGACAATGATGACAGGCTTTCAATGAACAGCTTCATCACTTCACTACAGGAAACAGTGCATTGATCTTGTCGTATTTTCATCAGTTTCTTTAGATTGTTCGATTTTTCCTCCTCAGTTTGTCCTTTGTGGTGATACAGTTCTTTGTTCGTTTTGCACCAGTCATGCCACAGTTTGCCTTGACATGGGAGGAATTTATCTTTGATCTTTGTGACATCCATGTCCTGAAGCAAATCCACTAATTTCATTGCAGCAGATTTCCCTTTTTGGCAGAATATGTCATCTTCATCTACTCTGACGCCAGAGACCTGTGCCATTGTTTCAAGCTGGAAGGATTTATGCTGTCCGGACAAAACTTCTGCAATGATTTTTTTCAGCTGTTCAGATACATCTGATAGGCTTCTGTCTTTCAGACCCATTTTGTATTTTCCCTTTTTCATCTGAATTGCATTACAATCATCATCAGCAATAAGAATAATGAGAGGCTCTGGATTTTTGTAAAGGTTTGTGATGACTATAGAACTTTCGTGGCCTTTTTTCAGAGTTGGTGCAAGAACAACATTGACTGAAGACTTTTCAATCAATATGTCACGCTGTTTTTCACTCAACAGAGCATCACCATGAAGATTACAGAAGGCAATGCAGTCAGTAAAGGCATCATTATGCTTTCCAGCAGGGCAGTACCAGGCAATTTCTGCCACACCATCCATCAAATAGCAAGATTTGGTGCTACCTGGACAGTTTCTGTGGAAGAAGGTGCTGTGGCGATTGTTGATCATCGTGTTCATCAGCTCAGATTTAGACACTGATGGTGAGTCCAAGCGGAAAAAAAACACCATAGGTGTCTCGGCTTTGCAGATTGGCATACATGTCATGACACCGTTTGAATCATCTTGAACTTGAGTTACCTTCCATGTTTTTATTATTTGTCTAAATGTCCACAGAGGAAACTCAATATCCATTGTGAGTGGGTCAGGAACAAGCAAAGGCAAGGCATATTGACATTGTGATAGTTTTGTAACCATGCTCTGTTTAAGGAAGTTGTCTGAATAGTGAAATACTGCCATTTGAACATCCATTGGATGAACATGAGTGTCTTTCAATTCATCAATGTCCACACTGGTGCTGAAAAGACAGTCTAGATCATCATCATTGGTGTCAAAGTTCTCTAATATTGGAATAGACATCACAGTGTTCACTTCATGACTGTCTTGTACAGGAATATATCTGGTTCTGTAGTCTAACATCATCAGCTTTTGAAGAAACGTTCGGGCAAGATCTTTCTCAGAGGTGTCATGGTCCTGTTTCATAGACAGATTTATTTGAAGAAAATCTGCAGGAGACAATTTCTGTTGATTTTTGTCTTGAAAGTGAAGTCTATCAAGCAACATTTTAATTTCCATTTGACATTTCTTCTTCCTGTCGAGCTCTTCAGAAATCTTCATTGACTTCTGTAAATAAATAAAGAAACATTTAGTCTATGTAAAAACATACGACATTTAGTTTATGTAAATAAAAATCCATCCATAAATGTAAACATTTTGAGAAATACATTTGTCATTTGGGTTCTTATCCATGTTTCCCCCCCTTTCCCCTATGTATGGTTTGTGCAGACTTGTCTTTCCAATGTTCACTGCATCTAATTTGATCGTTACAGACATAATAAGCTCTGTTTTTGAGTGTTTTATATAGTTGTGCAAAAATAATAATTAATTCAATAAGTTACTTTTTGCATCTTGATTTCACATGACAACCAATTTTGGATGTGATGATGATAATTTCTTTCAGTGATAACAGGGTCAAAGAAGTAAAACATGCTGTTCTTTAACAATAATCATTAATGAAAGTGGAAAATCATACCGTGACCTTGTTTTCTTCTGCGTTCTCCTCCATCTCTTTCACTGCAAGATAAACAAGGACAACTGATTGCTCAAGGTTGGATGAGCTGAACCTTTTGTGTGGACTGCACATTGCTCAAAAACTTAAAGGAACACTTTTTAATCAGAGTTTAGTATCAAGTCAGTTAAACATTTGGGATATTAACCTGGTCAGTCATGTAGCAGAGGAGGTTGTTAATCAGTTTCAGTTGCTTTGGGGTTAATGAAAAAGAAATGAAATGCACTAGAGGGGCAACAATGAGATAAACCCAAAAACAATCCCCAGGTCTGGCCCTGGCCCCCTGTGCTTTTTACAGAGCAAACCACACATCTTGTGACGTGACAGAAGTGAAAAGGTCTGGAGGAGCCATGGAGAATATTGTGCTGCCTGCAACATCACTCTGCAAGACTGCTTTGGTGGTAGACCAGTAATGGTTTTGGGAGACATATCAATGGTGGGATGCACAGACCTCTATAGGCTAAAGAGCACCCTGAGTGCCATTAAATTGCACAGCTGGTTAGTGTAGTGGTAACATCACTGCCTCCCATGTGGGAGACTGGGGTTCAAATCCCAGCTCTCTTTAGGCAAGGGTCATGCTCACCCTGCCTACTGACATATGTAAGTTGCTTTGGATAAAAGTGTCTGATAAATGACTAAAATGTAGTTAGGTATTGAGACATAATCTTTGGACCCACTGTCAGACCCTACACTGGTGCAGTTGGTCCTGGGTTCCTCTAGGGGCACGACAATACCCAGCCTCATGTGGTGAGAGTATGCTGGCAGTTCCTGGAGGATGAAGGAATTGTTGCCTTTGACTGGGCCCCACACTCTCCTGAATCTAATAGAACACCTCTGGGATGCCGTGATGCTGTCAGGGATGTATACAAGCACGTGGGGGCCACACAGACTACTAAGTACCCGCTTCAAATCTACTAAGTACCATTTTGACTAGTAGCAATGAAATTTCAGCCAGAAGGGGTTCTACTGCATGATACAAGCTATACTCCAAGAATAGAGATCAGTCTTCTATTATGGATCATGTGCATCCTAAAGTATGGAAACAACAAAAGTGTCCAACTGTGTCTGGAAATGTTGCAGACAACTGCCACATGTACAAACTGAAGTGTTTCTAGAGAAACATTTAGACCTATAGATATTCTGTTGTCATCTTTTGCAGTGTTTTTTCTGAATGCTGAATCTATGTTATCAAGTTGCTGGGAAGCTACCTCAGAGTTTTTGGAGAATACTCAATAAGCTCAAAAAACCCCTAACAGCTAAACACTAGAAGGAATCATTGGAGCTAGCTAACATCTGTTCCAGTCTATCATAAACAAACCATTCGGCAGTCATGCTGTCCACGGCAGAACACCAGTTGCTGCTGTGAAGTTGCTGCTCTCCAATAGAAGAACATGCTTTGTTTTTTTACAGTGTATTTGTAAAGCACTTGATCATTTTGCAGCTTGTATTTTGCCATTTGTAATGTGCTTACAGCCATATTAGAAATGTTGAAATGCACGTGTTTAGTGTAAATTTCTGCATAATTGTAATGTAACTGTCAGGATTAGTGTGTAATTAGTACAGTATTAGAAAATTAGTAGTTTGTGAGAAATTGAAATTGTGATGGATATTGTGATTAAGGTATATACTATTATAATCCAGTGCATTATCTCATGGGTCTTCAGTTCAGTTTTCTGATGTCACAGTATTACATACTTTTTTAATCATTGAGGAACAGAAATGTCTACAGGACAGTTTTGAAATTTACCTACATACATTGTAATAAAAACCCCCAAAAATTACATTTCTTCTTTCTTAATCCAAATTTGGTTATTGATTATTTCAGGTAAATTTTAAACTGACTACTTGCAGTAGTTGCTAATTATTGGGTAGTTAATAGTATATTTGATGAGTGATGATGAGTGATTTTGGATATTTAACTAAGTAAATTAGTTTAAATAATGTTATAACTTAACACAAACTTTTTTCATACTAAATGTTCATAATTTTGGCCAAAATTTAAGTTATCCGTTTAAGACATTTAGTATGATATTACCTGATAACTATTGATAACAATGATATTAACATTTCAAACTAGTTTTACACTAATTGCACATATTTCATTTAAATTGTGAAACAATTACTAAGTAATTATTAAGTATAGTGATTTGAGAGCTGTCATTTACTAGGTTACCATGTAGCACTTTATTACTTGACAAAATAAGTTAGATGTTAATAAAATGCAAAGTTTCCCTAGAAAACACATTTGAGATTGCAATTTAGATCCACAGGAATGTTTTAGGAAAATGAAATACAAATTTAATAACACCCCATGTTGTAGTAGACCCACATCATCTGATAAAGTCTGATAGATGTAAAGTAGATTGTGACGGCAGTTGTGTGATACAGCAAATGTGTTTATAGATTTCAACCCAAAAAATGTTTCTTCTTTGTGAATCCTAACCCTAGGGAGCACATTTGCAGCTTTACATGGTAGAATTACAGATTCTATTTTTTTGTATGTGACTACAATACACTAGCACTACATGATCTGGGACATGGATAAGTTTCATTAGTCAGAATCTCTAGATTTTTTAGATATTCATTATTTTAATAAAGAAGAAATTTAATTAGTGAAGAAAATGAATTTAGACCTACCTCACTTCTAAGTTGTTTTGGATAAGAGCGTCTGCCAAAGGACTAAATGTAAATGTCACCTCTCCTTTCACGATCTGAACGACATCGTGTGATAAGATTAACTGAGGATAAGGAAAGTAAAAGTAGGACAGCTTATGATTTTCCCTGAAACCTCGTGACTTTAATTATACTGACATCACTGAATTAACCATTAACTAGACAATATTTCTCTGATATGATTTATTGTGGACACAGTCTCTTGTCCAGGGACACTTGGACAAGGATACATGGCCTGGAGAAACCAGGAATGAACTTCTGAACCTGCAGTTAAGGATTTAGGGGGTAATCAACAATAAAAAGTACATGCATTGAATGACTGATTATATTTTACAGCTTTTTCAATTATTAACTTAGATTTTATAGTTGCATTATTGTTTTGGTTATTCAAGTGAGCAGAGATAAGATGAAACATTTAGAAGATAGAGTCCCAGAGTGCTGTCAAAGCTAACATAGCCTTTAAATAAGTGGAGAAATTTGGTAGACAGAAAATGTGACTATTGCAGTAGTTTTACAGAAAACAGTGAGTATTTATAAATTAGATTTAAAGAAAAATGGAGAAAAAAAAAAGAACTGTTGCCTCACTTTCAGGTGACCAGCCCTTCACCATATTCCAAAACACAGGCAACATCTAAATATGCATTTGGTACACAAAATTAGAAGCTTAACGGGTCACCAAATGTCCAATTTGCTATAGCTGATCTTTCTAGGCCACAGTTTTGATAACTTCCTGAAAATGCAGGACACCATGTGCTTAAACATTAACCACACTGCACTGTTAGAAGTAACAGTATTTAATTGCACAATATGTTTCTGATGTCATTTATTGTGGACACACTGCTAAAAATAAGGTGCCCAGGATGCTTAAATAATGTATAATAAAGTGATATTTCAGGACGAGGTTTCTATGAGGATAAAGTTCTTTAAACAGTTGGTGGTTTATGATGAGCTGCTTTAGAAACACTGGACATCTGTTTATATATGTAGTGTTGAAATAGACCAGGGGTATTCAACAAATATTGAAAGAGGTCCGGTTACACAATATTTTTGGAAGCAAAGGTCCAGAAGATTATAATGTCTATTTACTGCGATATATTATTAAGTCGCCTGCATGTAATCAATACTTGACTGTCAAATCAGATTAATTCAGTACAATTCAAAAACCTTTTGACAAATATATTGTTATGTAACATACAAACTGAGCATGTGGCTCAAGATCCTGGTGGACTGGTCATACTGTCTGTCTCTCTCTCCTCTCTGTCGTCTCTCTCTCTTCTCTGTCATCTGTATCTCTTACCGCCTGTGATCCACAGAATCGATTGGCTAATTGAAGTCACGTGGGATGGCTTAACTCACATTCAATTGGCCAATGCGTTCTTGCGTCCACTAAATAACTACCGTAAAGAACGAAATAGCCGGACTGATTAAATTTAAGGTGTCTCGCTATATTTGGAATCAAAACGTTCGGTTTGGTCTGTAGCTCCGGGTCCGTATGGGACAGTTTCTGGGTCTGGATCCAGACCGCGGTCCGCCTGTCAGTGAACCCTGATGTAGAGGGTCCAGTTCCACCCCCAGAACAGAGCCAGCTCTCCTGATCAGTTTGTTCAGGCTGTTAGTGTCTGACACCTTCATGTTGCTGCCCCAGCAGACCACAGCATAGAAGATGACACTGGAACCAGAGACTCATCTACAGCATGGTGCTGCAGACACTGAAGGACCTGAGTCTCCTCATCCGCCTCTGAGCCTTTTTGTACAGTTCTTAGTCCAGTCCAGTTTGTTGTCCAAGTACGCTCACAGGTATTAGTACTTAGACACGACCTCCACCTGACAGGACTCCCAGATTCACCAGCTCCTTTGTTTTACTGATGTTCAGTTGAAGATGGTTCAGTCCACACCAGTCCACAAATCTTTTCACCACTCCCTGGTACTCTGCGATATCTCCACCCTGAACACATCCTACAACTGAGTCATTAGAGAACTTCTGAAGATCCTAAACTAACACGATTTATGTGTGGGGACAGGTTATTAGCACAAAACTGGTTATCTTTATGACAATTTGCACTTACAGCTGACTGCATAAGTATTTTGCACATCTGACCGGGACAGTACCATCAGACAAGTCGTTTTGCAAATCCAACTTACAGTATAAACAGCTGCAGCATGGGCACATTTTAAAATGGCTGATTTCTCCTATCAGTCAAAATAAAAAAAGGAGGTTAGCAGGGGACCATTTTAATTCTGCTATGATTGATTGGTGTCAGAAAAACAAAACAATGAATCACAACTGTTGTGTATGGGCCTGAGTAGCTGTAGACCTGCCAAAGTGCTCATGCTGACCTCATGCCAAATATTGTGGCCAATTGATTTACATGTTCAAACAGGTCCATTAAAATGATGGGTCAAAAACAAAACATTGGAGATGACCTCAAAATGGCAAGATCATTTGGTATGTTTGAGAGAAAACAAACGTTTGCTTGATTAATTTTGTAGTTTTTGCTATAATATAACCATTTTTCCTCCACATCTGGGATAAGGCACGTGAATGTGAATAATATCACCTGTGATGCAGAACCTACCTTTAAAAGCATTGATTTGTCGTTGCTCGATGAAGGCTTTGTCGTATGTACTCTACAGCCTCCTTCATTCTCTTCTTTTTCTCCATCTTGACTGAAAAGATCACAGAGCACAATGGCTATATGATGCTGGGTTCAGCTGACCAGGAAGACTAGAAGGAGACCACCAAAATATGGGCAGTGCAGGGTAAAAAGAAACAAAACAAAAACAAACAGATGTTGTTTTGTTAACCTTAAAAAAAAGTCAGTATTACATTTTGTTTATGAAAAAACACAGCAGCTTCTGAAACTCTGACATTTGCTGTTTTAAAGTCAGGGTACTGTCACATCTTAGAAAGCTGAGCATGGAAATTTCTCAGTGTCATAATTCAACTGGCTATTCAATATGTGAATGTGTCATGGAATTTAAAAATGCATTCTGCAATTGGCAAGTCGTTGCCATGAGTAGCAATTCAATTCTCCATTTCATTAATTTACAATAATAAAGCTAATTCAATTGCATTTCATATTGCCTTGGGTTTTTTGTCCCTTTGTCTAATGGCAATTCATACTGCAATTTCCAATTTAACGTGCAAATTGAAACTGCAATTAAAAAAATGCAACTTCCAATTTAATAAAATAAAGAGTTTTACTCAATTCAATCTTCACTTTCTTTGATTAATTTACATCACCTGTCAGTCCTCTCATCAAGGTGTGTCCGCACCTGCATCCGCCCCCTCTGATTGGCCATCTCCAACCCTGAGCTAAACAAACCTAACCAATGAGGGCATCAACCACCAGTCAAGTACAGACAGATCTTTGCGCGTTTAGCGGACACAGGACGTTAAAATCGGTATCACCGCTGTTTGGAGCGGCAGCAAAGACTTTTTATTAACAGACTTTTTATTAACAGAGTTGAACTAACTATACTATACTCATCAATAACATCGCTCCTTCACCGCTACATGAGGCCTGTGACAGCTGGGACGCCGTCTCATGGAAGGTAAGTTAAAACATTCAGATTAAGGGTAGCGTGCGCACCCAACAGCTTGTTAATGACGAAAAATACCACAATGTTGCCAATTTAGAGAGGAGAACATGTCTGTACATTTGCGGTTAATATGTAAAGATAACCAGTGTACTTATTTAAATGTCTGTCTAGATAACAAGCTACCATAATTCAGAAACGCAGGGCTAACTCTTAGGTTAGTTAGCTAACCTTAAGCCAACTGGTCAGCAGTATAGCGGTCAAAGTTTTTAATTTAACTTCATTTTCTGAAGTAACGTCAATGTTTAGATATAAGACAACCGTATACAAGACAGGTATACAGTATAAGAAATAAGTAGTTGACTAGTAAAATAACTATCTAAACCGCCGGTGTTCCAAATTTACGAGTGACCACGTTAACTGGTGACCAACTTCCGAATGCGTCGCCCGTAGCTGCTAGTTACGGCAGCTGTTGGAAACAGGAAGAGAGCTCGTTATCTGTCCGTGTCGATGCCGATTTGATGGTAAATCGTTGTTTTATTAAACCTAACTCGTAGCTAACGATCATTCCGACAAGACCGTGTAGCACTAGTCCGACGCAGCGTCAACGTTGTTTCTACTGTTTTACGGGAGAGTCTGAAATCAGAGGATCCTCAGTGGACTGAGGAAATCTCTTAGTGACTTTGGTCCGTTTTCACTCAAACATCAAACCTGTGCGTTTCGTCTTTGGAGCATTGTTTACGTGAATAAATGCTAACTACACAAATATTCTGTCACACTTCATTACAATAACATAAATTAAGAAAAAATGGTTTGTTCGGGATTCGAACCCGCTTCTCATTGTAGGAAAATGTTCAGGGTCAGAGGTGAAAACCACTGATCCAGCAGATGATCAACACTCTTCTCTGTTTATTCGTATTGAACCTCCACAGCATCCAGACACACGGCCTCTCTGAACAACTATTGCTGTATATTTCACTGCTCTGTCCTCATGAAAATCATAAACCGCTGCCGCCTGTCTGATGGTCTTCGGTACCAGTCACCCTCAGAAACATTTATAAGAAATTAAATGATCAGTGTCGTATTTGATACTGTGTGCAGCGGTGGGAAAATGTTGGACTTGCAGTGAGTTAAACCACTCAGCCATCACCTCCACCTGTAGGACTGAGGGTTCACAACATGAACTCATCCCTCATCCAGCCCCTGGTCACAGCGGCTGCTGCATTAACTTGTGACCTGAGTGTCCGCGATGAGATTTAGCGCATTTATCACAATGTGGCATTGATCGCAAAACTAACAGGACATTAGCTGTTTTCAGTCTCACTGTCGCTGTATGGCCAGGATATATCGGATTCCTGCTGTAATTCCATGTCGAGTAGACTAAACCTGTCATGAGCAACAGAGAGTTGAATAGGAAGTGACCAACAGCAAATACCGATGTTCCTATCTGACTAGTGCAGGGGTGGCCAACTAGTCAGAGACTAAGAGCCACTTTTTTTTTTTCTGTGTTACTGCAAAGAGCCACATCATACACATGGGTACACATGATCATCTTTTAATCATGTATGCAAGCATACAGACCTCTGCTCAACCAGATCCAATGAAAATAACCACACCAACATGATAATATCAGTAATTTTCAACAGTTAACATTGTGTGCACTGTCTCACACAAACTCTGAGTTCAAGCAAGTCCACAAACAATAATAGAATAATTTTCAAGAACATCTTTCTCTTACTATGCTGCTTAGTGAGACTTCTGGCATTCCTTATCCTGAACAATCCTCTTCAAATCTGGCTTGTATTCTGTTGTTGCCACTCTAAGCAATTCTTTCAAATGAGTGTCAGTCAGAACAGATCTATGCTTTGATTTCACATGTTTCAGGGTAGAAAACACAGACTCGCAGACGTACGTTGACCCAAACATGAACAGTATCTTAAGCGCAGCTCGTTTGATGTTGGGGTATTTTTCAATTGGCACACTTTTCCAGAACTCAACGGTCCCTTCCCTTAAAACAGCTTTCAGTTGATCCTCCTCACAAAGGTCTATCATCTCCAACTCAGCCGCAGCCTCATCTGTGATGAGCGGGGCTTTCAAACAGTCTGTCTCTGCATTAAATGGGTCGACGAGGAACGTAATCTGTGGTCTTTTCAGTTGTAGATCACAGAACCGGGTCACAAAGCTTTTGTGCAGGTTTGCAACCAGTGTTGCATATCTGTCTCTTTTCTTTTTCAGGGCGGCGCTGGTGACTTGCTCACTGGCTTTTAGCAGAGTATGAAAATGTGTTAAATCGCCCTTTTGAATATGCGCCTTGAACAGCTTTAGTTTGTTGACAAACGCAAACACACTTTGCACCAGGTCAGGCAGCATTTTTAACTTGCCCTGCAGGGTCAGGTTCAGTCTGTCGAAGTGACACAGCATGTCGACTGAAAATGCCAGATCCATAATCCACTCGAGGTCTGAGAGCTCGGGATAGTGCTTGTCCTTCTCTTCCATGAACAGTTTCACAGCATCCAAAAGCTCAAAGAAGCGAGAGAGTACCTTGCTTTTTGACAGCCACCTCACAGTGCAGTGCAGCAGCAGGTCACCTGGAAGCCCTTGGTCCAGCTCAGCGATGAGATTCCTGAATTGCCTGCATGTGCAGGTGTAAGCGCATGTGTGCGGATGTAGTTGACGATTTCCATCACAGGCTTCATGACGTTGTCTAAATTCAATGATTTAGACACAAGTTGCTCCCTGTGGATGATGCAGTGGAAATTCCAAAAGTCGGGAAATGTTTGATCAGCTTTGCACAGCCCCACAAGCCCGTTCACGGATCCGATCATGGCTGGCGCTCCATCCGTGGCTATTGCAGTTAGTTTCGGTATGGGCAGATTTGCTTTTGCAAACTCAGCCATCATTGCTTCTTTCACATCTATGACACGGGTTCTGTCTTTTAATGGCACAATATCAAGGAATTCTTCTTTGATCATACATTCATTTGACACAGACCGTGCAAATATTGCCAACTGAGGCTTGTCTTGTATGTCACAACTCTCATCCAATGCCACACTAAAATACTCACATGCTTGAAGGTCAGAGTGCAACTGTGATTCAACAGCTGTATTAATATCTGATATTCTGCGTTTAACACTGTGGCGGGACAGTTGAACGTCTGATACGCTCCGTTTTAGTTTGTCGTCTCCAGGAGCCAAGATTTCAAAGGCGTCAATGAGGCATTTTTTAATGAAGTCCCCTTCATTGTATGGCTTTTTAGCCCGTGCTATGTTCCAAGCCAGCTGGTGTGATGCAAGCGTTATGGTCTCCGAGTGTTTCGTAAATTTTTGGGAAAACCACCTGCTTTTCTGCCTGGCTTTTCAAAGCGACCAACTTGTTCTTGCGAGGTTCAGTCCCTTTTGGAAATTCCTGTTCGATGTTGGGGTGGAGTGAGCTGAAGTGACGCTGAAGATTTGAAGCTTTGAAATGCGCTAATGCTGCGTGACATATAAGGCAGATCGGCTTGCCATTACGTTTAACAAAAAAATATAAACTCTCCCACTCTGGCAAAAACGTCCTGTGTTCTTCTTTATATTTTCGTTTGGCTGTGCTTTTTTTCCCCTGCCATTTCAAGAGGTAATGGCAGCCAAGCATTTTTGACGCATGTCATGTGACTAGCTCCTGAAGAGCTGCATGAAACTAGTTAAAGAGCTGCATGAGGCTCGCGAGCCGTGGGTTGGCCAGGCCAGGACTAGTGTCACTAGAGTGACCTCCAACCTCTTGGCTGGGTGTGGGTGAATTCGACAAACAAGTAGGGCAAGTGTTGAATGTTGAATGTCGTTTATTTGTGCCCCGTCCCAGGCTGCTTGCCCTGTTAAAGGCCACTCTGTCCTGGAGTCAATCCACTGGGCAGCAGGCAGGACACACCTCCGAGGTAATGGTGTTTCTGTGCAAACATAATAGCAGGTTCACAATTTGTAGCCAACAAAGGAATGGTAAAATGGAGACAGAGACAAAAAAAGAAAATATAACTGACGCCACACCAGGATCGGATTAGATCACAAACTCCGCCTGTGCCCCTGGCTGGCAGCCTGGACAAAAAAAGGCCCCTTCGGTTACAGGTTGTCCCACGCATGGGCAGTGGAACCACATGCCGCATGTAGTGCATTCAATCTAAAAGAGAACCATTAAAGTCAGGGGCACATTGCACACAATACACTAAAGAGTAGCAGCTTTGAGTACCAGCCAGGTAGTAAAGTGCTATATAAGTGCAGACCATGTAAAGACTTTCAAGGTTTCCTACCCAGTTGACCACAAGTGCATCAAAGGTGTCCCTTTCCCCACAGGCACGGCAAAGTTCCTCAAGGTTGTCTATAAAGACAAGTCATTACTAGGGTCAAGGAAATGCAAAAGACTTGGTGTGGCTCACATACAAATATTCTAAGCCTACCTGAGTTCTCTAACAGTCGTGCGGCCCTTTCCAGCCGTATGGAGTAAATGTCTTCCACAGGGAACTCCACATTGTCCCCTTTCAGTAGCAGCTCAGCAATCTTAAATACACCGAGGTGTTATTTAAGACCCTTTTTCAATTGTGAATGCACAATATGGTACATCACCTTACTTTGCAGACAAACACTCCACAGGATGTCGAGTCTTGCTGCCGAGGATGAGGGATGGTTTTGCAACTCCACCTCGACACATGGAGATCTCTTTTGCGTAAGAAAGCCCTAAGGAAAAGAAATGTCCAATTAACATACAATACCGACAACATGTGAGTTGGCAGTTCTCGGCACACTTAAGTGAACCAGTGTAGAGAAATGCATCTGGAGCTGCTCACCTTGTGTCCTTGCAGTGTTTTATCTGGTTGGCTGTGGCTTCAAATGGATCAAGGAATAACGCCAGTCCCTGCTTGGGATACATGGCCTTTCAGGGATAAAATGCGTTAGTGTACAATAGTCCAAGTTATTGATATATTAGCAGGAACTGCATTACTTACTACCAGCGTCCAGTGCCTGCCCTTGCACACAGCTCCTACCAGCGTGTCCCAGCCTGTGACAGCAAGCTGCAAATTAACAGTTTGGTCAAAGATGGATAAAAGACCGTCCCTGGAAACATATACGCACGCACTCACCTTTCTCAGGCCCCTTGACTGTCCGTTCCAAATAGCAGTCATCTCGAACGTGTCAATAACCTTTATTCTATTAGTGATGGTCTTGGCAACGGCCAGGAGGTAGGCATTTATAATCTGTGGAACACATTCATATTAACTCAAATGTTCCTGGATAAAAGAGGCAAAAGACAACATGGGAACCGCAATTACCGCACTCTCCAACTCTTGTCCTGGTGCCAGACTGAGATCCGCTGTAAAGACCTTATATGGCCCCTGCTTGGCCCACAGGATCTCTCACTTCATCCTGTTCCAGATATCTGTCAGAACATAAAACTCAAAACATTGTCAAACATAAAAGTCATAAGGGTAAATCAAGTCATCATGCTTCTATTCTGAGATATAAATGGCATTACTGTGAATTGTTGTTAGTTCTCCTGGTGCTGTGGCAGGTGGAGCATCTTTGAGGACACAGGCAGGTGGATGAGGGAGGTGATGATTGCCTGAAAGGTGGGGTTTGGCTGGGCGTGAAGGGTGACATGGTGGATGAGGGCAGGGAGAAGCTGTGAGGGAGTTCAGCCGTTTGAGTTTCTCTTGTATTCTCTCCTCTGGCTCTATGTAGTGCGTTAACTGGTCCATGTTTGCAATTGTTTTTGCAAAGTGTGACAACTTTTCCCGCTATCTTCACTACATTAAATGGGCCCAGCATGTCCTTGTCCATCTTTCCTCCCTTTCTCTGCTCTTCTGTTTTTCTTGAGGACATAGTCGCCTACCTGAAATTGTTCCTCAAATGCCCTTGCAAGTTTCCTTTTTCTTATTTTGTCCTGTGACTTTTGCATGTTGTCAGTCACTTGCCTGTAGGTGGATCCCTGATTTATTTATTTATTTATTTTTTTAAACCTTCAAATGCCCTCTCATTTGTCAGCAATTTATCAACCCTTTCCGTCGTCACCTGTAACAGTAAGGGAAAGGAAACAATCTGTGAACTGAAGTGTCTTCATATGTTGAACCTATTATCCAAATTATGACCACAACTCTAGGACAGGACAAATGTAGCCCCTTACCTGATACTCCTGTGGAACCTCAGATGGATATCTTGCCTCACGTCCAAACATTAAATAATACGGGCTGTACTGTGTTGTCAGTTGTTTCTTTGTCCGCAATGCGAACATTGTGGGTTGTAGGTACCTTTCCCAGTTATGCGGATTCTGCCTGGTGAGTTTTCTTGAGAGAGCTGAAAAGTATATGACACGCAAAGGCAAGGGTTACATTTCTCAAGAGTAATCTTAGGCTTTTGTGTTGAGTCTATATCTCTGCCAATTGAAAATCATGTCCAGGAACATACCTCTGGATGGTTCCATTTAATTTCTCAACTAAGCCATTGGTCTGGGGGTGGTAAGGGGCACAGAAGCTCCTCTTAATGCCCAATGCATCACAAAGTCTGGCATTCACCTTAAATTATGCAAAATACAGGTCGTACAGTACAACATACTGGGATTTAGGTAATGTGGCTTATAGCTTATAGTCTGGATGTTCCTTAGGGATAATGACGTTTATCTTAGCCTACCTGATTCTTGAATTCTGTCCCCTGGTCTGTAAGCAGTCTTTGAGGTGCACCAAATTTGTATACAAAGTCAAGGATACAAGCGGTCACCTCATCTGCTGTCTTACTTTTTAGAGGGTAGGCTTCTGCCCACTTTGTGAAGTAATCAACCATGACACAAATGTAGAGATGACTACCCTCTGTTTCAGTGAGCTTCATCAGGTCCATCCCAACCAGTTCAAAGATAACAGTGATGTCTTTAACTTGCCCATTTGCGGATGTCTGCCTCCATCCCCGGCCAGTAGTAGCGGGTAATGATGGCATTGTGCGTTTTATCCACACCACAGTGTCCGCCAATGGTGCTGCAGTGACATTCATTGAATGTTGTACTTGCTTCAGCAGCTGAGAGGACTACTCTGGCCAGGTGCTCTTTTTTTTTTTTTTTGTCCTGTCTTCTCCTACAGGTGTAGTAAAGAATTCCATCTGAAAGTAAAACAGCTCATTGCAACAGCTCGGTGTAACAGGACAAATTTGATTTTTGTGATTTGATGTCAACTTTCTACTCACCCTGTAGCACAAAGTTTGAAGATCTCCTTTTGATGACATATTGCTGATGTTTTGATAGACTATCTGGTAATTTGTTTTTCAGTTTGAAGTAAACGATCTCTTTCACTACTTTTGGGTCCATTCTTGCTTTCTCTCTTGCTTTCTCACTTGCTTGCTTGTTGCTTGCCTGCTTTATTCGTAACTCCTCTTCACTTCCACAGCTATTGTAGCATTTGGTCACCTTATATACATGTCTCTCATTGCAGGTGATGAGCAAATTGGCCCCAGCTTTTTTCCCCTCCATATTCTCCACCCAGTATTAGTATGCGAAGGGGATTGACTATTGGGTACCGGCTTTTGTTATGTAATTACAGGATTCATTTTTGGGATGATATGTGACAGTCTTGTATGGATGTATGCCAAGTAATAGTTCATTATGTCATTGCTAAGTTTAAGATACCATGATCAATGGTGTTCAGGGGCTTGTCTCAGTCAAATTGGAGAGTTTGCACCTGAACCTTGTTGGCTTGGAATTACAGACGAGAGAATCAGGTGTTGAATCAACAGCATAACCAATCTAGAGACTTTAATATGTGCTGCTGTTGGTACTGTCATGCTCTGGTATTCATCCTACCTCGACTGACATAAATCTTAGTTTGACACCATGCAATTCAACATCTGACACTACATCTCCACAAACTGGAGTTTGTTTCAAGTAATTTGGTATCTCTCTGCAAATGTATGAGATTCTGACATTATGTAGGGTGTCTCGAGATACATTTGTTGACATGTGGTGCTATATAGATTCATTATTGAGGATGTCCCACCACAGTGTCTTGCCTTGTGTTTCTTCTTACACAATTACTTTCTACACGGGACAGATTATTCCTAGTATGATGGAGGCCGTGGACCCAACAAGGGGTCGCTAGTCAAATGGGAACGTCGGTATTTGCTGTTGGTCACTTCCTATTCAACTCTCTGTTGCTCATGACACGTTTAGTCTGCTCGACATGGACTTACAGCAGGAATCCGATATATCCTGGCCATAGAGTGACAGTGAGACTGAAAACGGCTAATGTCCCGTTAGTTTTGCGATCGATGTCACATTGTGATAAATGCGCTAAATCTCATCGCGGACACTCAGGTCACAAGTTAATGCAGCAGCCGCTGTGACCAGGGGCTGGATGAGGGATGAAGGGAGAAGCGGGTTCGAATCCCGAACAAACCATTTTTTCTTAATTTATGTTATTGTAATGAAGTGCGACAGAATATTTGTGTAGTTAACATTTATTCACATAAACAATGCTCCAAAGACGAAACGCACAGGTTTGATGTTTGAGTGAAAACAGACCAAAGTCACTAAGAGATTTCCTCAGTCCACTGAGGATCATCTGATTTCAGACACTCCCGTAACACAGTACAAGCAACATTCAAGCTGCGTCGGACTAGTGCTGGACATTCTTGTCGAAATACTCGTTAGCTACGAGTTAGGTTTAATAAAACAACGATTTACCATCAAATCGGCATCGACAAGGACAGCTAACGAGCTCTCTTCCTGTTTCCAACAGCTGCCGTAACTAGCAGCAATGGGCGACGCATTGGGAAGTTGGTCACCAGTTAACTTGGTCACTCGTAAATTTGGAACACCGGTGTTATGCCGAGTTTTGCATGCCTGCCGAGATCTGCGCTCACCAAGCGGGAGCGCGCACAGGTTAAACGTAAACCCAGGAACAATTGATTTGTTAGAACAACGGTGTAAAATCAATATGATCTATGTTGGAGATGTTAATGGATTATAAGTCCATGCTAGTTTATTAGTGTTGCTCCTGTGCCAGCTTAATTAGGCCAAACGTAATGTCCTAGTACCAAGCTCAATCTACTAAAATATCTGCTTATAATAACGAGATTTACGAACTTCGGTATGATTTGACCCACTCACACTTTTGCGTATGTGGATTTTCACTGTCAGCTTAAAATAACCTAAAAGAAGGACAAATTACAACATTTGGTTATACCGTGCGTAACAGTTAATAAGGATGGGGGGTGCATTATTTGGCAACTCTGAGGTGCCGAGATCTGCATCCCCCTTATTTGAGCCACAAACCTAGTGTTTTTCATTTTGACTCATTTAGCACCTAAAATGTATTGGAAATTAATAGTGGTGGGAGGTGCATAGTTAGCTAAGAAAACAAAGTTAGTCCCTACCAGTAATCTCTAAATACACTTTAAGCAGTTATCTTTTCTTCCAGTAACAGACAAACCTAAGTCACATTTAACTCCAATTTGACATCATTCACATAATTTATTAATAAAAAAAAAATTATTATATTTTTAATGAACAAGGACATTTATTAAGTAGTGTTCTGGTAACTGAACATATTTTTAACCCATCTGAATGATGAGGGTCAACAGTGAAGAATGAACATTTGTCCTGTTCTATCTTCAAGAACATGACTTTAAGAAAGAGTTTACATTTTAAGAAATTTCTGAAAATAAATATCGGGCAGCTATACTCTAGTAATATCAATGTTTTATTTACACAAAAAAAAAAAACACTTACCACTTCTCAAAATCCTGCTAGATATAAATAGGAATGTCTGTATCATTACTCAAAAGTCTATTATATACATAGAGGACAGAGGAACTCCTCATCCAGTGCTGGACTTCTAACACAGCCATGGTGATACCACCTACTGCATGAATCACAGCCGATCTGAAAAAAGCACATTAAAGTTTCAAATTCATTGATTATTGTACTATTAAACAATTCCACACAAGTGCATTCTTACTATATTCAAAACTTACTACCAACAATTATGTGTGTGTGTGTACATTCCTGTACACAGTGAGGACCGAGGCAAAGCGCCAACAAAGTCAGAACCGGCATTTCTACTACTCATGTTAACCCCAAAATAACATTTCTAGGCACTAGATGGCGATCTTAACCAACACACCCCATTAGATTACTCTGATCACCATGTTTTACAAAAAAAGTTTCTTCCCATCTGTTTGAGGACCAGGCTGGGCACCTGAGTTAAGTAAGGTAAGTATACTGTTACTGCTGTGAGAATGGTCTATAAAAATTTGTGTATATGAAAATCTGTAATTACAAATGTAACATGTTATAACTGACTGTAATCATCATTACAATGTTTTATTTTTTGAACCATGTACCAAGTATTCTGTAATACTGAAAACCTACATGTTCAAACAAGCATCAGAAGTATACATTTCTGAAAGTGCAGTACAGTCCATAGCAGCAGAGGTTTTTTTGTTTTTATTTATTTATTTTTTATATAAAAAAACAGTGCAACCAGATCAACCTTGAACTCTTCAAGTCCAGGTGCGTAAGTGTACTCCATTATAAGTACATAATGAATGACAATCTGTAGTAAACTAAAAACAAATGGGGAAATATTCAACACTAACAAACAATGTATTTACCCATTTGCCACCAAAGAAAATGTAAAATTATGGCTTCCGTTGGATCTTGAGGATCTCATTGTATACAAAGTACTTCACATCTTTCCATGTCCTGGTGCTCTTTCCCAATACAGAGCAAGCAGTCATCCTTTGCTGGCACCCTCATTAATGCCACAAATTTTGCCATGCTTAGTTGGATTGCAGTCCTTTCCTCCTCACTCCAGGGTCTTTTCCTTTCGCTTTTGGAACTCCTATGAACCAAAAATTAAACTAAGTTAGATGCAGAGTTGCAGAGTGTCAAAATGCTAGGGTCAAGCTGTCATCAGTGGGCTGTTGTCCCTAAAGCTAAATGTGACCACCTCAGGAGAAAACCCGAGGCTTTGATCTGTGTCTGTGTCTTTAGTAATACTCCTATAATATTTAGCTACATGGTCCTTATTAAAATGTTGATTTATAATGAATCTCCTTTTCAAAAATGGGAACTCATGATCATGCATAGGCATGTTCTGCTGAAAACATTCTGAGTTTTCTGGAAGTTGAGTGATGGCAACTGGACTTCCTTGTTAGGTCAAAATTTTGCAATACTCATCAGGTAGACTGGAGAACCTACTTGGATGAGTCCAGGAAGTCCAGTTGCCATGACTGAACTTCCAGATAACTTTACCTGAATTACAGAATCTTCACCAACATTAATTTGTTGCATTAGCTTAGTCTCACATCTTCTACTGCGAAGTCCGCTTCACCTCCTTTAAACCTCTTAATTAATAACTTATTCCTAAAATGAATGTGATAAATGTATGAGTTATAAGCATTATGTTGTGTCTTCTGTGCGTTTGTCTATGAGTTCTGGTTCTAGATTCTGTTGTGCCTGTCTCCACCTACATCATGCATTACTGTTTAGTGCTATGATCAGGTCATCTTATTATCTTTCAATTCCTCCCTTTAGAAACTTTAAATCATTAGTTTTAATCAAGCAGTAGTCTGTCTAACTTTCTCATGCCACGTGTCTGTTTTTATGTTAAATGTGAACTTGCCTTGTTTAATTCTGGCCCCCTAGTAAATGGAACTCCGCCCTCTTTCCCTGCCTGGTTTGGTTCCTGTATTACACACTCTACTATACACTGTACTTAAGTACGTCACACCAATTCCTGCCTCAACTTGTCTGAGGCAGGAGTTGTAGTAGTAGTAGTAGTAGTAGTAGTAGTAGTAGTAGTAGTAGTAGTAGTAGTAGTAGATTATTGGTAACTTTAGTACAAATAAGTACTTCTACTATCACAGCCCATACCAACACTCCTGCAACAGCTACAAACATAGTAATCTAACAGCCCTGAAACATCCAACCTAGCAACTTTAATGCAACTCGCAGGGATTAAACAAATGGACTAGAAAATAACTCTGCAACACCATTTTAACAACGTAGTCAATCACCGTCTTGTGCACCACTCGTACTACTGTCCTGTAACTACACTAGTGTACAGAAATTCATCTTACCAATGTCATTGCATACTCTTTTACGTGCAGCTTTTTCCCCTTGAGAGGGAGTCTTGTAGCAGAGTGACTCTCCTCTTCATCTGAGAAAGAAAATATAACTAGTACAGTGAAAATACTAATACAAAGATTGAGAAGAAACACCTTTATTTTGTCATTTGTCACATTTTACATGTTACAGATGAAATTTGTCCTCTGCATTTAACCGAGCAGTGGGCAGCTACATGCAGCGCCCGGGGAGCTAGCGTGGAGTGTCTCGCACACCTGGTGTCTGTGTTGGGGTTTGAACCCCGAACCTTCTGCATCCAAAGCAGATGATCTAGCCACTGAGTTCCACCAGGCCGCCTAATCAGAACACGTCTGGACTCACCTTTTATTAACATCATAATCGTCGTCATCGTCAACATCATATGTCCGTTTTGTTGAAGTCTTCTTTTGCCTCTTAATGGCAGGTTTTGTGGTTTCATATGGACTCTCCTCTTCATCTGAAAAAATGACACATCCATTCCACTCAGAAACTGAAGTTATTTCGCTCTCTGAGAGGATCACTGTACTGTGTTAAATTACAGCAACAGAAAAAAACACTGGTTATTGTATTACTGTAGGTGACAAATAGGCAGACCTCAGTTGTGAACTTCAAATACAGACAGCATGTTACCTGCCCCACAGCAGAGTACACTGGACCACTATTACACAATAATTTAAGAAGTCTATTGCTCTGGTGCAGCTCTGGGTCTCTGATTAATTCTGAATTTACAAAATCCCTACCTATAGACACAAGCATAAATGCTGTAAGGTGTGACAACAAATGGGGTGGAGTAGTAGCAGCAATCCTCCAATCAAGCTTATAATATTATTATTATTATTATTATTATTATTATTATTATTATTATTATTATTATTATTATTATTATTGTTTTAATTCATTTGGGAGCCTCACTCGTAGCATCTCTGATCCTGAGTGGGAAAAGTCAAGTTTGTTATTGTGTACCGTCCTCGTGTCCCTTACTCTGTGTTTTTAACTGAAATCACAGACTTTCTATCCAGACCGTCAGGCCAGGAGATAAGACTTCAACAAAGTGATGAGAACTGGAGGATTGAATCATGCTTCAACCAGAGACTTTTAACCATCAATTTTTGCATTTTGGACATTTATGCTTTTCAACCAGCCTTATTCATCCCCTACCAAGTAGTTGTGAGCAGAATGATAGTTATGATAGGGAAAGAACAAACTAATATGATTGATTTGCTGTATTGTTGATTCTTATCATTTTAAACACTTATTGTTTGCCATTAGTTTTTGGTAAATCTCATAAGCAGTAAAAGTATATTTGCAGCTTAAAACTTTTTCAGCAAACAAAATGAGTGGCTCCACTAGTATCTGTAGTCTCAGACTTATGCAGGTGCAAGTGCAGATGTAACGGAATAAACACTGGGATGAAGGTAGTGAATGGCACTGGATGAATCTCTTCACCTGAGCCTGTACCTCCGTACTGGTCAACCTCAGGCAGGCTATTGTAGACCACTTTTATGCAAGGGCTGGGCTGGACTGGATTCCTGTACTGATGTACGTCATCAGATTTACTTTCACTGATATTGTTCTCCCCATCACTTAATGAAATTTCACCTGGGGAAATCAATTAAAATATATTTAGTTATAACTACTAGCATTATAATTGTTAAAAAAAAAAAAAAAAAAAAAAGGTGTTCAAAGTGTTTTTCTGTACAAACCTTTAATTTCATCTAGTGATTCCCCCTGCATGCTGGAAAGCTGCCCTTTTTCCATTGACCAAAGCAGTTTTGAAATCTTGGCTAGTTGCGTTGTTGGAACTGGCAGTCTACAGAAATCACGGTGAACACGAATGTCGTGACCCATGAAGTCTGCAACCTGATCAAGTTTGTTGCTTAAGTTGAGTACTTCTGACAATGGGGCAACATGTTTCCTGAGTTGGGTTGAACTAAGGTACTCAGAATGCTTTGCTCCACAATGACTTGCATGGATGCGCAAACAGTCCTGTTCCCTATAGTGGCTTATTGTTTTGGGACGTGCCAACACGAAGATATTTTTCTCGCTGACACAGCATTCAGATCTTTTACTAGTGATTAGTGACAAAGCATCCGTCATACTTGGTGTTAGCAGGACTGCAACCTTTCTTCCCAGTTTGCACATACATTTGATAATCCCATGGCAACATTCTCATTGAGCTTTGTCTGGTCTCTTTCAACAAAACTTTTCAGGTGCAATTTTTAAAACCTTACCAGCATGTCTTCTATCAAACACAACAATTTGTGCAAGCCTAACTTTTTCTAGATTTGCTTAGTTTTGTGTGGTGGTGTTCTCTTTAAAGTTGCAGGAAGCACTTTCTGCACATCCTCAGTAAATGGTAATGTTGAAGGTTTGTTGTCCTTTGCATTACTTGGTGTGTTCAGGGCACTGTGAGACACAAAATCTGACCATTTAGACTTGTTCAATCTATTGAATGTCTCGGTGGACTTAATCAAGTTCTCGTCTTTTGCCATAAGCGCCCTACAATGGACGATTTCAGAGATTATCTTAAATGATTGTCCCAGTTTCAAGTCAGGCTTGGTGTTCGATAGGAATGTTGCTCTTTATCAAAGTCCGACGCTTTCTTGACAGCTTAAACAACTTCTTAAAAGTTAGCTGGTTTAACAGCAACAGTTTAACTGGGACTGTTTTCATATTTTAAAACAGAGTTTTAAAAATACATTTTCTGTATCGGTACAATTTGGATTTTATTTTTTATATTCATTCTGCTTGACTAAAGTGAAGAAATAAGCAACTTGATGTTGCTGCAGCCACTGGGGTTGTATGTGCCACTAAAGGCCTGGTGGATGCTGAAGCTGGAGGTGCTTTTTTCATTTTTTTGTCTCTGCTGGTGTTTTCTTTAGTTTGGTTGTAGATCTTGTGGTTGCTCTTTTTATACTTGAAGCTGATGCTGGATCATTGGCTGTAGCAAGTGAAGCTGGTACTGGAGCTGTAACAGGTGGAGCTGATGTCTTACAAGGTTTTATAAATGCTTTTACCCTAGCTTTTCTTGGCTTGCCTCTGGTTGCCCTGATTTTGGTTGAAGCTGGAGGTGGCACTTGAGCTACGGCAGGAGGTGCTGAACCTGTATGGCGAGCGTAAAGTGCCTTAAAACGCCACTTTTCAGGAAGCCCTCCCGCCCAGGATGCCGCTTTTTGTCGGTGTCTTAAAATATAACGCCGTCAAAAGCGGTAAACTCAGGAAAAAAAAACAAAAAAAACAAAACGGCGTGTTTTACGGTGTAAAAGAAATGCCGTCCAAAACGCTGCTTTAATGAGGCCGGAGCGGCGCATTCGACATCACTTCCGGTCACGTTGAATGCCGTCCTACTATGGTATAATGATCTCCGCCCTCTGGTTTTCACAGCCTATAATTTCAAACTTGAGTGGCCCAATCATGATTGAACCAGAACAGTCTCGACCAAGTGAACACTGATGTCCGAAGATTGAAAATGATGCCAAGGCTGTCTCATCCTGTAAGCTGTCCATTACATGATAGTAAATCTGTGTGAAACCTGTTCACACAGATTCACTAGCATGGTATTTGTCTTTCAAAAAGACAAACTATGTTTTTGCAATGAATTAAATGGCGACATACATCAAAAAAATAAACTGTTATTCACCCGCATTATCTGCGTATGCGTCTGCATAATAAGCCTGCAATTATGTACCACTCCCTCCCGCCTTTATAACTCACCGGGTAAGGTAGAGCACTGGAAACCCAATGGTTGCGGGTTCGATTCACCGTCATTTATTTACAAATTTTTCTTCACCATTTTGCTTTTTTGTATAGGAATTGTTAGAAAATATTTGATTAAATTGTTTATCAACAAATATTGCTATTTTTAACTCTTTTTTCCTTCTCATTTATATCTTTGCATCCTGTGCCATTTTAAATAATACTACGTTTGTTCTTTTTCCTCATACCTTCTATCTAACCTATGGTCAATAGGCAGTGTGTCATTTGTGACTGCGTGATTCAACGGGTGTCGGTCATCACAGGACCATAAATTGTATTATCCAATTAACTGCTGATAGGGTTTTTACAAGTGACACAGGGTTTTTACACTCTTCTTCTTCTACATAAGAAGACAGGTATCACATTTGTATACTTACAACTTGATTGTACATTCACATACGTATTTAAGTGACATACTATGTTAGACCCAGTATGCCAAAATAAAACGTGTATCATTTGGTCTCAACAAATTCACTCAGCTGTACAGCACTCTACAGACAAGTAAGAGTAATCAGTACGAAGTAAAATTATTAAAGATGTCTATTCAATTGCTTATAATAAATAACTTAAAAAATATATATTAATATAGTTTCAAGCCTGTCAATTGAGAAACTACCTTTACAACTGCTTTGATGTATTTCAAATGAAATGTTTGAAAGACTCTTTGTAATCGACATCTGCAGGCTTGAGTCACCCTGTGCTGATCATGATGTAGTATTTGATCCACAAGTAACTTACTGTGTCCTAGACTCCAAAAAGGATATAAGGTCACATATGGTTGATATGCCATGTTGTCCTCTGTTACCGCTAAGGGGGTCAAACTGTGCTGGAATTTGCTCCATTATGGCATTGTCCAAATTATGCTGGAGACCAGGCACAGTAACCCTCTCTGGCCAGTCCAGCAACAATGCTAATTCTCCATCAGCAGAAGAAGAAGCAGCATCAGTAGAGGCAAGTCCAGCATCCGTAGCAGTAGCAGCCACCAAAACTGCGTCGGCTGAAGCTGTGACTGGAATAGTGGGAGCAGGACCAGGAGCCCCAAAGATGTCTTGCATGGCATTGGATTGTCTGCCTTGCTGTTAGAGACAGCCTCTGACAAACACTTGTAATGGGGTCACATGTCCCTCTGTCCTCAAACCATGGTTGTTCCACCGCTTCATGAACTCTGACAGATATCTGTTTATCCTTGTTATGTACACGTAGTGAAGAGCCCAGAGGTGGACTTCATTTTCAAGGTCAATGATGCCTTCCTTCTCAAGATGGTGAAACAGCCAATAATAAACATTTAAGCCACGCCAAAGATCACCCCAGAGTCTCTCAATCCTTTGATTGTGAACACTCCTGCCTTGAAGAGCACTGCCTCGTTGAAAACCTCTGAAAATGTTCATCAAGCCCACAGCGTTGTTCTCCCCTCCTCTGTCAGTCCTAACCCTCGAAGGTACTCCACAGCGTCAAGGAAACTTTGCAGCACAGTGCTGCTGCGGTTGTTGTCTGAGGCACAAAGGAAAACCACAAGACAGCTATATCCATCAATAGCTCCGTGAATGACTATCCTCCACCTAATCAATATAGACTCTATTAAATATGTGTACGTACATACAACATGGCAAAGCCGTAATAATGGTGTGACATTGAATTATTTGCAAAGTAACTGCTTCACCAAAACCAATATAAATGCGTTGAAGTACTAGCCTTATTAGCCACACGATACACTCGTCTTTCAGGTCTCTGCAATAGGGCTCGAAATGCAGCTGCCCCTGGGTTTAATCTAAGCATGCTTGCTCGTACTCTCCTGCGCTGAACACAAAGTCCTCTTGAAAACAGGGACGCTCTGACGGCTTTTGGACCAATCGGGTCATTGCCTGCCACAATGTCTCGGATAATGTCATCCAGTTCAGAGTCTTGCATCTGGGCATAAAGTGAGGACCGTGTCAAGTTGTACTTTCTGTAATAGATAAAAATAAACAAAAACGGAAATTACCAAAATAACTATAGCATTTCAAAACAACCATTATCTGATACCCATGTCCAATATGAGTAAGAAGTGCTTTCATGAGTATGGTCATGCTTTGAATAATCGCTATTCTCTGAAGCGCAATTAGTGTGACCGTTTATCTTTTAACAACGGCAAGGTATAACATGTAGTGCAACATTTATATCACATAGTGGAGGGAGACTTTTCTTCGATTCAGTAAACACGTAAAAAAACAGTCCGATAGTGTTACGGTAAATCAAACGTTACGACAATATAGTAACACTTGAAATAGTGCAAAGCAATAACAATATAGCAATAACTCTACGTTGTTAAAACGTTAATGTCCATATTCACAATATGACCAACCTTGTTGAGCTGTAAACACACAAAAGAAACTTGTAAAGCTCACTTTATCAGTTCATTCCTCATCCATGAATCCCTTGAATTCTTCTTCAGTGTCCGAATTGAACAGTTGGGCGAATACGGCATCCAACATGCCCGGCTCCGTCTCGTCAAAGTCGTCATTAATCGAGTCAGTGTCGCTGCTGTTGCCTGGCAGGTCAGTGACAATTCCTATACAAAAAAGCAAAATGGTGAAGAAAAATATTTGTAAACAAATGGCGGTGAATCGAACCTGCAACCATTGGGTTTCCAGCGCTCCGCCTTACCCGGTGAGCTACAAAGGCAGGAGAGGCTGGAGCATAATTGCAGAGCACAGGCATACGCAGATGAATAACAGTTGTTGTATTTTTTTTTTTTTTTGATGCATTTTGCCATTTAATTCATTGCAAAAATATAGTTTGTCTTTTTGAAAGACAAATACCATGCAAGTGAATTGCTAACAGGTTTCACACAGATTTACTATCATGTAATGGACAGCTTACAGAATGAGACAACCTTGGCATCATTTTCAATCTTTGGACATCAGTGTTCACTTGATCGAGACTGTTCTGGTTCAATCATGATTGGGCCACTCAAGTTTGAAATTATAGGCTGTGAAAACAAGAGGGCAGAGATCATTATACTATAGTAGAGCGGTGTTTTCGGCGGCGTTCGACGTGACCGGAAGTGATGTCGAATGCGCCGCTCCGGCTTCATTGAAGCTGCGTTTTGGATGACGTTTCTTTTACGCCGTAAAACGCCTTTTTTTTTTTTTTTTTTTTTTTTTTTTTTTAATAATAGATTTTTCGACGCTATTGACGGCGTTATATTTTACAACGCCGCAAAAACGCTGTTGTGGCGGGTTAGACGCCGCAAAAGCTGCATCCTAAAAAGTGGTGTTTTCTGGCACTTTACGCTTGCCAAAAACCTGGAGCTGCCACAGGAGGTGCTGAGACAGGAGCTGAAGAAGCTGGAGGTGAGACTTGGTCTATGGCAGGAGGCGCTGAGACTGGAGCTGCCACAGGACGTGCTGAGACTGGAGCTGAAGTAGCTGGAGGTGAGACTTGAGCTACTGTACAGCAGGCAGCGCTGAGACTGGAGCTGAAGAAGTGGAAGTTGATGCTGGAGCTGCAGCTGATGGTGAAACTGACGCTGCAATCCTGTAAAGAATTCGTGGCTTCTGAATCCTACAGTGTTTCAGGTGGTCAATGTTCACCTTTTTGCAAATTGTGCCATCTTCCCCAACCAGATCAGCACTTTTACCTTCCACATGTGTTATTGTGTAACGGCCTAGAGAGCTGGGCTCCACCTTTCCACCCTTACACTGCTGGCTCCTAATATTCTGACGCCAGACTTTGTCTCCAACCACAAAGTCTGTCCAACTGAGTCAGTTTTCGACTTTAGTCTCTTCCTTGTCTTGTTTTAAACACTTGGTACATTTGCCAGGACAGTACCCGTGATGAAATCAAGGCATGCTATGTCTTTTCACAGTTTCCTCACCTACTACGTCCTCAACACGTTTTTCCACCTTTAATAAAATAAGTTAGAATTCATCAAATTACACCGCTGATATTGCTCCAAAATATACAAGGAACGTTACTAGGAGTATGTCATTTGATACAGACTCAGTTTACTAGTTCACTTTATTCTTTAGAATGTCATTACGTACATTTTTGTATTTCAGATGTCTGGTAGTCCTCAGGAACCTCAGCAGGATAACGTGCCTCCCTACCAAACATCAAGAAATATGGTGGAAAATTTGGTGTTTTTAAAAAATTTTTTTTTTTTGGTTCTTAGTCCAAACATAGCTGCATCAAGATATTGATCCCAGGTTTGTGGCTTTGTTCCAACAAGCTTGCAGAGAGCCCTGGAAAATTAATACACCAAAGTTATATTAATGCATTTCTTTCAGAAATTGTGTATGGAAACATGCTCATGCTGTGCTTTCCTTACTTTTGCACTGTTCCATTCATTCTCTTTACCAAACCATTGGTCTGGGGATCATATGGAGCACAGAGACTCCTCTTTATGCCAAGTTTGGCACAAACACTCTTGATGACCTGTTAAAAAGATAAAAAATTATGAGAATTATTAATGTAATAAGGTAACAGTACTAATATGATGAAATAAAGCAATACCTTTATTGGATTATACTGAACCTCCTGCTTTATCAACCGCTGAGCTGACTGGCATACTGCACATTCTGAGGCCTGGGTAAAACATAAGTAGGTGATAAATTTATATGAATATAAAATGTTAGATAATGAGAAAAGTACCTTCCATTTTGAATTAAAAAAACTGATATGTTTCAAACTGTACAACCTTCAGCAGCAATGGTTAGGAACCAATTTTGATTCAGTGAAGATGATTGAAATCCATTAAAAGATGATGTGTCAGGAAATATGTTGTGAATGATTAGCAATGTTAAATGCAAAAACACGTGGTAGATGGGTAGGGTAGATCATTGGCCTTAGATACAGGAGGTTGGGGGTTCAAACCCTTGTGCAAGACACTCCACGCTAGCTCCCTGGGCGCTGTATGTAGCTGCCCACTGCTCTCCCCAGGGGGATGGGTTAAATGCAGAGGACCAATTTCATTGTAACATCTAAATGTGACATATGACGATTAAAGGCTTCTTCTAATGAGATCTAACATAGTTAATAATGTATGTTAAATTTGTATAATTCTAAAATAACAATTGAGATTCTTACCCATTTATATATAACTTTGGTCATCCCTGGCCAGAAAAAAATGTTGCGTCCCTGGTGTTTTTTTTTTTGCTGGCCACTGTGACCTCCTGTCATGAATCTCAAGAAATATGGCATATAAAGGGCTCCTTTATTACAGATGGATTATGGATTACAGATGCATTGGAAAAAAGTATCTTATGAAGAGCCACAATCAGAGTTTATTGACCCCAGGCATCATTACTAATTACTCAAACAATGTGATTGTCATAATATTAGAAGGCCTTATCTTGCAAGATAAAAGCCTGGACTTACAGTCAATTGAGACTAGGAAATGTTGTATATTTTAGCATCATTGTAGGAGGTAAATCATCTGTGTCTTTGCTGATATTTTGCAAGATGTGTTAGCTAGGGTTACCTAAAAAAAAAAAAAAAATCAATTCCTCCCTGTCTGTTGTAACCTGATACTTGATTAATTATAGCTTTTGATTAACTTTTTTTTTTTTTTAATGAACTAGTTATTGTTCTACCTTTTTTATGTTACATGATTCTTCTACGATTAATTATACCCTTGGTACTCTTGGTATAGCTAATGTTAGTTAGCTATAGTTGTTAAAATAGTCCACATTCAAGCCCCAGTTCAGAGTTTACATTTTTTCCCTTTTTTGTATAACTTCTCCATCACCATCACTATACAGTTGCAGGAAAAAAGTATGTGAACCCTTTGGGATTACGTGGGGTTTTGCATGAATTGGTCATAAAATGTGCTCCGATCTTTATTTAACTCACAACAATACAAAAACAGAGTCTGCTGAAAATAACAGTACACAAACATTATGTTTTCATGTTTTTATTGAAAATAACATGTAATCATTCACAGTGCAGAGTGGCAAAAGTATGTGAACCCCTAGCCTAATGACTTCTCCAAGAGCTAATTGAAGCCAGAAGTGAGCCAACCTTGAGTCCAATCAGTGTGATGATATTGGATGTGTTGCTGAAAGCTGTCCTGCCCTTTAAAAACACACACCAGTTTTGTGTTTACTGTTGCAGCACTGTTGCTACTCTCCCTAGGCGTGGTCGTACTGTAAAGATGACTGCAAGAGCACAGCATAGAATGCTGAATGAGGTAAAGAAGAATCCTAGAGTGTCAGCTAAAGACTTACAGAAATCTCTGGCACATGATAATATTTTTGTTGACACGTCTACAATAAGGAAAACATTAAACAAGAATGGTGTACATGGGAGGACATCACGGAGGAAGCCACTGCTGTCCAAAAAAAATGTTGCAGCACGTTTGCAAAAGCACCTGGATGTTCCACAGGACTACTGGCAAAATATTCTGTGGACAGATGAAACCAAGTCAGAGTCCTGACCTGACCTCAACCCGATTGAAATGCTGTGGCATGACCTAGAGAGAGCCATTCACACCAGCCATCCCAAGAATATTGCTACACTGAAACAGTTTTGTGAAGAGGAGTGGTCCAAAATTACTCCAGATCGTTGTGCATGTCTTATCTGCAACTACAGTAAACGTTTGGTTGAGGTTATTGCTGCCAAAGAAGGGTCAACCAGTTATGAAGTCCAAAGGTTCACATACGTTTGCCACTCTGCATTGTGAATGTTTACATGTTATGTTCAATAAAAACATGAAAACATATGTTTCTGTACTCTTATTTTCAGCAGACTGTTTTTGTTTTGTTGCGAATTAGATGAAGATCGGAGCACATTTTATGACAAATTCATGCAAAACTCCACGTAACTTCAAAGGGTTCACATACTTTTTCCTGGAACTGTAGTCTCGCTAGCCACAATGCCACTGTTACTGCCACCTGTTAATGCAACAGGTGGCAGTGACAGTGACAGGTACTTTGATACATGTGACGGAGCATTGTCTTGCAAAAAAATCTAAGTCTTCTTGAAAGATGCAGACTTTTTCCTGTAGCACTGCTTTAAGAAAGTGTCTTCTAAAGACTGGCAGTAGGACGGAGAGTTGAGTCCATTTTCAACCCAAAAAGGTCCAACTAGCTAATCTTTAATAATACCTTCCCATACCAGTACCCCACCTTACTGTAATAATATTTTGATTCCTACAATAATTTTTGGCTATGTTATAAAGTATACAAAATTATCTTGCGTTTTTAAACACGATTCAAATTTAAACATTTATGCCTGGTATCTGTAAGTTGAGTCATGGGAACTGGACTTTCTTCGTTAGGTCGAAATGTTTCACTATTCATTCAAGTAGCTCCTCAGTCAGAGAATCTTTACCGACATCTAGGTCAGCTGATTTATATATACAAATAAGGTGTAAATGTTTTCTGGCTATGGGTTCTTATTTTGTGTGATAGTCATTTAAAGACTCAACTACAGAAATTACTTGAATAATAAAAAATAAAGCAAGCAAAAGTACAACAAAACAGGCAACAGAATACAGATCAGCAGTGGCTGACATTGTGAGTGGCTATAGGGATGTGCTGTATGTGTAACATAAACTTAAACAATTTCCCTCTGGGATTAATAGCTTTTTTAAAATCTTGAATCATATATTACATTACATTATATGATAAATCGCATCTAATGGAGCAGATATTGATGCACTGTTAGTGTATGTGTGACCCAGGCTAGTTGTTAAATTGTTTGTAGTTACCACTTCACTACAAAACAAGTCTTCCCAAAGTACTTAAAGCAGGCAAAGTACAATAAGATTAAATTGAAGACATAAGAATAAAATAAGTTCAAAATCACAAAACAATGGAAATATGGAAACAAACAAAAATCCTATGAACATAAGCAAGCATTTTATAAATGGTTCAAACAATAAATACCACGTAGTTTCTTTAAAAAAAAAAAAAAAAAAAAAGGACCCAGTTGATGATATATAACATAATATATAAATGGCAAACTTATTTCATTAACCCCTGGTAGATCTGTACCAATCCACTGAGCTGCTGTGAAGGACTGCAACTTTGAATGTTACCATGCGTGGCCTCTCTCTGGCACGTCTCTGGCGCCGGATGACAGCTCCACCTCTCTCCTGTCTGAACATCTCAAATCTATAGCAGAATAACAATACCAATAGGAATATATTTTGCTGTCTACAATTCTTTGACAATGAGTATAAACACCTACAATAGCAACTGAACCTCAAAGTAATAAAGACGTCAAAAGCAGCTGAAGAAATAAACCCGTGTCAAAAATAGTAAGGGAAAAAACTATCAATTTTATCTAGGGAAGCCTGAGGCTCTGCTTACTTTGTGATGAACCAAGACTATTACTCAAGTAATTCAGAGAATAGAGTCAGAGATTACCTGGAATACAGTTACACGTCAAACATTATCACTTCTACATGTATTTGTCAAGCTAACGCAACACATAACATTAGGTATGCAAATATGACATGTTTGTAATTTAAGTTGAACTAGCCTGAAATTATGAAACTTAGAGATTCCAGTTGAATTAATAAAGAATAAGCAAGATAATTCTCCCAAGACTGAACAAGAATACTGGTGTAAACAAGATGCAAAGAAAAAACCCTAATGCAATTTATATGTGATCACAAAACAAACCCATCCTAATTTTTTGCTATGCTACAATTTTGAGACATGGGTTAAACCATGTCTCAACAGGAGGGATGGTGCATATATTAAATTAAGTACTTTATTAAATTGTTAAATGGTACTTTACTAAATTAATACAAAAAATGTTTAGGATTTATTGTTTGTATTACGCAAAACATAACCCTCAGGGTAAGCTGAATCCAAAAATAGGACAATTCCCACAACCAAAACACCTTTTCCAATTTATTTGTATGAACTTTTTAATTAAATTAAATAATTAAATCTAAACTGAAAAAATATTGTCCAGTAATTATAGTCCAATTCTCAACATGTGTTTCTAGATAATAAATTAACATTTAAAAATAATCACTGTGCATATCATCCATGGTCTGCAGGATTAGTGCACCTTATTGTCTGGAGAGTGACAGGAGAGTGTCAGTCCAACAATCCCAAGGTAAAAGTCTGGCTTCAAAGGGGAGTGTGTTCCAATAGGGAGCACTCGCCTCAAACCAGTGAAGAAACCAACAATACTTCTGAGATTTTAGGGCCTCAGACACATCTCGGGACACTCTTCCAACTTGGCACTCATTTAGGAGACCTCCTTGGTGTGGGCTAAGGTTAAAATTACTAATACTTATTGTTGGGACTTTGTTGCTTTTTATAGTCATATTGTGGCACGAATATATAACTCCAAGAAAACAGACTAAAAGTACTGAAAAACAACATATTATGAAGAGGGTGATAAGACGGGAGTGGGAGACAACAGATTCCAGAGAAGGGTCTGTGATGATAAAATACATATTCAGGGAGACATTCTTTCCAGGTTGATCTTGTTCCATAGTATACTGTTCGAGAAGCTAATGTATCTTTGTGACCATCCTTGGTCACCTCAATTACTCTTGGCATGAGTAATTGCAGGTGTGTGTTTTTAGCAGGTGTTTTGTGTTTGTCATTACGGTGCTTGTATTTAAGTTGGTCTGTTTGTCAGCTATTTGCTAGTGTGTCACCTGTCTGACTCGTTTGTTCCCTCTTCCTGTTACTCATCCTTTTCCTGACCTCTAGCTTGCTTCTACACGGTTTGTAGGTCTTCTCAGTGTAGTTTGTTTGTTTCTTTGTATTCTAGTTAGTTTTTGTATTGTTAGTCAGTTCCTGCTTATGCCGTTGTCTTTTGTTTGTTTAGCTAGATCTGATAGTTGTTAGTTTGCCTGCCTTTTGCAGAGTGCCCTTAGTTTTCTCTTCCTTTTGAGGTCTCTCCAGATATGTAATGTTAAACATTTTCATATGAAAACAAACTTTAGTTTTGCATAAACATTGAATCTGGAGCAAGCAAAGCTTAATATTATAAACAAATGAGAAATTACATTTGAAATAAAACACATCAGTGGTATGTCTCTCTGTAGTCTTTTGAGTTCCTTTTTTTTTTTTTTTTTTTAAATAAAAATCTTTTCTCACAGGCCAACATGGAAATTGTGCAGCCCCCACAGAGTTCTACTTTGACTTGAGCATGTTACTACACTGGAGTTCAATCAGCTCCATTTGGAGGTTGGTTGTTGCGCTCTCCACGTCAACAGCAAATGGATTACTGAGCAATTCAAATCTTCATTTCTGGACTTCAATGTCGGCAAATCGTCGGGGCTACGAAGTACGCGAAGTTCTTTTTAGCGAATTGTGCACTTGGCCTCGTTCATTTGGCTACTTTTGGGAGGGGTGGATTAAGGTTATCCGATGAGACTGGTTGCATGGATGTTAATGATTGTCAACAGAAAAGGAGGGGGCGCTTGGTGGTCTTGACTGACGCACTAACAAAACATTCTGGGATTTGTAGTATTAGGGATGTACATGCTATTTACAGGGGGGGGGCAGCTCTAATACAAATTTGATATGATCTCATGGGCCAAATATAATTGCACGGCGGGCCACGGTGGGGAGGCATGAAAAGACACGACAAATTTGGCAGGTGCCAGAGGACTGAGTAGAGCTTTTATTGGAAGTGGGGAACACAGGTGGAACCAATCTCTAATTAGGAGCTGGGGGAGTGAGGAGTGGAGGAATGGCAGTGGAGTCCAGTGGAAGAGGAAGAGAGGGGGGGGAAAAAAACACAGCTCTGGGCACGTGCACGGCAGAAAGGGTAACAAGCGTTATCTCTGGTCCATACTGATTTATTCTGATAGTAAAACACATTTAATGCAATAGATCCCTGCTGAGCGGGTTTACCCTCAGTAGCAAGTGTCACTGTAACTAAGAGAAGTGCGAACAGTTAAAGGAGGATATAACCAGCACTGCTGAGGCTTATTGAGACAAACTGTAGCTGGATTACAGCTGGGATTAAGCTGGAGATGCTCAGTGTCAATAAACACTATATGAACTACTCAACAGAATTAAACCGAGCAGATCACCTGCAGCTACAGTGAATAACACATACAGTATTGTTCAAAATAATAGCAGTACAATGTGACTAACCAGAATAATCCGGCTTTTTAGTACATTTTTCATTGCTACATGGCAAACATGTTACCAGTAGGTGCAGTAGATTCTCAGGAAATAAACAACGCTAAGCTAGCTTAAGGCTGTTCAGTTGGGCTATTAGTTGAAAGGTTGTTAAAAAAAAAAATATCAGTGTCTGCCGTTGTACTGTACAAACTCAAAACAATTTTGTACAAACGTTTTTGTTTCTAGGATTTAGCAATCCTGTGAATCACTAAACTAATATTTAGTTGTATGACCACAGTTCTGCTTCACATCTGTGCGGCATGGAGTCAACCAACTTGTGGCACCTTTCAGCTGTTATTCCACTCCATGATTCTTCAACAACATTCCACAATTCATTGACATTTCTTGGTTTTGCTTCAGAAACAGCATTTTTGATATCACCCCACAAGTTCTCGATTGGATTAAGGTCCGGGGACTGGGCTGGCCACTCCATAACATTAATTTTGTTGGTTTGGAGTCAAGACTTGTTTACTAGTGTGTTTGGGGTCATTGTCTTGTTGAAATAATAATTTCAAGCTCATGTCCTCTTCAGCATAAGGCGACATGACCTCTTCAAGTATTTTGACATATGCAAACTGATCCATGATCCCTGGTATGCGATAAATAGGCCCAACACCATAGTACAGGGGTGTCAAACTCATTTTCACCGAGGGCCACATCAGCATAATGGCTATCCTCAAAGGGCCAGATGTGACTTATAAATGTAACTAAATGTAATCGAATGCAATGTAAAATAAATGTAACCACTCCTTAATGTTAAATAACTCATTATTTATTATAAATTATTCAAGTGACAATTACAGTTGCATAGAAAACATATGTTTGCTTGTTGCACTAACATAAATCCTTTTAAATTTTGTCAGCTTATGAAAACCCACATAACTCCATTAATGAAGGATCAAACTCTCCAAGTAAACAAAGAAAAAATTACATTGTGGTGAAACACACCTGAAAAGTTCATTGATGTAAAACATTTGTTTAATCTCTTATTTATCATAAAAATGTATATAATTGAATTCATCTACTGCTATGAATAAGTTTTCAAAAAATAATAGTTACAAAATCAGAAAGTTATCTATGGTTATCTACTAGATAAGCTGGGAAGAAGTAATTATGAGCTGAAAATGGATGAGTTTACAACTATATTGGTCAAGTTTTTCAAGTAGTCTTTGATGAGGAGATGCTGCCTGTTTTTGAACACAAGGAGATTCTCTCTCTACTATCGATCGATCATCTTCTGAATGAACACAACGTTAGGCATGTAAGTATTATTCAAAATTGCACAGAAACCAAAGATATAAATGAAGAAGAAATAAATCTAAAAATAGCAATATTTACAACAAAAAGATCAAATATAAATGAAATTGTGAAAAACACTTGCTTGATCAAGACTCAAACCACCTATCTCCACCTGGAGAGAGAGTGCGCCTCTCTCCAGAGAGGAGAAAAAAAGGGAGTTTTTCCTCTGAATTAAATCGAATTGAATAGTGAGCTTGAGGGTCTGATGCCACACTATGTGGTATTCCAGACTTATATAAAATGAAATGCCAATGTCAAATACAACCATAAACAGATTTATGGGGTGAATACATATTGTTTATGTATTTATTTATATGTATGTCGTTAGCCTTTAAGTATAGTTTTTCATTGTGAAAGAAGAAGATTGCATACAATGTCATTGGCCTTTTACTACAACATACAGTATATGATGCTTCAGCGTAAGAAGTCACTTGAGTTCATCATCTGAGGATATCAGAGTCCACTTAGTTTGTACTGTTCTGGTTTAACTGTGATTGGGGTGATCGTGTGCTGCAGCAGCTGTGATCCTCTTTACAGGATCATCTGCTGCCTTGTTCACTAGGGCTTGCTTTTTGAACCTTGGTTCCAAACAAGTAGCATCAGCAAGCTTCTCAATCTGCTTGCTGAACCTCTTTTGCATCTCAGCCATCAGGCTGTTCACCAGTTTTTGAACAGGTTCATGGATCAACAGATTTCTTTGATGGTGGGCAACAATCCTCTGAAGACCTCTTGCCATCAGGATAACTTTGGAGGCAGTCACAGACTACTTATTCTGTAGTTAGAATCATTCAAATGTTCTCAAAAGCATTAATTACAGTGAACTATTACAAATCAATGTCTGTCAAGACTAAACAGTCCAGGAGATGGTAGATCATTACAAAATCCTGTACATAGTGGCAGGTCACGGACAGGTAGCTTGTTTGTCACAGATGTTCAACAGTCTGTCGTGAGGCATGCAGCAGGAGCACTCTTGATTTTTTCAAATAACTCAGCTCTTAGCTTTCCATACATCTTAGGCAGTAGAGCTTGAGATGGTGTTTTCCTGCTAGGCAGAGTGTATGAAGGGTCCAGGGTCTTTGAATATTCTTCAAAGCTTTTGTCTTCAACAATGGAAAATTATTGAAAGTCAGATCATTTTAACCAGTGCTTCATCCAGCTGATCCATTGGCCTTGTAACATAAGTGCCCATCAGTGTTTGTTGTGGCCTAACTGCTGCTTGGGTGGTGGTGGTGGTGTTGGGTTCTGCAGGTGTACTTTGTTGGTGAATGTTGCAGAAACTGTAGCCAGTGTTGCAGCACCTGTGATTTGAGGTACAGATATTTGCAGCTGCTGCAGTGGCTCCATTGTCACTCTCCACTCTGACTTGTGCTAACTGCACAGTTGGATGTCCTGCTTTAATGTGTCTTCTCAAATTTGAAGTACTTCCTCCTTGGGTTGCTAAAACTCTTCGGCAAATATTGCATTTGGCTCTAGTGGCTGAAACTTCACTAAAGTGGTTCCAAATGTCATTCCTTTTCCTTCCACTCATTTTCTGACCTGCTCAGACCTCTGTTGTTGGTGTTCTAATTTAAGCTGGCACGTAATGTAAATGTTGGGGGATGTGTGGGGGATGGGTGATAGCCCATTGTGGAGTTTTGGATGACACTAGCGCTCAATTTGTGGCACAGGATCACGTCACGTCTTTAAACCGAGATGCAAACTTGGCCTGTGTGAGCTGCACTTGATCAGAAGTTTACATTTAGTGAGGATTTGTGGTTTCCACCTCCTTTTCTCATCTGATTCTTATGTTGGTTATGTTAGAGTGACTGAAGGGGATTCCACAGCAGCAGAGCAGCATATTGGATGGGTAGACTTGGAAAAATATTTCTCATCAAATTATTACTTTTTCTGTCGACATATCAGAGAACACAGATATGTGTAGAAGGTTTTGAACATGAGCAAAAATGCCAAGTGGATGACTATTGAGCTATTAAAGTTCATGAGTTTAACGTAATTAAAAATGATTCAAAGTTAATAGAACCAAAGACAATTGATTAATTATGATTTAATGAATGAATAATGTATTTTGTGGTATATTTGAGTATAACACAAAATCAACATGTTGATATAATTTTCAAAAGTATTTACACTTTACATTACACTGCATTCCAGATTATTATGCAAATGATATCTTTTTCTGATTAGTCAATGTAAATGACAGTCGGTATAATTTTCAAGTCATCAACCATTAGGGTATGATTCTAATTTTATTAAACAAACCTAATGATAATAATATTTATTTCAAAAATAACAAACTGAAAACTTATGGTTCCGAATTATTAGTTAAAACATTTTATAGGTTGTAAAGAACTGAAAATTGACTTTTGTTAAATTTACTTTTACTGAAATCAAATGCTATTTCAATCAAAAACATCCTAACAGGACATGTTACATCTTATATAGGACCCCTTCTTTGATATCACTTCACAAGTTCAAAGGATATTGAACTGCCTCCCACCCTCATAGATCATTTGTTTAAGAATGCTCCAAAGGTTCTCAATTGGGTTTTGGTCAGGAGAGGATGAGTTTCTCGTCTTTTATGCCTATAGCAGCCAATGACACAGATGTATTCTTTGCAGCTTGAGATGATGCATTGTCATACATTAAGATGATTTTGCTATGGAAGGCACGATTCTTCTTTTTGTACCATGGAAGAAAGTGGTCAGTCAAAAACTCTATATAAGATAGATGAGATAAGTTTTATTTGTCATAGTACAATTATAAATACACTGTAAGAAAAAAAACTATTTTTGCAGGCAGCTGTGGTTACGAGAATTCTTGTAAAAAAAAATAAATAAAAAAATAATAATAAGAGCACAGTAGATAACTTTACTGAAGTATGTAAACAGATTTACAGTGAGTCAAATCACAGCTGAATCAGTTTAACAGGCGGCAAATTTAACAAATATAAATTTAACAGCATCTGACAAATGGATGCAAAACATGTGACATGCATTAACATATATAACATAACATGCATACGTTGTGAATTCAAGAAACCTAAAACAAACTGAAAGTGTCACAATTAAAGGGAAAGAGGACAAGGCAGGTATGAACTCAAACAGGATTTAGAGAAAACTACAAAAACAGGGAACTAAGGGTGGTGTCAACAGACACTACAAAAGGAGGCGGGAACACAAAGATAACGTAACAACATAAAACTACCATTATGGCGAGGTACAAAGTAACAAACCAGAAGCCAAAGAAAACCACTGCTCAATGGCAGGAAAACAGCCCCTCTGAACTTTGGACATTTGTTACCGGTTTTCAGTGAGCTAAGTCCAGTTGATCCAGGAGGGAAGAAAACGGGGAGGAGGGTGGCCAGGAGCAGGGCTGGAAACAGGCTGAGAGTAGGCAGGTTTAAGCAAGCAGGTAAACGACGACAATCTGACACTGAGGAGAGGTTTTGTAAGCAGAGGGGAACACAGGTGGAGCCAATATGCAGCTAATTAATTGCTTTCACACCTACAGGATTTAGTTTGATTAAATTGGACTCAAGTTCGTATTTCTTCTTAGTGCGGTTCATTTTGTCCGGTGTGAACACGGTAATCGCACTCGAGTGCACACCAAAACAACCGCACCGAGACCCCCAAAACGAGGTGGTCTTGATCCGCATCATCTAGCAAACACTGGTGCGGTCCTCCTGGTGAGAACGCGTACCGAACCAAAACGGGACCAAACGCCATGAATCGCATGATTTGAAGACATCGGGTAGTGTGTAGAGTTTTGCTCTGTTTTGTTTGTCCAAAAACATGCTGTCTGATTAATGAAGGACAAACGTGGAGACGTATGGAGGTGAAGTGTCTCACAGACACCAGGTCTGATGTAACGTAAAAACAATAATCAATGGGATGATCGATCTGCATTAACATTTATAGTTGTCATCTCTCTACTGTCACACAAACATACAGTGTCCACAACACTTCACCTTCTTCCTGTATTTACCTTTTCTGTTCCCGCGTCAGAAACATCTGACCAATAAGCGGAGAGGACGTTCTCACGTAGTTTGAAGTGACGTGTTTTGGTTCGCTTGGATTTTTACTCTGTGTGAAACGAAACCGAACCGAGGAGAAATTGATACAATGTTACAAACTCATCGACTGATTCGGACCAAAGCAAACGAATTAAGGTGTGAAAGCAATCTGAGAAAACTTTGGCTATTCCAAAATGCTTAAGGTCATTCTCAAGACACAAGACTAAAAACATGTTATCAGTATTGGAACGCAAATGAATGGGTAAATTTGCCAATGAAAGATAGACTGCAAGAACTTTGTATGTCTTTTTAGCAGAACCCAGGTAATTCACAATTTCAAAAGAATTTTGGTACAAAATTAGTTTAAGGCTTTCAGGATTTTCATTGAAGAACTGGTGATATTTGAAATTTTGTCCATCATATAAATCCGTAAAAACGTCTACATCAGGATCTCCAAACTATTGTGACTGTGCATTCCTCCATAAATGTGACTAAAAAGAGTTTCTGTCACTGGCATGTAGTAAGCAAATGTTTATTTCATGTTTTCATACATTACCAGTGGCACTTTTCGAGGTTCCGTGTATTTCAGAAATTTTGTGAATGTCTGATTTCTGGAGTATATTGTTCTCAGTTGTTCCTGATGACGGAGAACAAATCTGAATCTTTAATACAGTCACAGATTTTAGTGACTGCTCAAATGAGACACTACCTCTTTCACTGTGCGAAAATGGCAGATAATGAAACTGCACATTTTAAATCTGCAACAAAGGCTTTAGGAGCAGTTTGAGGTGCATGTGCATTGTGCACATGATAAAAATGGCCCTTGAAAGCTGAGTAAGTGCTAAATGCTTGACTACACTTGGCGCCAACACATTTGAAGACACAACGAGGCTCGTTCCTATGCACCCTGCAATGTAGTACATTGCCTCTTAATGTGTCCAATTTCTTTTTATAAGACACAGGTGATCATTTTTAGGATTTTTAATGTTTGCCTGTGCTTTTTAGCTGAACAAAATTATCATACATTGACCTGGTCTTAAATATCAACTGGTGCTAGCTTATACCATGTGCTTTCAGCAGCATTTTGGTGTAGTCTCGAAAAAAAGTACATTTGAAGCTTACTGTGCAAACTTTTGATTTTTTCCGATTGAACAGCCACAGACCCTCCAAAACGTGGGTTAACGTCGCAGATATGTCCAAAAAATTTTAAAACGACGAAATGATTCAACCATTTGTGCTCCGCTCCTGAGCTCTCTGCTCTGAAGACTTATTAATGACGTCGGCAGCTTCTCCTGCTATCCAGAGATGAGCACTTTGAACTTCGAAATTAGTTTTGAAAGAATTATTTTGTGTGAAAACATGTTTATTGCATCTGTGGCAAGCAGAGGAGAAAGTATATAGGTGGTATTACAAGTAATTCCAATAGCTCAGCAAATGTTAGCTTGATAATTAAAAGTACAATTTTATTTTAAATGGCACTCAATTGAAAATATGTAAAGAAAACAATATTGATCATGTAAAAGGACAAATGGAAAATGAATGAAAACTGTTAGTACTAGCAATGATTTACTTGGGCATTGGGGATCACTCTTGGGCCCCATCCGCCGAGCTAACACAACCGGGAGTAAAAGAAGAAAAACTACTCGGGATATCAAGACAATTATGGAAAACATGAAACCACCCCCACGCAGACCGTCTTTACTATGGGCTTGAAAGTCCCAGCACCATGTCCAGCACCGGAGGCAAAGCAGCAGTAGCGTCACTTTATGTGGACACCACAGCGCCCAGACAGGCCACGATGAGCCTACCAAGTGCACACAATTATAACACTGTGCACAAAAGAAGATGTAAGCTATGTGCGTACGAACCACAGAACCCTCAGCGACGGCAAGTTAAAGACTTAGAGTTAGCTATACGTGGAAGAATCACAAGCACAGCCACACTGGGCCGCCAGCACCTGTGTGGTGTAGGAGAAAAAGAGCAACTTCAGTCTGAAAGATGATAGGAGATACTAGACAGGACAAGGGTTCATAGATAGGACATGGGTAGGAGAGGAGTTTGGGGTTACAAGGTCATGAGTGAAAAAACAGACTTGTAGTGGGAATTTATGGTATAAACATTCAGCCTATATGCAGAAGAAATGTATGTCTTCCTTATGGTACACATATACTTAGTGCCTTAGGAATGTTATGTGGAGGGGGCCCTGAGAAGTATAAGTATGAGGGTTAGAGAGAGGTAGAGCAGAAGACATACATGATTGTGGTGTTTTGAGGAAAATTTTCTACTACAGTGGCTCCTCCAACAATCAAGCGCATCAAGGTGGACAATCTACACCAGGTGTATATGGCAAGAAGGAGGGGGACGGTCTCCAAACTGCCATATATCATTTCATCAATCATGATAAAAGTGCAGCATAAACTTGCAAAGTGACTTGCATATATTTTTTAAAAACGACTGACTAAAAACTATAGTTTTTACAATGTCAATTCAATGTCAATTCAATGTCAATTCATGCTAAACAATGTTTAGCATGTCAACTTAACAAAATTGTTTTGTTATGAGTATTACACCTTTTTTCTGTTTTTGTTACCAATATTTGTTGTTTTAAAAAAATACATTTAATTATAATCACTTAGTGTTGTTCTAAAAATAACAAACATTCTGTTTAATAGTTTACAAAGGTTCACTGTGATTTAAACAAAAAAATGTTTTGGGGTTTACAGTCTGTAGGTATTTTACATAGTTTTTATGTACATTTCGCTGTCATTTTGTACAGTGTATATATACTGTATATATGTACGTGTCTATTTATCGTAGATTTTGTGTATCATAGTCATATAGCAACCTTTCTTCCACACAGTGTCCAGAAAACAGAAGCTGAATGTGGCCTTGGTGGACATGATAGTTAAAAATGGTTGGCCTTTTTCTATCGTTGAGGATGAAGGGTTCCAAAGTTTCATTAAAATCCTGGACCTATCATACTCCATTCCATGCTGCAAAACTCTAAAGGCAATGGTGAAAGCAAGGTACACTGTAACCAAAGAGAAGGCCTTGGCAGAAATAAGCAGACTTTAGCTGTCAGTTGTTAGACTGCTGACATGTGGACGTGAGTCAACATGGATGCGTACCTTGGTGTCACTTGCCATTATGTGTCAGACAGCCTAGAACTGGCTACTGTACTTTTAGTTGTTCAGTATTTTCCTTTGTCCCACACAGCAGCTGATATTGCAAATGCAATTGCAAATTTGATGACAGAGTGGGGAATCGCTGATAAGGTCTGTGGGATGGTCACTGATGGAGCTCATAATATTGTGGCAAGTGTTACTCACACATTGTCAAAAAATCAGTCAGATTTCTGAGCTGGAAAACATGCACACAAAATAGTGGCAAAATCTCAAGTCCAGGTCAAAAGCAAAGGAAAAGTTGTGCTCTATTCAAGCATGTCCCCAAAAAAGTTTAAAAGGTCAAAACCAGATGGAACAGCACCTATGCCATGCTTCATATGCTTTATGAGCAGAGAGAACCTTGTTGTGTTGGGGTCAAAGGCAATTCCTATAGCCAAAATGCTGAGACATGCAATTTCTGCCAAATGTGCTCAAATGGCTCCATGTGTTGGTGCCACGCTTGCCAACCATTTGAGAAATCATTTGAATAAAAAATTCAGTGGATGTGCCACTGGAGACTGCAACAACATCTGCCAGTGCTGGTGAAGAAAAGTACAACTTGTGGGCTTTCCTGGACAACTATGTAGAGTCTCAGCACTGCACCAGGGGTGCGTCTTCCAGCGCTGCAGTGGAGATCCAGAGGTATGCATGTTGATTTTTTTGTTGAAACAACATTGTTTTATTCAGTCATTAATTGTCTTGCTATCTGTGTCGTAGATATTTGAAAGAACAAATTCTGACAAGAGCAGAGGATCCCCTGAAGTACTGGGTGGCACAAAAGACTTTATATCCCACGCTGTGGAAACATATTTATCAATAAAAACCTGTGAAGACGGCTAACTTGTCTGTTTCTGTAAATAATCATTCCAAATAATCCATACAAGTCCTCAACTGACAAACCATTATCTTTAAAGGGTTTCCTTAAAAAGACCTTATGAATTGAATGAACAAAATACTTGAATGACCACACAGACTTTTCTGAACTTTTATTGATGTCATGGGATTGAAACAGTGCCAGAGCTTCAGTCGTGCCCTTTAGAGGTTGCTATGGCTTCAGTTGTCCACCAGATGTCACCGTCACTGAGGTCTTGAAGCTTTGAATTGTTTTCGACACAATTGTTAGGAAATCCTCAGTGCTTCATTTGCCCACCACTAATATGAGGTCAGGGAACTGAGCACATGGCTGGTAGCAGAGCTAGTTAGCAGAGCTGGTTAGCAGAGCTGGTTAGCAGAACTGATAGCAGGTGGGGAGGCTTGGAAAGACACGAGAATCTGGCAAATGGCAGAGGACTGAGAACTTTCACTGGAAGGGGGAACACAGGTGGAACCAATCTCTAATTAGGAGCTGGGGGAGTGAGGAGTGGAGGAATGGCAGTGGAGTCCAGTGGAAGAGGAAGAGAGGGGGGGGAAAACACAGGTGGGCATGTGTGAGGCAGAAAGGTAACAAGCATTATCTCTGGTCCATACTGACTTATTCTGATAGTAAAACCCATTTAATGCAATAGATCCCTGCTGAGCGGGTTTACCCTCAGTAGCAAGTGTCACTGTAACTAAGAGAAGTGCGGACAGTTAAAGGAGGATATAACCAGCACTGCTGAGGTTTATTGAGACAAACTGTAGCTGGATTACAGCTGGGATTAAGCTGGAGATGCTCAGTGTCAATAAACACTATATGAACTACTCAACAGAATTAAACCGAGCTTCATATCAGAAAGAAAGACAGCCTTTTTATTTGTCATATGTCATACATGTTATAATGAAATATGTCGTCTGCATTTAACCAATCCCCCTGGGGGGAGCAGTGGACAGCCACATACAGTGCCCACGGAGCTAGCGTGGAGTGTCTTGCTCAAGGACGCACCTGGTGATGATTTACCCATTGAGCCACCAGGCTGCTGCACTGTAGTTGCAGGTGAATAACCTGAATAACACATACAGCTGGAGGTGATCCTAGTTGTCCCTGGATGATTCATTGTAGGTCTCAGATCTGAAGCGGTCCTGTGCATTGTGATTACAGGCGTGTCTGTGGTTTAGTCGTTATGCTGCTGACTGTACCTGCTACTTTATGATGGGCAACCAAATGCAGAGGGACTGAGCTCTTCTAAATTGAATCGTTAGTAATAAATACATCTCCTAACATGTCAATATGTCTAGTAACAATGTATTGACAATGTATGAACTTATAAGAATACAGATTTGTTACGGATGAAACGCGGTGTACTGTTCAGGTTACTGTACAACACCTATCTGCCTTTAGCTCTGATTAGCTTGCCGAGGCTCTTCCTGTTTGCGGTGGAGATAAAGATGGCTGAGGCCATCGCAGAGTGAAAGGTCTTAGTAGTGCTCCATGTACTCCGAAAGTCCTTAGTCTCCTCAGCAGCAAAAGTCTGCTCTGGCGTTTCTGATTAATTGCAGCCCTGTTATCTGTGCTGTCCCGTTTGTTGTTAAGGTGAACACCCAGGTATTTGTAAGACTCCAGTATCTCAATGTCCTGTGTGATGATTGTGAATGCCTGTGGAAATCCACCAGCAGCTCTTTGGTTTTCCCCGTGTTGATCTCGAGGTGGTTCTCCTGGCATCATTCCAAGTCTTGGATGATGAATAATTAGTAAAATTAGAAAGATGATGAGATGAGGGGAAACACAGAGGAGAGTCACCTGATCCAGCTCTAACTGTAAGCTTTATTAAAAAGGAAAGTTTTAAGTTTAGTCTCATAAGCAGGGAGAGTGTCTGCCTCCCGAACTGGGAGCTAGTTCCACTTTTGCTTTATAGCTAAAGGCTCTGCATCCCATTCTACATTTGGAAATAGGAACCACAAGTAAACCTGAAGCCTGAGAACGAAGTGCTTGTTAAGATGGAGCTTGAGTAATAAGTGCTTTTTAGTGAGGAGAAGGATTTTAAAGAATTTCCACTGAGAGCTCTGGCATGTAGGACTACATTAGTTAACATTGCTGTTGACGTTTTCATCCCCATTTATAAAATAATTTTTTTGAGTAAAATTCTTCCTGAGCGCATTGTTTTTATTTTACTTGAAAATATTGTTACTAATAAGTTCCTTTCTATTTTTAGGAGGCCCAGCGCACAGGTCAGCAGCAGGGACACAGTCAAAGATTTATCTAAATTAAATAACTTAATTTGTCAAAGCTACAGTAATGTCAGTTGAAATTTAGTAGGCTTTGAATTGGCAAGGACAGGCAAAGGACACATGACCCAGAGAGTACAACTGCATTCTGTGGGAACTAAAACAAACTGTTGGCAAAAGCATATGATGCCAGATGTGTTGTAGGTATGGTTCAATTTCATAATTTTATAATGCATTTTCAAAGTAACATGTACAAGTGGCATTTCAAATCCTTCTGATATATACTCAGGTATCAGCACCTTCAGCAATGGCCCAGAATGAAATGCTGCCTTTCTTCACTAATCCAACACTTGACATTCCACTAGCTGCTGAACATACCCCGGTGGTTGCAGATCAGGTATATCTGTATTTATATAATTAAGAGAATTCATTTAATGTTGGAAATAGAAATGTGATCTAACTACTCTTAATATGAAGAGTTGCTCCTCCTGTGATCACATAACCCACTGGCAGCAGTGCAGAGATAGTCACTCCTAAATATGTTTTACTCATGCAGCATTTACAGTGGTGTGAAAAAAGAGTTTGCCCCGTTACTGATTTCTTGTTTTTTTTGCATGTTTGTCACGCTTTATTGTGTCTGATTATCAAACGAATTTAATTATAAGTCAAAGATAATACAAGTAAACACATCATGAAGTTTTTAAATGAAGTTTTTTATTATTAAGGGTAAAAATAAATCAAAAACTACATTGCCCTGTGTGAAAAAGTGTTTGCTCCCTAAACCTAATAACTGCTTGGGCCACCCTTAGCAGCAACAACTGCAATCAAGCGTTTTCGATACCTTACAGTGAGTCTAATACAGCGCTGTGGAGGAAGTTTGGCCCACTCATCTTTGCAGAATTGTTGTAATTCAGCCACATTGGAGGGTTTTCGAGCATGAACAGACTTTTTAAGGTCACGTCACAGCATCTCAATTGGATTCGGACATTCTCCTTCAGGATATTTTGGTACACAGCAGAATAAATGGTCCCATTTATCACAGCAAGTCGGGGGGGGCGGCGGCAAACACTTTTTCCACACAGGGCAATGTAGTTTTTGATTTATTTTTACCCTTAATAATAAAAACCTTAATTTAAAAACTGAATTATGTGATTACTTGTGTTATCTTTGACTAATAATTGAATTTGTTTGATGATCAGTGTGACAAACATGCAAAAAAATAAATCAGTAAGGGGGAAAACTCTTCACACCATTGTATATTGATTATCATTTCATAATGATGACTTCCTGAAGGTTTTTTGCAGAGAGTGGCAGAACCTAATGATTGAAGCAGAAGTGCATCAGTGCAGGGAGAGGGAGGCAGAGCAGAGAGAAATTGATCCTATTTGGCACGTTGGCCATGGCGTAACTTACATGTTTGTTGCTTAAAGCTGGATAAAAAGTATCAAACTATTATTTTTGCAGAAAGAACATAACCAAATTAAGAAAAAACAGATCTTCAAAAGTGGCAACATATATGTTCTATTCCTGTTCAAAACACTCAAATGTTATAGGACTAATACCACCATCCTCTACCATGCCATCCCCACCGCCTTCCATGCCATTTTGCATAGGCCTCCATGAATGGAGAGCTTTACAAGGACAAGAGTATAATGTGTCCTTGCTGGCTGACAAAGAAAAGATATTTTTTAAAAGTTTCTGTAAATTATTTTCTTACACCCGAAATTATGTTGTACCTCAGAATGTTTGAGTGTTTTACAAAGTGTTTTATTTTTGTGTCTTTTGATAAAGGAGATGAGGAAACTGACATATGAGGCCTCAGAGGAGGAGTGAAAAGGTGTGTGTCAAAACTACTTTTAATTACTTTTTATTTTATAACTACACTTTAGACTATTGAGTCAAGGTGTCAGCAAAATCTCCTGTCTGAGCCAATTCAGGGAATTTGCTCAGCGCTTGAATTTTTTAAAGATATGTGATGCAAAAGTGGACTGAAATGACTAGTGATAGATCTAGTGTTTGTACATGTATCCTTGTAGAAATCGTGGAATATCAGTTTTTAAAAAAATACAGTTTTGGATAAATTAATTCTTAACAGTTAAACATTAGTGTGATGGCTGCACTTGCTTCCACACAACTGAACTGTGCGTAATCCTCTTGCATTGGTTTAGATTTCTATTTATTTTTTATATATAAACTTAAAGTGGTGGTTAAAGTACAGAAAGAAAACAGCCTTAGTTTATTTATTACACTCAGTTTATCTTGTATGGTGAACTGTGTGTTAGTTTCTATCTACTGTGCACATTTAGTTGGGATGGCCCGTTTGAGACAATGGGTTAATAACCCCACATTCCTAGAACAGAGGACCCACTGAGGTACTGGGTCACCCACAAGGTTTTATACCTACACCTTTACAAGCTGCAGATGAACTTTTTGTGCACACCAGCGTCCTCTGTGCCCTGTGAGAGGATTTTCTCCAAGGCTGGCGAAGTCGTCAACCAAAGACAAAACAGGCTGAAACCCAGCACAGTTGAGAGAATCCTGTTCTTGAATAGAAATCTGTGAAATGTATCCCTTGCAGTCATTTTAACTTGGCCCTGTTTCACAAGCGCAGCCCCTCTCACGTTATATGTATTATTCACAATGTAACACAAGCACTTCTCACTTAAACTATCACAAATTGTTTTGTTTTACGCTTTTATTATTTATTATGTGCCCTGCAACTTTGGTTCATTTTTTGGCACGATCAGATGAACCCTGTGGAAGCTTCATGAGGCTTCTGCTGCCATCCCTAACATTTAGTTCTCTTTTAGTACAGTCATGCTTATGTTTGTTTAATAATTCTTACCTGTGTTGATATATATCTTTGACATACCAGTGCTGAGGTTGCCACTGCTAGTTGCTTCTGCTGCTGGACAGTGATCTTTTCAGGCCGGGCCAAAGGATGCTGACCTGAAAACAGAACTGTTTTATACATGAAGAGGCTCATCAGACTGTTCCATTGTCTACTACCTCTGAGGCGGAATCCAGATTGGGACGTTGTGGCCTATGTTAATTTATATGAATATTAGTCCTCTGGATGGAGTTATGCTTAATTAATTGTTTAATTATTTACAATTCAAAGACTGACTGGTATGTTTTGTGTTTTGAAGTTTTATGAGTAGTATTTGTTTTTAGGTCCCCCCGTGTGTCATATATGGTCTGATCAGCCAAATAATTTTTTCCCCTGTGTGTTCATTTCTTCAGGTTAGTTGCTCTTTGTTAGTCGGTCTATTTAGTTTAAGTGAAGTTTGCTTAGTTAACTTTGCCTGAGTTTAGTTCTGGTCAGCAAAGTTGACTTTGGTCACTGTCCTACAAGCAACCAAATGAACATCTGCAGGGACGTGATGATGCAGTGTAGCTTGCAAGTGTTCAAAGGCATCTCCTCAATCCAGAAGCAATACTAGACATACTTTTTCAAGAATTTTGTAGAATTTTTTTTTATTATTTGGGAATGGGAGAGTGAATAAATCCATATATGGCCATGGCAGGAAGTGGGTGGGGAACAGAATAACAGGACAGGGACCAACAACACCAACTGGGCCATGATGTGAAAATGATAGCTCTGTGTGTGCTCCATGAAGGAGTTGGCCCAACATTTCTTCAGCGGAAGGCTTTTGGTTGATGAAGGTGGTTATCACACTTTCAGGTAACAGTTAATAAAAGTGAGAGTCTGAAAGTGACATTAAATATATTAATTTTTTATGGTACATTTAAAGTTGTTTTCTGTGTGCTTTTTAGATACAAGAGGCAAACGGTACTATTGTAGAGGCAGCAGACAGCCTCTGCAAAGCAATCTGCCTTAAATCACTAGGTTCCAGTTTGCCTTAGTCAGGATAATGTTTTTTGATTTCTTCAGTGCATTTAACACCATCCGGCCTGCACTGCTGGGAGAGAAATTAAAAAACATGCAGGCTAACACTCCCCTGACTTCGTGGATCATGGACTAAGAGAAAAACATCAAGTGCTATCAAAAAAACAACTCAGAGTCCTGTCATCTTCAGACGTTCTCTGATGACTCTGCAGTTGTAGGATGTATTAAGGGTGGAGATGTCACAGAGTACTAGAGAGTGGTGGACAGTTTTGTGGACTAGTGTGGACTCAACCATCTTCAACTCAACATCAGTAAAACAGAGGATGGACTTTAAGTAATCTGGGAGTCCTGTCATCCCTCTCCAGGGGGAGGAGGTGGAGGTCGTCTCCAAGTATAAATGTAGTTCTTGAGTGTACTGGACAACAAACTGGACAAAGAACTCAGCAGCATTGTACAAATACAGTTGCATACACAATACAAATACACAAGAAAAAATATGTGAACCCTTTGGGATTACGTGGAGTTTTGCATTAATTTGTCAAAAAATGTGCTCTAACTCACAACAATAGAAAAACACAGTCTGTTGAAAATAATAGTACACAAACATTATATGTTTTCATGTTTTCATTGAACATAACATGTAAACATTCACAGTGCCGGGTCCAAAAAGTATGTGAACCCCTAGCCTAATGACTTCTCCAAGAGCTAATTGGAGCCAGGAGTGAGCATACCTTGAGTCCAATCAGTGTGATGATATTGGATGTGTTGCTGAAAGCTGTCCTGCCCTTTAAAAACACACACCAGTTTTGTGTTTACTGTTGCAGCACTGTTGCTACTCTCCCTAGGCGTGGTCGTACTGTAAAGATGACTGCAAGAGCACAGCGCAGAATGCTGAATGAGGTAAAGAAGAATCCTAGAGTGTCAGCTAAAGACTTACAGAAATCTCTGGCACATGCTAACATTTTTGTTGACACATCTACAATAAGGAAAACATTAAACAAGAATAGTGTACATGGGAGGACATCACGGAGGAAGCCACTGCTGTCCAAAAAAATGTTGCAGCGCTTTTGAAGTTTGCAAAAGAGCACCTGGATGTTCCACAGCACTACTGCCAAAATATTCTGTGGACAGATGAAACCAAAATTGAGTTGTTTGGAAAAAACACACAACACTATGTGTGGAGAAAAAAGGCACTGCACACCAACATCAAACTCATCCCCACTGTAAAACATGGCGGAGGGAGCATCATGGTTTGGGGCTGCTTTGCTGCCTTAGGGCCTGGATGGATTGTTGTCATTCATGGAAAAATTAATTCCAGAGTTTATCAAGACATTTTGCAGGAAAACGTATGACCATCTGTCCGCCAACTGAAGCTCCACAGAGGATGGGTGATGCAACAGGACAATGATCCAAAGCATACAAGTAATTCAACAAAAGAATAGTTTCAACAGAACAAAATACACCTTCTGGAGTGGCCCAGTAAGAGTCCTGACCTCAACCCGATTGAAATGCTGTGGCATGACCTTAAGAGAACCATTCACACCAGACATCCCAAGAATATTGCTACACTGAAACAGTTTTGTGAAGAGGAGTGGTCCAAAATTACTACAGATTGTTGTGCATGTCTGATCTGCAACTACAGGAAACGTTTGGTTGAGGCTATTGCTGCCAAAGAAGGTCAACCAGTTATTAAGTCCACATACTTTTTCCACCCTGCACTGTAAATGTTTACATATTCTGTTCAATAAAAACATGAAAACATATAATTTACATTCACATTTAGTCATTTAGCAGACGCTTTTATCCAAAGCGACTTACAAGTGAGGAACAAGGCAAGCAAACAAAATCTAAGTCAAGAAGAAAAGACATCAAAGCAAAGTGCTGACAAAAAAAGTGTTTCTGTTTCAAGAGATGTGAGAACGAAAGGGTAGGGGTTTTTTTTTGTTTTTTTTGTTTTTTTAAGTGCAAAGGAAGATGCGGAAGAGTTCTGTTTTCAGCAGTTTTTTAAAGATTGCTAGTGAGGTGGCTGAGCATGCAGAGATAGGCAGCTCATTCCACCTTCGTGGGATCACTGAGCTGAACAGTTTTCCTTGGTGTCGACTGTGTGGTGCTGGTACCACCAGACGGTGTTCCCTGGTTGAGCTCATTGGACGGGAGGGGATGTAGACCTGAACGATTGAACTGAGATAAGATGGAGCTGCGGAGTTAACCACTCTGTAGGCAAGAGACAGAGCTTTGAACCTGATCCTTGCAGCCACAGGAAGCCAGTGCAAAGATCTGAAGAGCGGTGTGACATGAGACCTTTTAGGTTGATTAAAAATGAGGCGTGCTGCTGCATTTTGGATCATCTGGAGGGGTTTGGTCGTGGATGCCGGTAAACCCATCAGTAGTGCATTGCAGTAATCCAGGCGAGATAAGATCAACGCCTGGACAATGAGTTGGGTCGTGTACTCCGTCAGATAGGGTCTGATCTTTCTGATATTGACGAGGGCATATCTACACGACCTAAAGACCGTGGCGATGTTCCGTGAAGGTCAGCTGGTCATCAATGATGACCCCCAGGTTTCTGGCTGACTTAGTAGGGACAGTCACTGCAGATCCAATGTTAATGCTGATGTTGTGTTGAGTTGAAGGTCTGGCAGGGAAGACTAGAAGTTCAGTTTTGGAAATGTTGAGTTGAAGGTGTCTTTTTCTCATCCAGGCAGAGATGTCAGAGAGACAGGCAGAGATGCGAGATGAGACAGTTGAGTCATCTGGCGGAAAAGACAGGAAGAGCTGTGTGTCATCTGCATAGCAGTGATAAGAAAAGCCATGAAAATGGATTATAGAGCCTAGAGAAGAAGTAAAGATTGAAAAAAGAAGAGGACCAAGGACTGAGCCCTGATCTGATGGTTCACAGTGTCAAAGGCTGCAGATAGATCTAATAGAATAAGGACAGAAGAGTTACCTGCAGCTTTAGCCACCCGTAGGGATTCCACAACAGTCCGAAGTGCCGTTTCTGTGGAGTGACCACTCTTGAAGCCAGACTGATTGACATCAAGGAGATTGTTCCAGGAAAGAAAGTCAGAGGGTTGATTGAAGGCTGCACGTTCCAGAGTCTTGGCCAGGAATGAAAGAAGAGAGACCGGTCTGTAGTTCTCCACAAGGGAGGGATCCAGAGAAGGATTCTTCAACAGTGGAGTAATCTGGGCCTGCTTGAATGAGGTGGGAAAGGTGCCTGTTGTGAAAGAGGTGTTGATGATCTGTGTAATGGCTGGTATTAGTGTTGGTGCGATAGCTTGAAGCTATAAGCTATAATGTTTGTGTACTATTATTTTCAACAGACTGTGTTTTTGTATTGCTGTGCTCTGCAGCTCTTTGTTCCCCACCAGATTGTGCCACTACTTTGATGAAGCCACTTTCCATCACTCTGATTCACAGAATTATATTCAGTGTGAGTGTTGTATGTATGTAATATCTCTAATATGTGATCTACATAAGAAATTTAACTACTACAATGGGACAGACCTGAGGTCACAGTCACCTTGACCTTTGACCTGTGATAACCAAAATCTATGGACAGTCAGATCAGTGTGCAGAACATTTTCTTTTTTTTAAGCAGATTTGAAGTGTTTGTGTGGTATCACGTGAAGATGTTTCTGCTATTAATCTGAAACTAGTCTACATTGGGAAGCAAAATAATAAACACCTGTTATGTTTAAAACACCAACCTTTCAAAGCGTGTCTGCTAAATGAAGCTTTATTATGGTAAATGAATATTTAAGCAGTGGCACAAAACCTGCCCTGGATCTGTAACAAGAAAGAGCTCTGAGTGGTCCACAAAGTCTTTAATTTGGTGCCAGGAAAACTGACAAGAGAATGTCTAAAAATAGTTAGAGGAAATATTTTATATCACGCACCCTGTGCTGACGTGTAACCTGTAATAATTGAAAGAAAGTTCCTGGGTATTTATGTGGAAAAACTCTGCACAGACATGAGCTGAAATCACATTCACAGTTGTTGTTACCAAATTAGTTGGATTGCTGAAATTGTTTGTGGGAGAAACCGGGGCACCCGGTAGAAACCCACACATGGGAGGAAGATGTTAGTTCCAAGACGCCATAAGGCAGGATTGTCCACACATGAAGAGTTGTTCATGTGGAGACAAAGAGTCTGAAATGCCTGGACAGCCAGTTCTTCTTCTTCTTGGACTTTTTGTCCAGCATTTCCTTCACCTTCTGCTCCAGGTCGTCCATCCTTGAGCCCATGTCCCTCTCCTTCTCTGTCCACTGCTGCTGCTTGTCCTTGAGGGTTTGTTGGAGTCCTTCGATGACTGTCTGGAGAGAGGCCCTCTCCTCCTGCCAGCGTTTGAGATTCACCTGCAGCTGCTCCTCTGCTTTCTCCAGGGCAGCTGTGACCTCGGTGTTGACATTTTTCAGGTGTTCCACCTGAACCTTTAAGGAGCCCTGTGGATTCTCTGTGTCCTTCTGAGCCTCCTCTTTGAGTTTCAGCAGCTCTCCATTCAGCTGACCTACTTTCCACTGGGCCTCTTCCACATCGACGGTCTTCTTGCAAAGCTCAAACTCCATCCTCTCGCTTGATAGCTCGTATTTTTTTTGGAGGGCTTCTTCAATGGTGAGTTTTGCTTTTAGCTGTTGCACTTCAAAGAGCAGAGCCTCTTTGTCCTTCTTGATTTTGGCAGACTCCTCACTCAGCTGTCATTATTAGACTGTACAAGCTCATTATTGGATTTTTTATTATTTATGGCTGTTGTGTGAATCACTGTGTTATTGAATATGTAGTTTTATGAACAGTGTGACATGTATTTATTAAAGTTTGTTTAGACCTGTTCCCATCACATAGCAACATGTAGTCGCCACAAACAGTTTTCTCTTTGTCTCAAAAGACGTACTCAGATCTAGAGTATGTGAGGATATATTTGGATTGTAGGACTCAACCTAGCATGCTTTTGGGGTTGTGGTCATAATTCAAACTGGGTTATCTGTGGTTTCACTCAGGCATGTGTTTCAAAAGAAGATGGCACCAAACACTATATTTACACAACATGTGCTGTCTATGTTTACTCTTCTGTTTATGTCCCCATAAAAAACAACCTGTGTTGAACATGATGTTGCAGAAATACAGTTTTGCTTTAAGGTTTTTGCAGTAACCCATTTGTTCCTGTACTGTTCATATACTGTATGTTATGCATATATATATATATACACCTGCATGTACCCTGAATATAAGTTAAGCAGGGTATTGCATCATTTCTTCATACCACTCTAGTGAAGCGCATTATTTCACAACACGCCAGAAAAGAGGAAGCACTTGATGAAAAGAAACACTGCGTGTGGTGTTTCTGCTTTTACTCAGGTCTTCTTTCCTGTGCTCGGCCACTGATGCAGCCTTTCTGTCACAGTCATGGGGAGCGTACAACAGAAAAACTTTTTTCTGTTTTATTTGACTGGTGGTAATATGCAAACAACATTTATTTGTTTTCACATTCTGTGTATATTTGTATTTTTCTTTTCATTGACTGTTCAGCGTAAAGCTTTTGCTCCGTTTCGTTGAATCAGGAATCTAAACCAACCGCTTTTTATTTAGTCCACAGTTTATTGAGACATGCATTTCTTTCTTTCCTGCAGTCGTCTTTCTGTTTACCTCATCTTCGCCTGCTAGAGGTCAGTCATATATCCTAAGTGATTCTTACAACATGCGTAGCAGTAAATACTATCTCAGAAATATTGTCTTTTATGCTTTTTTTAGGGGTTAACATCACATTAGCTGGGTCTGGATCTACTCAGTGCTCTGGAAGAGTAGAAATCTATCACAACAACACCTGGGGAACAGTCTGTGATGATAAGTGGGACTTAAATGATGCTCAGGTGGTTTGCAGAGAGTTGAACTGTAGTGCAGCACTGAATGTAACTAAGGATCACTTTGGTTCAGGAACTGGACAAATCTGGCTTGATGATGTGGACTGTTCAGGAAGTGAAAGTTCTCTAACTAAGTGTCAGCACAGTGGATTTGGTAAACACAACTGTAACCATTCAAAGGACGCTGGTGTGATCTGTTCAGGTGAGAAATGTTTTTGATCACATTTCTTTTATTTATAGTAGGGAGCAAGTTAAACAGCAGTAATGATGCTCCAAACAGTATTGAGAGGCTGACTTGTGTCAGGAGTATATCAGGACTTAAGGGCACACAAATTGAAGCAGCGTGTAACAATTCAAAACATTTACCTATCAACCTAATTTGCAAAATGACAAGGAGGTAGGCAGCATGTTCAGTCTGGCCAGGTTAGCAGTTAGCCTGGACATACTGTTGAAAAATACACCTGTTTAGTATAGATAAGCTTCTTCACAAGTACTTCATATTGCGCGTCAGGTCACTTCGCTCTCCTTCTTTATTTTTACTTTGATCTTCAGTGGCTATTGCAGGAATAATTGGACCAAGCTTGGGAACCCCTGTAAAAACGTGGCCTCAATATTATGAAGAGGTTTAAACCACCAATACTCTTTCTAGAGTCATCCAAAATGTTTTAAACAACACTAAATTTAATCAACAAATGTCGCTAGACAGTGCCCAACACAGCCTTAGTTGCTTAGTGACTGCAGATGGAACAGGTAAGCTGCTGCCTTCAGATGGCTGCAAAAGAGTCACCAAAGTTTACAGTACACGTGTGCAGACCTGCTTATATAAGAAAGGTGAATGTAATCAACGTGATTGCTAGTGCAGGAAAGAGAGGCAGACAAACCCGGAAGTGGTTGTTCCTTCACAATAAAATTGGAAGTGACAGGGAAAACACTTAACCCAGGTTTTGGCCTCACTGCACTGGCAGCATGTCCATCTTAAAGTTTATTTTATTCCATTTTATTTGTTTTTAAATATTTAAACAGCCATACACTACCTCTTTGAGCTGCTATATGTGCATCTCCCCTACCGGTCGCTCAGGTCATCTGACCAGCATGCAACAACATATGCCCTAACTTGTGAAATACACTTCCTTTGCAAGTTATCCATGTCTCTTCATTTTCTATTTTCAAATGAAAGCTGAAAACTTCTCCCTGGCCTTTGATGAAGTGAGAGTTGGTGATTGTATTATTTTAGTCCTAATGCTTTTATACTTCTAATTATATATTTATATTGATTTTAGGCATTATTTTATTCTTAAGCACTTTGCTCAGACTTTGCTCTTTAATAAAGTGTTTCATAAATAAAGTTGGCTTGGCTAGTAAAAGTATTTGATCAGTTTTTGTCCCATACAGTATGTATGTAACACAGACACTGTGTAGATAGTAAAAAAATGTAATGTCAGGTGTTAACTGTATATTTGACATGCACTTGTGTTACCTTTTTCAGGAGGCCTTCCAACACCAAACATATCCATCAGTTCTGCTGGTGAGATTAACTGGGGTCATGACGTCACAATCACTTGTTTTATTAAAACTGAAATCCACCAGCTTTTAAGAGGAAGTTTCACTCTAATAAAGAACTCAAGCATGTTCAGAGGGAACAAAAGCACCAGTCCTGCTGTCTTCACCATCTCTAAAGTGGACTTTAAAAATGAAGGATCGTACCAGTGTTGCTATCAGAGAAGCGCTTTAGATCGAGACTACAGTTCCCCGCCAAGTCACACAGTCAAGTTCAGTGTTACTGGTAAGAAAAAAGAATATGGATTGATGAACGAATACAGAAAATAGAAGAAGTATAGTGTGTCTGTCTGAAACAAAATGTTTAATACAATATAATAATAAAGTAATGGTAGTATTACCAGAAACTAGAAGGATTTTTTTATTAAGCATTTTAACAATAAAGTAGAAATGTCAACAGGGGACCTCTGTTTAGAAGGACAAAAGCACCCAAACTTGGAACAGATGGACCCATTTGTTCAAACTGAAATGACTGGTGCAACACCGGTGCAATACAGAAAGCACGTTATCACACGGCACAATAAGATCAACTGATCAGATTGTTTGGTCGTAAATGTGTAGTAGAGCTCAGGTGAGCAGAATGTCTGAACCCCAGGCATTATCATAACCCAGTGCCAATGTACAATGACATATGCATTTGAACAACAAAGCTGAAGCCATATGGCATTACCACAAATGGTTTTATTGACAGGTTCAGTCAGATGTAAATGTGATGCTTGCGCAGAAAAAGAAACATGTTTGTTGTTCAGGAATGGATGTGGTGAAAAAGCAACTCACCTGGATTTAACCAAATTTTAAATAATCATGTATGTTTTCATCACTGTCTGACTGCCGTCTGTAGTCTGTATCTTTTTTACAGGGCTTATTAATATATCTGTTCTTGAACTTTCTCTCTGATGCACTTTTCTGTACTTGTTTCTTCCCCTTGCTCTTTTTTATCTTTTTCTCGTTTCTTTTCTTACTTTTAATTAACTTCTTAGCTCACATCAACTCATGTGTTTCAAATCTAGCTTCACCACATATCTTCTACTGTGTAATCTGTCGAAATGAGACTTTTTTCCTTTTTTTTTTCTTTTTTGTTTTACATTGTTTTAATACGTTCCAAATCAAACTTATTAACTGCAGACATTTCTAACTGTCTGTTTCTTTACACAGTGCAACTGCAGCAGCCCAGCATCTCCGTGACATCTCCCTATGGAGGACTGGTTCTGAGTCCTGAGGCTGCAGAGGTCACCAGGGGTTCCAGCTTTGTCATCACCTGCTCCATTAACTCCAGCTATCCTGTTGGCTATTTCTATCTCAACTTCTCTGGCTCCAACATCACCAACAAGTCAGCAGTCAACCACTCAGCTTCCTTTAACTTTCCTGCTGCTGAGTATGAACACCAGGGCAACTACAGCTGTGTGTATGAAGTCACATGGTCTACACGTAACTACACTTCTACACCAACAGCACTAATTAGACTCATTGTTAAAGGTAAAGTTTGTTAATGCACAGCATCTTAATGATTTATATTATTAACTATGACAGCTTTAAGAAACAGGTTAGCAGGGAAGAAGGATATGACTGGAATTTAGGAATAACCGTGGCTTGGCCTATTGGGCAGACATAAACCTGAATTGAACTGAATAATAGTGGTATATCTTTTCTCCAGTGTTTCAAACTCTCTTCATGTAATATATCTTTATCGTAGCTACAGGCATTGTTAACATTAGCTACAGGGAGTTGTTATGACAAATGATTATAGGATAAGGTTAGGTTAAAGTGGTAAATGCTGTAACTGACTTGTTGAGTTGTTATTTCATCACCTTATTAACACCAGCTGATGTCTTAACAATTGTTGTTTTTCCTCCTAGTGCCTGTGTTGGTAGTGGTCTCCTCAGTAGCTGCTGTGATCCTGCTACTACTGCTGCTGCTGCTCTTTTTGGTGGCCTGTCTGGTCCGCAGGAGAAGACGAGAAGCCAAGAAGCGTTCAAGCCCCATCTTAAGCCAAAGTATGTGCTCATCAGGACACACAAACACAAATTTTGCTTCATTTTAATATGCTGTTTGTTTTTTGTATTTAAAGTACACATGTTAGAGTTTGAGACTGTGTACGGAGTCGTGTGAATTTTTGAGGTCGGAGTTCACATTTATACCAGTCTTGATCTGATGTTTGTATTTCAGTGACTTTCAACAGTTATAGAGAAGAAGATGATGATGATGAAGACGACAGCAGAGACTATGTAAACATGGATCCATCAGATAACAACATAAAACAGAGAGAGGAAGCAGGAAGACTGGAGAAACAAGACAGTGATGATCATGATTATGAGGAGGAGGAGGAGGATGAAGACAATTATATAGAAGCTATGAAGGTCTGTCTGACTGTCCAAAACAACATAGAGAAAGGAGCTAAAGAAGAAGAAGAAGATGGTGATGGTGATGATGATGACGATGACGATGACGACGACGACAGCAGAGACTATGTAAACATGGAGCCATTAGATAACAACATGAAACAGAGAGAGGAAGCAGGAAGACTGGAGGAACAAGACAGTGATGATCATGATTATGAGGAGGATTTTCTGACTGTCCAAAACAACAGAGAGAAAGGAGCTAAAGAAGAAGAAGAAGATGGTGATGGTGATGATGATGACGATGACGATGACGATGACGACGACGACAGCAGAGACTATGTAAACATGGAGCCATTAGATAACAACATGAAACAGAGAGAGGAAGCAGGAAGACTGGAGGAACAAGACAGTGATGATCATGATTATGAGGAGGATTTTCTGACTGTCCAAAACAACAGAGAGAAAGGAGCTGAAGAAAAAGAAGAAGAGGAAGAAGAAACCAGCGATGAAGAAGATGACTACATAAATGTATCTAAGCCATTTAACTGCTGACTTGCTGCCAACATTTTACTGATAATTATTAATGATTATGAAGAAATGTAAAACTGGACACAGTATGTACAGCTAGAGCCTTTCTTCACTGGGAAGACCTGGACTGCAATTTTTGTGAAACCTCTCAAGATTATTATCTTTATGTTATCTCAGCCTGTGCAGTAGACCCCCGCTGGCTGTGGATGGTGAAAATGACTGTCTCTGTAGCTGTAATTCAGTTGTTAAGATTCATATTTTTCACATAGCTCATTTTGGTTAAACACTCGTTATAATTCATTCCGGTAAACAACAGTAACGTTATGGTGATCTGCCACTTTGGCTAACTCTAATGAGTAATTTAAGTTATTGTTGAACCTAGAAGCTGCCTCAATCAGCCCCAGCAGAGGCAGTTATAGACTCAGCTCAGGTCACGCAGTTAATACGCTGCTATAGTGAAGGTGTGCTGTCTGTAATGAGGAATGCTGGAGCTCATCCCAGTTGTCACGGGATGAAAAATAGGGCACAGTCTGGACAGGTTAATGTAGATTATGCAGATACGTGGACTTTAACTATGTCTAAGGATCAGGCTGATGAATCTGTATGATCCAAACAGTAAGTTCAGTCATGTTAGGTATTAGTTAATACACTGCACTGTCACTGCAGTTAGACAACAATAGATATATTAGGGAGAGAACAAAGACATTATTCCTAATACAATGATTATTCAAACATGAGCCATAGCCAGTGCAAGAATGTCCTGAAGAAGAAAGAAACCACTGATGCTCTGGTTTTACAGTTAGATCTCAGGTATCCTGTTTCTTGTGATGCACACACATTCAAAGCTCATTATTACACAGTTAGGTTCCACGTCTCTCGTTTTGATAACAGTCTTCTGTAAGGAAATTTGTTTCCATTTCCACCAAACATTTGTAAATTGGAAAACCTATGGCTTATATCTTCCCCCTTTTAATTATTTAAAATGTAAATAATTTAATTTAAAACCCTTTGTTCTAAAGACTTTTGCAACAGTGACTTATTGATGAGTTTTACTGACACTGTCACATAACAGTTGAGAAGTAGCAAGTGGCTCTAACAGTGTTCAAACACGGAGTGTGGGTTGTGCAAACTTCTCTTAAGTTGGTTTTGTGTTCCATGTTTCTAAAGTAACTGTACATACCAGCAGCAAACCACAATGCAACACTGCATCAGTTTCTATGCCAGCCCTCTTTACCCTGAATACTTCCTTTTTCATCTAGATGTTGAAACTAACATCTCTGGCATTTTTTACTGGCAGCATATATCTGATACGAAACTCGTTATTAATGTAACAATTCTATTAATATAACAATCTCACTATGAAGCCAAATAAACATAAAAAAATCCCCATATTATTTGACATTACATGCAGCACATCATAATACAGTAGTAATAGTACTGAATAGTATTTAATAGTAATAGTATTTTAGATTTTTTTTGCAAAATCTAAGAGTGGTTCATCCAAATTCAACACAAAGTGCTACTTGAATATAACTATGACTACTGTTGAATGAATCCATCCTGCCTTCCACATGTTGCAGCTTTCAAGTGACAGAGCCACTGAGCCACCCCCATAAACCTCTGCAGATGGTATGCGCCTAATATTTCCAGAGAACTCCTCAGAATGGAATCCCAGAAGTTATGTGGGTTATTTATAAGATTTTGAGCAGATTAGTTTTTGCACGCTTGGTGTTGTAGATTTAACAGTCAAAACAGGGGGAGTAGTGTTAGGGTGCTTTCACACCATAATCCGTTTGCTTTGGTCCGAATGAGTTGATGAGTTTGTAAACTTGTAGCAATTTGTCCTTGGCGTTTAGAGAATTGGGTGTGCTTTGTGATTAATTGCATTATGATTTTGAGAGTTTTGAGAGTTTTTTGGTCATACTGGTTTAACATTGAGAAATGTTTAATTTCCCCATTTTAGTAGAGAAGGACATATGACTTGAAAACCTAGAGTTGGGTTGAGCTGTGAAGAGCTCACATGCAAATGTCTCATGAGTGTGGTGTATGTAATGGTCAAATACCAGCTACAAACTAACACCTACTGTATTAGTAGTAGGGCTGTAAATGTTAAAGTTAAAAAAAATATTCTGACATCGTTACATGCAGAAAATTATAGCTGATGTATCACAAGACTGCGAGCTGTGAACATAAAGTTGTATGTAGTAGTTTTTTATTTAGTTTAGAGTAGATGATTAGTATTTTTTATTTCAGCAAAATCCAAATATCACCTTATTCTCAGAACATACAGTGGAGGAAACGGGTAGGTTGAAAGTTGGTGGGAAGTAAATAATTTATAGAAGTATGACGTCGTAGACCGTTGACAAAGTGCTAAACCCTGAACCACAAACCTGTCACTGTGTCTGTCAGCTTTTCTTTTGCTGCACTGGACATATCCTTGAAATTATTGACAAAAGCGATTTGCCTTCTGCTTTAAACATAAGCATAAAAATGTAAATTTACATTTTATCATAATTATTTACTCTATTCATTAACAGCCATTTTGTTATGTTCAGTAAATTGTAAATAGTTTGTTTATAGAACTGTTCTAGTGACATATGACATTTTCTACCAGAAAACTGTCACACACTAATGGCAGAACTGGTATGGTAGGCCTGACCCAAAGGTGGCAACTTGGGATTCAGTGTCCTGCCCAGGAACACTTCAACATACATCAGGAGGAGCAGCTAATCATATCAACGGCCCCACAATTGGTGAACAACTGCTCTAACTTCTGAACCTCAGCTGAAACAGAAACAGAAATGATTCGTTCACGACTCACTCAACTGTGAGTCTGTACTCAGGTCCTCGTTCTTTTGTCACGTGACAGCCAGGCCGCTCAGGCTCTGTGGCAGCAGCACTACAGTCCGTTCACGAGTCGTTCATACGGATCATTACGGATCATTACGGATTGTTCTTTCGTTCCTTTGTCAAGTGACAGCTGAAGCTCAGCTACGGAGCTGTGGACTGAGAAACAAGGAAATGAATGATGTCTGATATCTGACGGTCATTTATTGTCAGCTGACGCCTGACAGACATTATTTATTCATGGAATCATAATTAATTAGTGGTCTTTGATTCTTTTAGATGTGTGTAGTGATTTTGTGTAAATAATGTAAATTATGTTTGTACATAAATACTTTCGAAAATGATAAACATGTTAATTGTGCTATTCTCTTCCATAAAATAATGAAATGTAACATTATTAATAACAACAATGTCATTGTTCTTCGTTCATCGTTCATCATTCTTCGTTCATCGTATGTAAAGGCTGCAGCAGCAGTTCACTCGTTCGCGGTTCGGTCTCTCGTTCATTTGTCACGTGACAGCTACAAAGTCACTGCTGCGCTGTTAAACAACAATATCAGGCAGGATGCAGGAACACAAGTCACTTTATTGTGGTGTGTATTTGCTTTCCTAGGTTTTCTCATGGTTTGAATTGCTTGTGGCATTTTGTGTACTATTATTTGTCAGCTGAACAAACCATGTTGTCTTCACTATATAGAGTCTGAGAACCACGGCCATTTTTATATCGCCCACTAGAGGGTTACACCGCAACCCGCTGTAAAATGAACGAAATGATTCATTCACTTTAGAGTTCGAGACTCACGGATCTGAGTCAGTTCAAAGACTCGTTTTTCCCACCTCTACTCACAATGACACAGCAACTTCCATCAAACATGTACAGTGCAAACTCTCGAATATAGTGGTAATTATAATGATGGCGCACTTCTTACCTCAACACTGCTCAGTAATTGCCACCCAACAAGTACCAAGTTCAAACTTGTGGGACAGGCACTTAATAAATGAAACAGTCATTTAAAAACTGCATTCTGTATTTAGATTGTTTATGTTTGTGTAATATTAACTAATTAGTAATTTGTTTGATAATCAACATCATTTACATGTCACATGCAAAATAATTAAAAAATCAAATACAACAAATACTTTTTCACAGAACTGTAGTAAAAAGTGAAATATGTCCCAACAAAAGAGTAAAAGTAGGTATCCATGAGTTTGCTGTGGATACAAACTGCTGTGCTGCATGTGGGGCAAGGAGTACTCTGTAAAGTGAAATAATGTCACTGCTCCCAAGACTAATAAACAAACATATGCCCTGTCATATTAGTGTCATATCAATGTAACAGAACCAAAACTAATCTTATTGAGTGGATCTGGTATCAGCCAAAGCCAAACCACAATAAATAGAGTATACAATGCCTACACTTGTACTGATTAAGTGTAGTTGGTTTAAAACCCGGGGCTCATTTGTTTGCAGTGAGGCCCCTCTGGTGTTCTTATTCAAAACTGGCAAAGACAGACCAGCTAAGTGTCAGGCACTGCTTTACTTTCCAGCCACGAGTTTCATGGATTGTATCTCGCCTGGTGGTAATGACCTGACCTTTGTCCCCTGGTCCCTGCCTCTGCCCTTGCCCATTTAAAAAGATTGTGAGTTTGTTTTATTTTGTGCACCAGACCTCTGCTCTTCCCTCCTCTAATTGTGACTTCCTGGGTGTCACATTCCTCTAACAGTGTGGACACTGTGTTGATGCTGTGTTGGTGAACTGCTTAATACCGACATCTGCTGGATTTAAAAAATCATTGCAGTTAAATTGTGAAGAGGAAGAAGCTTTTATTTGTTACATTGCACAATGACATTTGTCCTCTGCATTTAACCCTTCTCCCTAGGGGGAGCAGTAGGCGGGGAGCTAGGGTGGAGTATCTTGCTCAAGGACACATCTGGTGAGACAAGGGTTTTTTTTTTTTTTTTTTTTTTTGGAACCCTCTGCATCCCAGGCTGATGCTAGCCATCGAGCCATCATGCCAGTGTGGAGATAGTCCGGACTATGTTCATTCATTTGGACACGTAGACACCAACTGAGTTTTGAATGGTCCTGTTTACAACAGGAGAAAAGTGTATGAATTCAATTTAATTCAAATATAGGCATATGACTCTAACTATTGTAGTAATCAAGTGGAAATCAACAACAAGGCATCTGTGATTTCCCAAAAAAATGTACATTTCTCAGCAGACAGAGAGGAATTACATTTGAAAACTCTAGGAAGTGTGTTCTGCTGGGGTCTTTAAGAAATGATAGAGCCTCAATATTAAGTGCTTTTTATGATGATTTTAATTTCTAATATGGATTTTAAAGAGAGTCTTGCTAATTCCAGTCAGATCTCTGGCTGAGGCATTTTGAATTAACTAGAGGCCCCTATGAGGTATTGGGGCATCCTATTAATAGTGAATTACAGTAGTCCAGTCCAGAAGCAAAAGAAATTGATGGGCTTGTTTTCTGCAGCATCACTTGCTCAGGGTGCTCCTGATTGCAGCAGTATTTCCCTAGTTGAAGAAGGCAGTTTTAGAGATTTCTTTTGTGTATAAGGTAAAGGAGATGCCCTGGTTAAAGATCACTTAAAAAAATAAAGATCCCTTATTTTAATACTTGAGGCAGATGCTATGTCATCTAGAGTAACAACATAATTAGACAACATGTCTCTGAGGTTTTAGGACCAAACTAAATAACTTCTGTCTTGTCTCATAGACATCCAGATTTCTTCTTTTTTTATGTCTATTAACTTTTTAACACTTTTTACTCTCAGGTCATTTTTATTTAGTTTATGGTCAACAGTCCAAGTGAAATAAAAATGTTATTTATACATTTTTTTTATATATAAATAAGAGTTTTTCAGGGGTCATCACACTTAAAACCTGTTTTCCCTGTACTTTAAAGGTAGATGCTTAGATTTATTAGGTATTAATGGGAAAAGGATTATAATAGGTCAGAGTTACCAGCATGCACTATTAAACCCCTCCAAACAATCCAAAATGCAACAGCACGTATCATTTTTCATCAGCCAAAAAGGGCACATGTTATACCACTTTTCAGATCTGTGCACTGACTTCCTGTAGCTGCTCGCATCAGGTTTAAAGCCCTGATCATTACCTACAGAGTAGTCAGCTCATCAGCACCTGCCAAACTGAACTCCCTCATCCAGGTCTACAATCTCACTTGTCCGCTACTCCCTGCCAGCGAACGTCTTTTGGTCCCCTCACCTCACCTCAGATGATCCCAGGCTTAACAACTCAGTAGTCCCACAGTAGAAACAGAACTCCTGGTCTTTCTCTGTACAAAACAAATCTTGACCTTTTACCTCTGAAACAGAGACAGTTCGTCCTATAGCACTTCACTTCTAGATATTTTGCTTGCCTTGTACCTCACTTGTAAGCTGCTTTGGATAAAGGCGTCTGCCAAATGACTAAATGTAAATCTAAATTTCAACATACAATCAAATTGTTCTTATGCTGTACCAACGTCAACCCATCAGTAAGCTGTCAGACCCCTGCTGGGAATTATTTTAGGAAATTCAGAATGTTGAATCAGTGGCGAACCCATAAGAGATCTATCTGACTGACTGTTCATCTAAGGGAATAGCTTCACAATAGGATAAATGGGCCCAAGTGCTGTTTACAAGCTCTTATCAGACGTGTACATGTGATTAGAAGCTGTTTGTATGTCTATAGTCTTATGTTTTCTTCTGCTGTCCCTTTTGAATGACAAATACAGACTACTGCCACCTGCTGGTATAGACAGTTATTTTAGTGCCACTTTTTGACCCAGGTGACACAGCAGTTGGCTTCAGTCACTACTGATTCTTTAATGTCAGCTTGGTGTGTTAGGCAGGGAGGTCAGATGGCTCTGATGCCATGTACATTTTTTTTATGTTGATGTTGTTTCCTTAATACCTGAAGATGTTATCCAGCTTTATAGAGTGCTGTGTGAGTTCAAGCATCAGCCAGGTGATGTTATGTCCAGCATCAGTTCACATTAACTTGATATAACAGTGATCTGAAATACATTGCAGTCTTGATAGGAACACTTTGGAATGTGAGACCATTATTAATCTGCTGTTCAAAAGACCTGATTGATTTGAATTACGGGAAGTCAATCATGCTGTGAAGATCCTGAGATAGCCCTTAATGGTGGTGTGAAGCTTTTGTAAACCCACAACACCTTTAAATAAAAGTAAATAAATCGACACTCACAATCACCACTGTAGGATATTAAAATATCTGTCCGTTTAGAAGTTCACAAGCCTGCTCTGCTTACATACAGTGCCTTCTATAAGTAGTGGAATATCTAGCACAATGCATTTGTGTTTGCTGTACACTAATGACAGCAATTGGGTTGGAATTTGCTGAAAGGTACAAATGAGATCACCTATAAAAGTTATAGTGATTGAAAAACCAAGATTAAGCTCTAACTTGTCACAAACAGACAAATAGCCTTTCTCCATCTCCATCAGAGGCAAACACACACATTTGACTTAAGAATAATAATAGCATCATCTGAATAAATTTGCAGCTTAAAGATGACACAGAAACAGTTTTTGTTCAAATGTACAGCATAGTGTATATGATAAGTTGTAATGTTTAAATTCATAGTCTGTTCACCATGTCATCATGATGGTTTGAGAATTTATTGTGATGTTTTTTAGCCCTGTGTGGTTTTAATGGTGTATTTCATGACACTTCACCACATAACAGCTTCTCCATTTATGTAGTTTGGTAATATGGGAACATTTTCTGCTTCCTCATCTTTCCTCATGGTTTTAATGCATGAGAACATCACCTACTCTTTGAGTAATCTCCACTCAAACATCTCAGTGAATGTGGACATGCTGACAGCATTGCATGTTAGTCATGAGATGCTTTAGAGATGTTTTGGTATCTAACATCATGACCATGAATGTGAAATTTACATAAAGAAACTAAACTTATTTCTATAAAAATTTGGCTGATCTTTAAAAGCTGATGTGTTCTATGATGTTTAATATATCTAGATGTAAATATCAGAACATAAAAGCTCAAATTCAGGCCTCTCATGTCGTATTTATCTTTTGATCTTAAACAGAGTTCCAGTATTTTTGTAAGGAACTGTTCAGTATGCATGTCAACTGTCATTTTAGTCAGTGTTGGTGACGACAGGCGTTACAGACATTCACTCACACATATTAGACTTTTAAGTGTTTCAGTTATGTAACTTTTCTGTTGTCTGTGAGGATCCTCAGTCATCCAGGTCCTGGTTTTCCCATAAAGGCTGTTTAGTGGTAACTTGACTTGTTCTAGTTCTTGAAGACATGTCAAACAGAAGGTCTTATCTGTTCTGACTTTCATGATCTTCATATCTATGTTTTTAGGTGGTTCGGTGTCTGATAACATCAGTTGCATCCATGATTTTACATTTGTAAAACTTTTAAAAAACTTTTATGTGCACTAATAGCTTTAACTCTACTACACAGTTTGTTTCAACACGTTTTCCCACATGCGATACATAATAATGCTACCACAAACAGTCTGTTAAAGTACAGACCTTGTGTCATTAAGCACGTTTGCGTTTGTTTCTTTTTTGCATTTTCAGCCTAATAAATAAAGTGGTTTGCAATGTCTGTGGGTTTTTAAAATTTCAGATTAAGCATTAAATTCTTTGACGGTTTGTGTGTCCCATTTAACATACCAGTCTTAATGAAGAGAGTTGGTAACCAACTTAGATCTGAACTATCATTACGCTCCACGACTTTGTTTCAACAGTGTTACCAACCAAAACAGCTAACACTAACCTAAAGCTAAGTTCAGTATTAGCCACATGCTACACTAAGCACGGCTAGTTACACAAACTTGTCTGACCTTTCAGAAGAGCCTGATGGAAAAGCTTGTACATCTACATCTCTGCTGAAAACCGTCTCCATAAAACCAGTGGATCTTTAGTTCAGACTGCAGCTGACCTCAGCATATTGGCCCAATGTGTTCCCCGACCCCCACTACGCCAGCTTCCGCGTTTACGCGAAGAGGTGTTGAAATCACTTATCATTTGACACACCACAAAAACAGCTCGCTCATTACTGCTACATTAAATAAGCTAACTCAGTAAACAAACAAGACAAAACACTATTGTGTTGGTAACACTTATGGCCGGAAACATTGAATGACGCCCAGGTTTAGGTCACAGTCAGAATCAGTCCATCTTTGTACTCTGTAAGGTCTTGAGCTTAATATGAGAAGTATCTCAAGATGACTCTATAAATAAAGTAGATTGACTTGATCAATGTGAACCCACATCAAGTGACTTACGTTACATCAAGTTTAAGAAACCCACGCACAAACACACAGAGATGCTGCAACCTCGATTACAAAACTCTGGACTATAGTACAAAGTTGCAGTAGTTAAAAAAAGAGAACAAGAAAATATAAAAACAGAAGAAGCGTTCCAGGAAAGTCAGTGATGTAAGAGCTTTTGTACACAGCATTTTGTTTTTGGCTTAGTTTTCTGTCACTTGTGATAGATGGGATATTGAGCAGCTTTTCTTTGTGAACCATGTGGAGCAGACAGGAGCAAAAACTCCACTTTTTGACTGTTGGTAAGACCCATTTTTCAAAATCAGTTTATTTTTGTTTTTGTGTACAGATAGAAGACATTATTGGAGAATTTCCATTCAACTAGTTCAGTAAAACTAAATCAAAAGCGAGGGAGACTTTTCTTTCAGTACTTTTCACATTACTCAATATAATAAAGCTTTTTCCCCCCTACGATAGCCACTTTTCTCATCACATCACCTTCATTTGCTGCAGGTCAGTCTATTGTAGTGTCATGAATTGAAATATTTTATCTTTAGGTCTAATATTACAATAATGTTTGTCATGTCTTTTATCTCACAGGTGTTCAGACAAGATTATCGGGATCTGGATCTACTCAGTGCTCTGGAAGAGTTGAGATCTTTTACAACAACACCTGGGGAACAGTCTGTGATGATGGCTGGGACTTAAATGATGCCGAGGTGGTTTGCAGGGAGTTGGGCTGTGGTGCAGTTCTGAACGCCACTCAGTCGGCTCTTTTTGGCGAGGGAACTGGACAAATCTGGCTTGATGATGTGGACTGTTCAGGAAGTGAAAGTTCTCTAAGTGAGTGTCAGCACAGAGGATTTGGGAACAACAAGTGTAGCCACAGTAAGGATGCAGGTGTGATCTGTTCAGGTGAGAATCATTTACCACAAATGTATACTTTGGTACAGTAAACATAATTATCTGCATGCTGCATCTACAATAGACTTGTTTGAGTTGAACTGTGTTGCACCTGAGAAACAGAATAGAGCAGGTGGCGGCAGAAGGAGAGACAGAGACAAAAAGCTGCAACTAAAATGGACCGTTTCTAACTTTTGTAGCAGCATTCAAGCTGCTGTTTGTGCTGGAGGTCACAAATACTCACATTCTGTAAAGTCTGATGGAGCGGTGAGACAAGGTGGTGACTGGATGGTGACTCTTGCTTCCAGCAAACCCAATTAAAAAGCCAGACGCAAGCAGACTCAGTTCAATTCAATTCAATTCAATTTTATTTGTAGAGCGCTTTTTACAATTGACATTGTCACAAAGCAGCTTTACACAACCAAAGAACAGTACATGAACAGTGAATGTGTATGAGTCATAATAATGTGATTGTCCCTGATGAGCAAGCCGAGGGCGACAGTGGCAAGGAAAAACTCCCTGAGAAGGCAACAGGAAGAAACCTTGAGAGGAACCAGACTCAACAGGGAACCCATCCTCATATGGTGACTCAGTTGAAACAGAACACGTCAAGAATAGTGCATACTGGTAGGAAAACTTACATGAGGGAGGAAACTGAAAACTTAAACATGGGACTGATGGGAAATGTAGTCTGCAGATAGACAGGGGATATCTAAGGCCAGAGTTTCCTGGGGTCCTCTTCATGTCAATGATTAATCAGTCAATAGAAATACATTTAGATTATTGATCTGTCAGATTTTTACACTGTCAGGGCTGAAACTTCTGTGCAGATGTTATTTTAGTCATTTGATGGTAAACTGTCAGTTAATCATCTATTAAAATGTAATTGTAATTACTAAAGTAATTAAAAGGTGGAACATATCCATAAACGTCCTTGTGTTGATGTTCCTGATCCAATCAACTCTTAGATCAGGTGAGAGCCAGGCATTTCCCATCATGCCCTGCAGCATCTGGTTTCAAAATCTGCGGCCAACTTGGTCTCACAACGTTATCATTGCTTACATTTGCATGATGTCAGAGCAAGTCGGCAGCAAGTTGAACAAAAAACTAACCGGCATACACTGTGCACCAGTCACCAGTGATTCAATCTGCACAGAACTTGCTCGTCTTGAACAAACAATATATAAAATAATTATACTAATATAATTTGACCCTTCTGAAACAGATGAACATCTTTTCCACGACCACAGGATGTGTCTTCAGACATGGTTGTTTAAGAAATGAGAAGCTACTCACTGCATCAGTTAGGGTTACAAACGCCCTTGCATAATTATTATTTAAAAAGAAAAACCCAAAAACTGCGAAACTTTAACTGTACAAAAAGTGCAACTACCGAGTCGTATAGGTGAACATTCATAGCGTCATTCAGAGAAGTGGCACGTTAATGTAACAGACTTGAGTACACGACTTCAGTTACACATTAACCTTATAAGTCAGGGGTCTCATTTGTGGCCCCTGCCTTAATATGATAGTTTAATGTCGGCCCTCGAGTTTGACATGTATTACAGTGTTGGTGCGGAGCTGAACAAACCAACCAATCACAGTGGGATATATGGCTTTCGGGGGCGGGAAATCGGCAGGGCTTAATCCAATCAGAGAAACATTTCTCAATGAGTGATAGCAGCGTTGCCATGGAGAGTTTTCAGCCTGGCTTTCTGTTAAACACGGACATTCGTTCACAACACTTAAAACAAAACGTTTTTTTAAGTTGCTGCCCAGCGGGACATTATAAGTCAAAGTGATGCGTTCACGGCAGGTTAAAAGAAAAGTAAGGAACTCAGTGCAGCCTAATGTAGTCTGCAGTCACATAGACATGTTCAGAAGAAGGTTAAAGAACTGTTAATACAGACATTTGAATCCAAATATAGCATATAATATATATATATATATATATATATATATATATAAACCACATTTAGTCGCTGACTAGAGGAATGTAATTATTATTATTTTCATTATTATTATTATTATTATTATATTTTTTATATTACCGATTTATTTCCTTATTATTTTTTTATGTTTTTATTTATTTTGTATTAAAAAATAAAAATAAAGAGATATGAGAAGATAGGATTTTTTTTAAAACAAAGCTTTTCTTGTGGAAAACCTGATGCGGCCCAGCCTCACCCAGACTATGCTTCCCGCGGCCCCCAGGTAATTTGAGTTTGAGACCCCTGTTATAAGTAAATTCATATGTACCACAGGCCTGACAGTTGAGGACAATTGAATTACACTTAGCAACTATAGGGGGAGCAAAAGGGGAAACTAAATAGCACAAGTATCAAATCTTGTCCAAAGCCCAACATCTCCATGAATCCTGCCAGTGAGGTAACGTGGAGTCAGTCACTCATTCAAAATCATCTGAGACTTTAGGTGGAACATTCACTCTCAGCAAGACTTCTGGCACAGTCAGTGAGACACACACACAGAGGAGACACAAGACGTCCTTTACTGGACCAACACAGCCCTTTATTGGAAACCTGTTGTGTGGAGTGATTGGCTACCGCTGATCCTACTGATCTTAAAACTACATCTCAACTTTTACTTTTGCTTAACAGTAAAAATACAGACAGCTGTGTTTTTTATGACAGTTTTTTTGTGATTGTTGGAGGTTTTTATGCAGGAATATATGTTTGAAACGCATTTTCTCTGGAGATTGCTTTTATATGAATCGGTAGAACTACTTACTGTACAAGGTTCCTTTTAGACTGATCATTTGTTTTAATGTTTCTTTCAAAGTGATGCCTAAGATGTAAATATCTCTAAAGATCATCTCTATCCAAACAGTAAGTATCATTAGGATGTTGGAAACTCGTGTGGTAGAGGAAATTAGGCTGTAATACTGCCATTTTTCATCCATTGCTTAAACCTCACATCAGTTTGTACAGATTTCAAATCTCTGTCATTAGCAACCTATTTTAACAGCTAAGCAAATTTTCTCCAGTTTTAAATTTTGACATTCTTTAAAGCAGATATATTCCAGATATTGTGACTCAATCTTCCTCCTTGTGTTGAATGGGAATATCTAACCAGTTTAGCTCCTTTTATCTAAATTTGACATTTAAGTAACAAGCTGACGTGTTTTGAAGGATAAACTGTTCATTTATTTTCCTCCTAGTGCCTTTGTTAATCCTGGTTTCTTCAGTGGCTGTTGGGAGTCTGCTGCTGCTTCTACTAGTCTTGTTGGTGGTCTGTCTGGTCTGTAGAAGGATGAGAAGACGACGATCCAAGCAGCTTCAAGGCCACAATTTAAATCAATGTCCGTGCTCACAAGAACACAAAGTTTCTCCATGTTAAGTACACACTTTCATCAAAGTTACTTTTTGTATTCACATCTTGTTCTAATACTTGTTTCAGATGAAGACAGGGACTACGTGAATGTCAGTCTAGCAAAAACAAAGAAGAAAGTCAAAGATGAAGTGGACAGAGTGAAAGAAGAGGAGAGTGATGACTATGAGAAGCCAGACAGTGATGATAGTAACGATTACGATGATGTGGTTCCTGCTAATAATTACATGATAGCTGAGAAGATCCGCTTCAACTTAAAGAACTATAGAGATAATAAAGAAGAAGATGATGGCAGCGATGATGAACATGACTATGTGAATGAATTATGGAGAAAATGAGAATATTTATCAAAATGTTCTGATTGTTCTGCAGTATTTTAATTTTATACGACAAACAGAAGAAACAAAATTATACTTATCCTGAAATAAATGTGTCAGTATAGATATATATAATCTTTTGATATAAACTCAAAAACACATGCATATCAGTTTTTTTCTTTGCTGGTTTCTTTGACAAAAACGGTGCATTCTCTAAAACCCTGTCAGTCTGATCCTCATAAATTATCTATATGTGAAGAATTTGGCTTTGTTCAAATGAAATTGGTCAAAATCTTCTCTTTCACACCTGTTTGACCTGGTTAAGGTACATTTCTAACTCTCACTTGGTTGCTAATTATTGGGTATCTATTAGTATATGTGATTATTTTCTCATTTTGGATATGTGTAAGTAAATAGTTGAAATAATGTTATAATACTACACACATTTCCAGGTAATTACATTAACCTTGTTTTCACTCTGAACATCCCAGTTATTCATAGTTTTATTTACTTAGTTATTGCAGTTCTTTCCTCTGTGAACCACATTAGATATAGATAGATATTCCTTATGAGTTTGCCAAAATATAAATAAATATCTTACCCAAGTTTAACCATTCACATTCCTCTCTCCCTAAATATTGGATAAATCTTCAGTTCATAATTTTTTAAATGTATTTATGAATGTTGAAAGGTTTATCAAGCACCTTTGCCTAAAAGTGTCAACTACTATAAGAACCTATTCAGAAGGTGTAAACTGACCAGAAAGTGATGCTGTGGTTTAATCCTCATACTTCAGGATTGTTGCTCCCTCTTGAGGCTAGCTAGACTATTACATTGTAGAGATCTGAATTTTTTTAATGAATGACCTTCTGACCTTTCTTGCAAATAGCATTCCCATTCTCCCTTGTTTTATAATCAGGGTTTATTAATTAGAGGTAGACAGATTTGCTCTTCCATTTGGAAATAGTGTTCTGCTAGATTGCAGGCGTCATGGACAAAATTGTTAGTTCCTTTTAATTAAAGAAAGAAAAATTCACAAACTTCACTGAAAAAACAATGATAAATAAATAAATGTTATTAAAAAGTTAACGCATGAAAATCAGACTTGGCTTTTGAGTTGTGTGCTGTAACTAGCTTCACAGGTGTCTTCACATTTGTAATCAGTTGCTCTGTCTATTTAAAGGGTGAAAAGTGGTCACTGTGTTGTTTGGTTTCATTTGTGTGTACAAGAACACACAGCATGCACTTTGTAATGTCTTTTCTATCTATCTATCTATCTATCCATCTATCTATCTATCTATCTATGCATATATATATATATGCACTCGGACAAAAGAATAAGTCTCCCATAGCAAAATATCATAGTTCCAAACTTTTAAAATTATAGCTGAATCCAATATCTGACTGCCCACCATAGATAAAAACCATGTCCAGACTTTTCAGATTGTTTTGATCAGTCAGGTCCATACAATCCCAAAACAGAAAACTTAGATTCAGAACTGGTACAAATAAATTTGAACTAGTTCAGATGACATTATACATGGAGATAAATTAACTGTCATTTACCTTCACATCCTGATCTATCCTGTTGCCTTGACAGGATAATTACTGTAGAATCCCAATCATTATAGTGAAGTCCCAGTTGCTTTTGTTATTTTATAATTTGTAATTCAGATGGATTCAACACAAAGAGTATAAGACCTTCAGATGTTATTCTGTACACTTAAGAAGCTGTTCACCTATGAACGACTGTACAGTGGTTTCCTGGCTTTGTTTGAGCTGAGGAAGAGACTAAGCTTGGAAGTGGCTGATGTAAAACATAAAAAGCAATAAACTGAGAACACAAATTAAGTAATCCATGAGCACAAAATAATTTTTAAAATTTGTGCTTTTAGTTCAGTTTGCGATTTTCACACTATATCAATGTGTGATGTTGCCACAGAAGATGTGCAAAATACCAGCATCAACAGTGTCAAAATAGAAAGCTAAAGCTAACAACTACATTCAGAAATGGCTTGGGCTGCTATAGTGTCCGTCTGATGATGCTCTGTTTGAAGGACATTTCACTTGAGTAAAGACCAGCTGGTCAAGGGCACTGCTACCAAGATCTGGAGCGCTTTTACGGTGGTGTTTTAAAGTTCAGTATAAATAGACAAAAGCAGCATTTCTGTGTAAAAGGGACTGGACATATTGCTGTTAACTAGAAGACACGGAAGTCTGAAGATTGGCCCAAGAGCAAAATTAAGTACAGAGAGTCTGCAGCTTTTTTTATTTCAAAGAAATGTTGAAATGATATAGGGAAGTTTCTTCTGGTACTACTTCTGTACTAGCATGTAGTAAGAAACCATAGAGCTATGTTAATAACGGATGCTGAATCGGTTATGGTCTATACTGATAGGTTTTAATCCAAGGAACCCAGCATAAAAAGTATTACATTGTGACTACACCAATGTTACAATTGAGACAAAACCAATCGACTTCAGACATGTCATAAATGGTTTAAAATGATCAAACTAATGACATCATGTGATGTAACTGTACACTGTTCTGTATATATGCATTAAATGGTTGAAACTTCTATAACATCCTTCAACATGTACTGCATCTGCTCAACACGTTTCACTGGACATTGTTCTTTAGCCACAGTCATCATTGTAGAAACCTAAAGGTTTTGATAAAAATCTGCATTTACATACATTTCCCCTGCTCTCTGTTCTTCTTCGATGAAGCAGTCCTCCTCGGCTGTTGCTAAATTACCAGCAGGACCTACTTCCTCATAAACCCGATCGTCTTCACTCTCCTCTTCTTCCACTCTGCCGTCTTCAACTATGCATTTCTTTTGGATTTCTGTTTGACTAACATTCACATAGTCCGTGTCTTTGCCTGAAACAGAAGCATCAGAACAAAATGTGAATACAAAAAAGAACTTTCATGAAAGCCTGTATTAGCCATGGGGCAACTCTGTGTCCTGTGCAGCACCAACATTGACTTAAGATGGTTCCAGACTGCTTGGCCCGTTTTTTCTTCCTCCTCTTGCAAAGCAGACAGACCACCAGCAAAACTAAGAGAAGCAGCAGCAGACTCCCAGAAGCTACTGAAGAAACCAGGAGTAACAAAGGTGCTAATAGGGAAAAAATCAATAGTTTATTCTTCAAAGCATGTCTGATTGTCATCAAATGTTACGTACTGATACAGAGCATGCAGTTGTCACTAAAGTCCCACACCTTATTTCTCAAAATAACCTGTTCTGGATTTAAATCTACTTGTTTTCAAGAGCAACCTTTCTACTTAAACTGTACTACACTTCAGTTGGGCACATTATTATTATATATAGCTGACATCCAACTTGCGCTTAAAATGACTACAATGTGCAGCTTAGAATTAGGCTAAAGGGGGTTAAACATCATAATGCTATGTCACTATAAAACTGACCAAGTTACTGAAACTTCAGCTCCCTTCTCCAACAACCCTTTACTGTGTTTCTCTGGCTGAAGGATTATAGTAAAGTGTGTTGTTGCCTCTCTTGTATCCAGTGAAGTGTGTTGTTGCCTCTCTTGTATCCAGTGAAGTGTGTTGTTGCCTCTCTTGTATCCAGTGAAGTGTGATTTTGCCTCTCTTGTATCCAGTGAAGTGTGATTTTGCCTCTCTTGTATCCAGTGAAGTGTGATTTTGCCTCTCTTGTATCCAGTGAAGTGTGATTTTGCCTCTCTTGTATCCAGTGAAGTGTGATTTTGCCTCTCTTGTATCCAGTGAAGTGTGATTTTGCCTCTCTTGTATCCAGTGAAGTGTGATTTTGCCTCTCTTGTATCCTATTTCACCTGACAAATGACTGTATGGGTGTTGTAAGGGCCTTTAGAATTTCTCTCACTGTCACGGTGGCTACCTGAAGTAACTACAAATGAAATTACCATAATCTCTCATTACACCTGACCAGACAGGATATACATTAACCACTTACAACAATGTAATCTAGCAAATATAAAAACAAAATATTAATATTCAGAACACGATAGATAGACGACAGAATATTTGCTCAGTGAAACCACCCATGTTAATCACATCCTTATGTCAATTACATTCTTATTGAATATTTACACATTAACATTAACACCCTGTACACTCACATATAATTGTATTATATGTGAGTGTACAGTGTACAATAATCTCTTCGTATTATTTTATTCTGCTCCACATGATGCACTGTAATCCTCAAAATACAGCTATTTTAGTTAGAGTGATATATAAATAAATCCCAGTATACCTCAGCCTTAGCTCCATTTGTGATATTCGGATAACTCCCAGTGCACAGTTCAAAAGCAAACTAAATGTGGAACCATAGCTCAGGGAAAAAAAATATAAAGATCCATTGACCATGAATGTGGATGACTCTCAAAGATGCAGATGAGTAAGTGGCTTGAGTGCTGAGAGGTGTCTGGATAGCAGGGTATCTTCAAGCCCCACAAATGTAACTTGCCACAGGAAGCTCCTTCAACAAATGGGGGTTTACCTCAGTAACTAACTAGCCACTGTGTAGGCAATTAACATGACAGTCACATGACATCTTGCCTCTGATTATAGTGTGCCACAGCCACAGTATGGGTAGAGACGTAAGTTAACTTTAATCATAACTTGACCCAATGGACTAGTAAACCAAATGTGCAGGCGCTTTTCTGACTGACTATAGACTTATTCAAAATTATTATTGAAACCTTGAGTACTTGAAGATAACCAACAGACCAAACCCCAAACAGGCTATATGGGCTTTGTTTTTCAACTACTCTCACTGTGCTTTCATATATTCCACAGAAGATGAACCTCCAAAAGAACCAGCCACTCTGGAGTTCATTTTGCCTCCTTCCATTAGATTTGGGATCATTAAGATTGACTTACAGCTAGAGGTGGAAACAGCTGTCCATGGGCACCTTCTCCCTTTTTCCTGTTTCTAAACAGTTATAGTCCCTCAGTCCTGTAGATTTGTCATGATTTTCAGTTTTTACTATTCACTCTCATCACCTGAAGGTAGCTATAAACCTAATAAATTGAAACCTATTTTTTATGAGGCAGAGATTCTTGTTAACCAGGTCTTCAGGTAGAACAGCCTCCCCTGTGAAGAATCACAATTCACCATTGAATTCTGGGTGAGCATGTCTCCAGGTGAATAGCTTAACCAAATATGAAACCAATTTCACTGATACAATCTTCATTTTGTGGTATAGAAACACAGCATATAATAAACTGAACTCAAACTGAAGTCTTCCACTAGAGTATGCCGTTCACTATTAATCCTACCCACTACGTGACAAGAAGGCCAAAAGTCAACCTGGAAAAACAAGCTCTCCCTTTTATTTCAGTTCTTGCTTTTCTTGTTAGGGCTACCTAAAATGAATAAACTTATTTCACTTGCTTGAGCAGTCTTAAAGGTGGTAAATTCCATAATACTTTATTGTCTACTTACATTTAATTACAACACTGATCTGTGCAGTCTCAGTGGAATTGAATTTCCGTGTAGACAGTGTGACTTCATACACACAGCTGTAGTTGCCCTGGTGTTTATACTCAGCTACAGGGAAGTTAAAGGAAGCTGAGTGGTCGACTGCTGACTTGGTGTCGATAACATTGGAGCCAGAGAAGATAAGAAAGAAATGACCATCAGGATAGATGGAGTTAATGGAGCAGGTGATGACAAAGCTGGAACCCTTGATGACCTCTGCACCTTCAGGACTCAGGACCAATCCTCCCTCATGAGATGCCAGGGAGATATTGGGCTTCATTAGCCATGCTACAGTAGGTATAAAAAAACAGAAATATTTATGAATATTAAGTTCTTTTAAATCTGAAAATATTTCGATTGGACCACTATTCAATCATTTTTATTAAAAGACTCTATCCATCATTAAGGAAAAACATTTATTTTATTAATTATTTCATTTAAATATCAAGCCAAATTTTCCTTTCAATTTCTAACCTTAATTTATATTCAGTATACACACTGCCTGTGTATAAGAAAAAAGTCACACACTAATATTTTGTTGGACCTGTAGCATTGATTACAGCATTCACCGCGGCATCATTTCGATAAGCTTCTGCAATGTCTCAACATTTATTTCCGTTCAGAGTTTCATTCCAATCTATGTGTGAAGATAATGTGTCATGCTTCCTGAACCATTCTTTTCACAATTTGAGTCCCATGAATCCTGACATTGTCATCTTGTCATATCCATGTGACATCAGGGAAGAATAAATCCACTGATTGAATAACCTGGTAAATCGGTATATACAGGTAGTCAGCTGACCTCATTCTTTGGACACCTAACATTACTGAACCTAGACCTGACCAACTGCAGCAGCCCCAGATCATAGCACTGCCCCCACAGGCTTGTAAGATAGACATTAGTCATGATGGGTGCATCACTTCACCCATCTCTCTTCTTACCCTGATGCAACATCACTCTGGAACAGGGTAAATCTGGACTCATCAGACCACATGACCTTCCTCAACTGGACATGTCTTAACTAAACATCCTTAGATGTTCTCTTTGCTTGATTCTTGCCAATAATTGGACCCTTCTGATACAAATTAACATCTTCTCCCTGATCACAGGATGTGTCTTCAGACATGGTTGTTTAAGAAATGACAAGCTACTGACTGCATCAGAGTTAAATAAAATATAAAATCAATTATGTTTAGTGAGGCCCACTAACGTCTCCCTGTAGCGTTACCAGTGCTCCTATCAGGCCTCACCTGGTGATGCCACATGCCCCCCATTTTCCTTAATAGGAACCAGCAGTGTGGTAGTAAATTTGTTTTGGGGCTTCATTCATTTTATACATTGCTTTATTCAATTTATTTTAAGTGGCATTACTGTGTTTTATTGCCTGTTGACTTTGCTTCAATCATGCTGTTTTTCTTTAGTTGTTAGTGTTATTGCTGGGTGTGTTAAAGTGCACCTAAAATCCTTTTTTAGCTATAGTTTACGCTTCATAGGTGGGGGTCAGTGGTATGGAGTGAGGTGGTTGGTCCAGTTGTTACAGGTGCACATGTGGAGGTTGCTGTGATGATCTGTCCCCTCCCCCATGAACGGTATGTTTTATTGTTTTCTTAAACTTTGATAAAAGTTAAAAAAAAAAAAAAAAATGTGCCCAGTAGTGGCACCTTAATATGGTGTAAGAACATTTTAAGGCAATTGTTGCCAATTGTTGTGTTGTAATTAAAACTGAAACTATTTTTTAGTATACATACTATTTGTATCATTTAGACTTTTATCTATTTGTAATAAAATGTAATTTCTTTGGTGAAGCCATGCCTGTAATTATTCATTGGAATAATTATTGCATGGATAATTCCCATTTGCTTAGTTAAATCCAGCTGGTAACTTTTTCTTTTTTTTTTTTTTTTTTGCCTACACAGGCAGTGTAATATGTCAATACCTAGTGGCTCTGCATTGTTCTTCTGAGCTATAACCAAACAAAAAACTGTTTTAAGACAGTTTTTTTCTAACACAACCAATGTATTTTGGGGTTCTATAGTGACAGTATGAGAACTGTGATAATTTTGAACTACACCTTGGAAAATATAATTTTTCTTACCAGTAATGGAGAGTTTGACAGAATTGCTTAGAGAGGAGTGGAAGTCACGACCTGAGATCCTTATGTGGTACTGACACTGGTACAACCCCTCTTTGTCAAGGCCAACTTTATGAATTCTAAAGGTAGCTGAGTTGGTACTTGATGTTTGATTCTCTCTGACTGAACCTGGTATCTGCTGCAAACTGAACGTTCCGCCTAAAAGCTGAATAGAGATTGAACAAGTGATGTCAACGTCCTGACCCAAGTTAACTTCACCAGCAGGATTCATGGAGATGCTGGGCTTTGGAAGGCTAACTGTAAAGAGAAGCACAATATTAGAGAATTAAATGTTTCCTTTAAGCAAAGCTATTTACTTTTTTTAGTTTGCAACTCTTTCATTATTTTGTTATGAATAAAACAATAACCCGCTGATGCTGATGGTCACAAATTTGCCTCATACTGCTTCACTTAGAATGCAATTGAGATTTAGCTAGATTTGTTGTTGTAGTCACTTAAAATAATTTTGTCACATCAATAAAAAAGTCTACATACCTGTAATGGGAAAAGGCAAAAACAAATGTGATTAATCACTATTTTGTCAATTTATGCCTATTAATTTGTAAATGTATATCTGCTCTATGTGCTATAGTCAAATTAATGTAAAGTTAATCAAGTTAGTTTAACATCTGCTTAAAAAAAATACATGATATATTTGTAAATAAATTAGGCAATGAGGGGTTAATTCAGGAAAATGAATTTATTTTTCTTACCAGTCACAGAGAGTCTGATAGAATCACTCCAGGCAGAGTGGAGTCTTTCAACTAAAATATATTTCTCATACTGACACTGGTACGATCCTTCATCATCGAAGTTGACTTTATGAATGTTAAAGGTAGCAGAGTTGGTACTTGATGCTTGTGTCTCTCTGACTGAACCTGAAGTCTTCTTCAGTATGAATGTTCCACCTAACAGCTCATCTGAAACTGAACAAGTGATGCTAATGTCCTGACCCCAGGAAACTTCACCAGCAGGATTTATAGAGATTCTGGGCTTTGGTACAATGTCTGAAAAAAATAAGATTAATCAGGGTGAGGCACAGCAATCAGTGAAATAAGTTTCATTTAACTTTCTTTTTCAGATCAGCATATAGTAGCGAGATAACCAGCTGAAAAACCATTATGGGCTAACTATTGGAATGCGGTAACAATGAAACAATAATAAGCTCTGTAAATTGAACTGTGCTTTTCAAGGCAGGTATTGATTGAAGAATAATCAAAATTATGCATATGAATAACATTGATTGTATTTTTCTTACAGTGTTTGGTTTTCCTGTTGTTGCTTTTTGGTGACATATTACTTTTACAAAGCTTTTTTAAAGAAGATGTATGTTTTGTCAAGTTTCTTTCTGTTTCATATCATTCATTTAATTTTAGGTATACTTGAGTAGTAATAAAAGTAACAAAATAGGATCTGCGTAGAAATCCAGTTTGTGTTTAAGGCCCCAACACCAAATCCCCACAATGTCTGTGTTAAGTCTTAACACTATATCAATAACAGCAAACTAAGAGGATCTCCCAGTTTTGAGGTTGAAGAAAAAAAATCACATAATTACTTAATACTAATGCTCTGGGTCATTTATCAAGTTATTTTAAGCATTGAGTGAGAAAGTGTAGTGTAGTACAGTATATGTCTGCATATGTTTCCTTGTATACAGTATATTAATTAGAATGGATATTTTCAATGATATTAATATATTTTTTTATATATATTCGACTTGTAATTCATTCCTTGTTGTTTTCTGGCTTTCAGTGATACAGAGACATTCCAAACTTTGTCCTAACCTTTGTTTGTTTCTGACCTTCATAGCTTTGCATAAAAATCTTTAAATACTTAAATTGCCTAAAGGGTCTGTATTAATTCAGAGTCTGAATTAATGTGAAAAGTGATGCCAGTGATGCTAAATATTTTTCACCTGAACAGGTCACACCAACGTCCTTGCTGTGTCTACAGTTGTGGTTCCCAAATCCTCTATGTTTACAATCGATTAGAGACTTTTCAGTTCCTGAACAGTCCACATCATCAAGCCAGATTTGTCCAGTTCCTCCACCAAACTGTATGATTGGCAATGAATTGATGACATTCAGTGCTGTACCACAGTTCAACTCTCTGCAAACCACCTCATCATTTTTTGAGTCCCACTTATCTTTACAGACTGTACCCCAGGTGTTGTTGTAAAGAATTTCAACTCTTCCAGTGCATGGAAACCCAGACCCAGCTAATTTGATTTGAACACCTGTGAGACACAATAACAAAAAAGACATAAAGAAATATTTTAATGTTAAGTATTCATCTAAAAATATGTCATGATGACACACTAGAATAGACTGACCTGCAACAGGCGATGATGGCATTAAGATAAAAGAGACTGCAAGAGCAAAAAAATGGATCATTGCATTAAGCAGTCTGAAAAGTGGGTGAATTGTTATTTAGGTTCCTATTGGTAGTGATTAAAAGGATGGAAATATACACTTACCAACAGTCAAAAAGTAAAAGGTTTTCTGTTGACTGGTCATCATTGTTGAGTCAGGAAAAGCTGCTCAGGATCGTCTCAGTGACACTTCTTCATTCTGTTTTTCCTCTGTCTATGGCAATTACAAAGCTGCAGCACTCAGTTCAAAGACATGACCACCTGGTTCCTGTTTTTAAGGTGATTCTGATCTGATTCTGATGAACAAAATGCCCTCCCCCAGCAACTGCCCAGTCATTCAGTGTCATTTAAAAAAGGATGATGTAACACAGTGGTAGAAATGCCCCTGTCCCACCTTTTTAAAACACCCGGGAAGTAAGTCTTTCAGTTTTGCATATTTATTAAAGAACACACTATCAAGCTGAAATATAAAAATAAAGATATCTGTTAAAAATTGCTTCTCTATTTATGTAGATATACTGTGTCATAAATCCCATAAAAAAAGCAATGTTACAACTCAAAGTACAAAACAAAAATGGCTGCAAAATTTTCAGCCAAATTTCCCAACAAGATTTATTAACAAAACACATATATATATAAATAAATGCAGAACAGACGTAATGTCATCTAAAACCCTAAAGAACCCTGCAAAGGCAGGCAAACTAAAAACTCACTAATCTCAATATCAAAGAAAACACAGTAAACGGAAATCAAAATCACAGCCAAAGCAAGAAATAAAGCAAAAACAAACCAAAAACAGTCGAAACAAAACAAAACCACAGCAAACACTGGGACTAATAAAAAACCAGTCAGCCGAAGCTGGAACTAAGGAGAAAAGAAAATGCAGTTAAATACTGGAACAAACAAACTAGAAAACAAAACGCAGCAAACACAGAAACAAGACACAAAGATAAACAAACACTAACAAACAAACTAACTGCACTCAAACTTACAAACCGTGGATGAAAGCCAGAGGTCGGGGAAAAGGTGAATGGAGGGAGCAGGAAACAAATGAGGATGACAGTTGACACACTAGCAAATGAAAAAGGAGCAGACACCAATCTAAATAAAAGACTGTAATAAGTACCAAAAAAAAAAAAAACCTTGCATGTGCAAATCAACACCCCCTCTCTCAACAGTGGTGGAGGACTTAGACACAACTTGTCTTCTATTTATCATGCTGCCCTTTCACATAGCCCCAAAAAGGCCACATAACCAGTGTTGTGAATCTGGATTTTTGGATGTTTGGATTCTGCTAGAGAAAAAGAGATGTGAATACTTTGATTTACTGTTTAAGAATCATGCTAAGACGTAAGGATGGAGCTGTAGATATGGACCTGAATCAAGTGAGAACCCCCCACCCCCTTGCCCACTGGCAGCCAGCTTGGTAGGTGGTCACTCTAGCCACTACCTATAGCCCAGAAGCCCTTCAACAGCCTTTTTTCAACACACTTTCCTGCAACCTGCAAAATCTCATCTCGGACTCCTTGAGCTTCATAACAGTAAGAGCCTTGAAATAGTTTAATTAGTTATTCCTATTGACATTAAACTTTAAAACACTGCTCTAAGATATTTCAGTATTTATTTTACACAGATACTGTCACTCCATTCTCAGCATAACTCATTATGGTGACAGATTGTGGTCTGATTAAACATATTTACACATGACTTGTTGGGCTGTGTCACCAAACACCTGGCCACTTTCTTTTGCTGTCTTCTTCCAACCATTAGCTCATCATAGTGGTCCTTTGCTATTCCCTTCAAGTGTAGTGTCTATGTCCAGTCACTTAAGCATGTTGGTCAAAAAATACTAATTTAATAGTAATCCAGATCACAATGTTTGACCACTATATTAATGTTTTGCTGTGTGTGCGTGAAAGAGTCTCTTAAGACTACAACCCCTCATCCATCTAGAAAACATTCTTCCAGTAACCAGTTCTGCCAATAATGTTGTTCAATGTTCTCCTGATGGAAGAGTCATTAACTTTATTAGTCACAGAGAGGCCTCTAGAGTCCTAGACATTACCCTGAGGTTCTGTGTGACCTGCCAGACCATTACACACCTTTCTTACCATGATCTTTGTTAACTGGCCATTCCCAGGGAGGGTAACAGTTGTCGAATGATCTTCACAGTATGAGAGTCAACTGGTAGGATCCAGGTAGGAACGACTTTTGACTTTCAGAAATAGCCTTTGCTGCACCCTAGGTGGAAAAATATCATTTACTAGAGTGGCAGTGATCAGTTCTGGTGCAGATGTTACAGCTGGACTGTGATGCAGCCATTCCTGAAAGAATTGGGGCGTAAAAAATGTTCTATGGGATTAGTAGGTAAATTACAATAAAGTTTTTTTAAATATTATTTAATAAAGTCTTTCAGCATTTGCCTTTTTTACATGTACATGTTACAGTATGCTGTATCTAATAAGCAGCTGCTGTCAAAAAACAGTTTAGATTGTGTTTTGTCAATTGTGTTTAAAGCGATGTCCTATACTAGTGCATGATGTGCAATGGAAAGTATTATCAGTCACGAAAGTCTTGACTGTGTGTGTGTGTGTATGAATGTGCAAGTTTCATAAGCTGAGTACTGACGTGGCATTATAAGTCAGTTTCCAATCATATGAATACAAACGTGTGTGTGGGTTGTAAGATAACATTAAATACTGATAATCCTCATTATCAGGTGTTGACACACGCTTTTCCTGTAAAACATGAGCTGACACTTTTCCTAAGAAGTAGAACAGAGGTCCTTCTTTTAAAATTGATAAGGTTGCACCCAAGCCTACTAGGTACATTCACGCTTTTGCTGTTATCACATTTTTTTTATTTTCCATAAGAGTAATCTCTGCAACACTTGTAGCCACTAGAATCATTATACACAGGACAATCACAGTTGCTCATATTTTGGTGGACAATTGGGTTTGAAAGTTTGGGTCTTATTGTGACTGTGTGTGTGTGTGTGTGTGTGTGTGTGTGTTTGTGGGCGTGTCTGTGTGTGTGTTTGTGGTAAATGTGGGTCACTTGCATCAATCAATGGTGTTTACCCAGTAATATCTTTTCTATGTGTCTCATTAACTGAACTACTCCCCAGTTCACTGCAGAGAATATCAATCAAACTGCTGATAGAATTGGCCAATAAACTAAAAATTACTCAACCAAATACAGGTGATTAAATTAAACGTTATTGAAAAAAAATATATACCGTATTTTCCGCACTATATGGCGCACCTAAAAGTCTTACATTTTCTCAAAAGCCGACAGTGCGCCTTATAATCCGGTGCGCCTTATATATGGATCAATATTGACTCAGTCACGCAGTAGAACACGGGAATAGACGTTTAACATTAACGAATCAATGGTGCAGAAGTGGAGGCAGCAACAAGATGGCCAAGTAAAGAAGACTAAACAGAGTTTCTGAGGGAACAAAGCAAGATGGCTACAGTTTAGGACAAACTCCTATCTATTCTTTATGTAACTGAAAGAAACTAAATTAACAAATAATACACATCGTTACACATTTGGTGTGTTACACTCGCACATGCTAGCTTGACTTGAATGAAGCTAATTACAATAACACGCACACGTAATTTATCACATGTAACAGGTAACAACTAACATACTTCTAATGACAATAAACATGTTAATACTTACAAAGACAAATGCTTTCCAAGGCACAAACGTATAAAGCACACTCAGCATAGACATGAACCAGTTTGTTTTACCGTGGCAATAAACGCGCTGAACTGAGTAGATTGCTTCGGCCTTATTATTGGTCCTACTACACTCTGACTGTTTTGTTGACATTCCCTTTAGCGCAGCTCCATCTAATGTTGCATAACGTAACGCCAGCCTCTACTGTAGCGTCTATTCTATGCGCCTTATAATGCGGTGCGCCTTATATATGAAAAAAGTTTTAAAGTGGGCCATTCATTAAAGGTGCGCCTTATAATGCGGTGCGCCTTATAGTGCGGAAAATACGGTAAATAATTTAATATACAGAATATACACTCTACTCAGAAAACTAAACCAGATGTGTGGTGTGGAGGGTGTTTAAGGCAATGTCTTAAACACCTGGTGTCCTGGGTGTGTGCAGTCTTTCAGGCTGTTGCGTGCCCAGCAAGTGCTGTAGAGGTCCTTCAGTGAAGAAAGAGGGTGGCCAATGATGTTTTGGGCAGTGTTTATGACCCTTTGTAGCACCTTCTTGTGTGCCATGGTGCAGCTTGAAAACCACACAGAGATGCAGTATGTTAGCACACTCTCAATGGAGCAACGGTAGAAGGCAACCAGCAGCTCTCTCTTCAGGTTGGATCCTCGGGAAGTAAAGACCTTATTGGGCCTTTTTCATAACCTCTGCAGCGTTTGAGCTCCATTGGAGGTCATCTATGTGCACACCTAGGTACTTGAAGCTCGGCACCCTCTTCACACACTCCCCATTAATAAGTCAAGTTTGTGTCATCAGCAAACTTAATGACTACATTGTCTGGGTGTGTACTGACACAGTGAAACGTGTACAGGGTGTACAGCAGAGGACTCAGCACACAGCCTTTTGGGGAACCAGTGTTTAATGTCAGGGCTGTGGAGAGATGAGGACCCACTCTGACTTTCTGTACTCTGAGAAAGTCTTTGATCCAACAGCAGGTGGAGGGAGGAAGTCCAATGTCTATCTATTTTGCTGACAGTCTGTCAGGTAGTATTGTGTTAAATGCAGAGCTAAAGTTGACAAAGAGCAGCCTAACATAACAGCCTTGTGTTTCCAGGTGGGAAATGGCGGTGTGGGCGTACTCTGTCCTCTTGTTAGCTCTGAATGCAAACTGCAGTGGGTCGAGTGTGGGTGGGAGGTAGGACATGATGTGACGTCGAACCAGTTTTCAAAACACTTCATTATGACAGGTGTCAGAGCTACTGGTTGGTAGGGTTAGGGTTAGGGTTAGGGCCATTGAGGCTGCTGATGGAGGTCTTTTTGGGCAGCGGGACAATTGTGGCTGACTTCAGGCATGGTGGGATGTAGGACTGAGAAAGTAACGAGTTGAAAATGTTGGTGAAGACCCCAGCCAGCTGGTTTGCATACTTACTGAGGACCTTCCCAATCACACAGTCCGGTCCAGCAGCCTTCCTGGGGTTCACTGCCCTCAGCATACACCTCACCTCGTGCTCCTGCACTTTGAGACTGGAGCTGCTGCAGTCTGATGTTAGAGCTTCAGCTTATAAGCTACCTTGGCCTCTCTGATGCCTCAGTTCATCTTTCATAAGAATGGTGTTTATGTGTTTTGATGAGTGAACTCTTTATGTGCAGTTGGGGTTTATTGAAGCATAATAAAATATGAGAGAAAAGTATATTTAACACACATTTGCAGCAGAATCCTACCACAGGCCAATTTGGAAAACCTGTACTGTAGTAGATCAACAAGAACTGCGTTGTTACCTGTGTAAGTTTGGTAGAATTTATGACACTCAAATAGTTTGGTAATTTAGAGGGGGGGTGTAAAAATATACATACAGTATATGCAGTACAACCTGTAGCTCTGAACACAGCTCTTTGTTTAGGGTTATCAATTAAATTTAGACTTGTCATAAATTGAGTAAAATAGTAAAGTGATTCCTGTGAGTCACACAGCTGCTGTAATAACCCTGTCTTTATGTTGACATTTAAATTATTCTTTCATATGTTTTTAGTCTAGTCCCTCAAACTTTTGTTAATAACTGATCATTTTTACAGGAAGCATACTGTGTGAGTGTTATTATCATACAACAAATTTCAGCTAAAAGAAGAAAGACAGGAGAACTAAGTCAACCTAAAGAGTTTCTCTGTGTAATCAACACTTTTTTAGGTTCTATTTCAAACAAATGGTCAAATTATGGACTGAAGTTTCTTCCAGTAGTTAGAGGAAGGAAGCAGAGGAATCATTAAACTGACAAACCTCATCATATATTCATTTGGATTTACATTTATTTAAAAGTACTTATCAGTTTAGCCCCAAGTAAGCAAAAATGTTACATCAAGGAAAATACATTGAAAGCAGAGAACCATGCAAAGAAACGTTTCAGTTATTTCTTTTTTGCACAGGATGTGAAATACCATGGAAAGCAGACCTCACTACACATTTTCTGCATTATCATGATCTTCGTCACCCTCCTCCTCCTCTTCTTCCACTATGCCTTTGCTATTTTGTATTCAGAAAAAAATGTGAATAAAAAAAAGCACAATAATGAAAGTGTAGTTGGGGAGTATAAACATTAACTTAAGATGAGGGTTTTAGATGTCTAGTTGTCTCCTCCTCTTCCTGCAGATCAGAAACACGACCGACAAGACTGGCACGAGCAGCAGCAGCAGGATCTTAACAGCTGCTGAGACCAGCAGTACCAAAGATACTAGGAGGTAAAAAGGAAGACAGTTTAATTGTCTGCTCCCCATTCCCACTGCAAACCCTATCTCCAGGAGAAATATTGGGGATTGTTAATTTCCCTGAACTTTTATTTGTTTGACAAAATTGCTTTAAAACTTTAGTCAGTGAAAAACAAAATCCACTGACCAGGTTGTGTGTATGTAATATATCTTGTATTTTTGTATTCTTTAAATATGAGAAAATTTAGAAGAACAAAACACAAAAACATTGATAAAATATTCAAGTAACACCCAAGTAATACATTGATTGGAAACGGTAAAGGTATCAGGACTGGGCTTTGGTGGCCAACAAAGTGTTTGCAAGTACAAATGTGGCCTACGTGGATAAAAGTGTCTGCCAAAAGACTAAATGTATCTAATGCGCTCCTGCTTCTCTTAATGTCGTTCTCTAATGTGGATCAACGTTTATTTAAAATGAGAATGACATTGTCTGAAAAACATGATGTCATGTATAATTATATTACAAGTTTAAATCCCTGTCACTGTGTCTGACAGCTGTTAATCACAACGATGTTCTAATTAAAGTCTCCAGTCTACTCACATTTTATGACGACACTAATGGATTCAGTCTCAGTGGAATTGAATTTCCGTGTAGACAGTGTGACTTCATACACACAGCTGTAGTTGCCCTGGTGTTTATACTCAGCTACAGGGAAGTTAAAGGAAGCTGAGTGGTCGACTGCTGACTTGCTGGTGACGCTGGAGCCAGAGAAGATGAGAAAGAAATGGCCGTCAGGATAGATGGAGTTAATGGAGCAGGTGATGACGAAGCTGGAACCCCTGGTGACCTGTGAAGCCTCAGGACTCAGGACCAGTCCTCCATCAGGAGATGTCAGGGAGATGCTGGGCTTCTGCAGGTGTACTAGGTAAAGAAACAAAAGTCCAACAATAAATGAATAGTTTTTTTTTTATTCAGGTAATATTCACAAGTTCAATCAATTTCATAAACAGACTGATATCAATTAAATATTTGCTGTTGTGAGTTTTCAGAGCTTTTGCTTTAAACGGCTCCCTGCTGCACCAAACAAATGATATGAAAGCTGTGAGAATTGTGATTTTTACTGATTGTAACATAATATTTTTCTCACCACTGATGGAGAGTCTGACAGAGTTACTTAGAGGGGATCTGAAGTCAAGACCTGAGATCATTGTCTGGTACTGACACTGGTACAATCCCTCTTTGTCAAAGTCCACTCTGTGAACATTGAAGGTAGCAGAGTTGGTACTTGATGTTTGATTCTCTCTGAATGACCCTGATGTCTTCTGCAGAATGAATGTTCCACCTAAAAGCTGAGTTGAGATTGAACAAGTGATGCCAACATCCTGACCCCAGTTAACCTCACCAGCAGGATTCATGGAGATGCTGGGCTTTGGGAGGCTCGCTGCTAAGAGGAGCACAATATTAGAACATGAAATGTGTTGCCTTACAGCCGTGCTGTACTCTTGTATTATTTACACAAGTGAATGAAACATTTAATGCCAGAAACTGGATTTTTTTTCTTACCAGCCACAGAGAGCCTGACAGAGTCACTTAGGGGCGACGTTAATTTTTTAATTAAAATGCTTTTCTCAAACTGGCATCGGTAAGATCCTTCATCATCAAAGTTGACTTTGAGGATATTGAAGGTAGCAGAGTTGGTACTTGATGTTTGTGTCTCTCTGAATGACCCTGAAGCCTTCATCAGTATGAATGTTCCACCTAAAAGATCCGCTGAAATTGAACAATTGATGCTAACGTCCTGACCCCAGTTAACCTCACCAGCAGGATTTAGGGAGATTCTGGGCTTCGGTAGGATGCCTGAAAAAGACAACATTAATCAAGTTGAGACCTTCACTGAAAAAAGTTGTATTCAACATTTTTTTCAGAACTCAGTCAGCATGACGTAGAGGTAATCAGCTGAACAGCAATTTGAAATGTGCCAACAATAAAATAATCATAAAGCTTGTTTCATTCAAGAAAGATAAAAAAAATTAAACATAGATATGAACATAAGGGATACTGATTACACCTTTGTTACAGTGTTTGGGTTCCCTGTTATGTCAGAGCTAACTTTTAAGGCTACAGGGGTGCATATAAGATCTTTCAAATACAGGTTCTTTTGGTGGAATGTTCCTTTTACAATGCTTTTTAAAACTACACCCTGAACACACCCCAATGTGTCCACTTTTGTGAATCTTAGATTTGCATGATGAATGTTTTGTCAGCTTACCCTTTCTGTTAAAGGTATTACAGCTTTTGTATATAAACAGTAAATAAAATGCAAAGTATAAAATAACACATGCAACAGATACAGTAAGTCATGACAACAGCACTGTATTTAATATGCTTGCATTTAAAATTTCCTATTTTCTTATTTCTAATCTAATAGCATATTGCAGTTACAGCAAATGATCTCACCTGAACATAACACACCAGCGTCCTGACTGTGTTCACAGTTGTTGTTCCCAAATCCACTGTGCTTACACTCACTTAGAGAAATTTCACTTCCCGAACAATCCACACCACTGAGCCAGATTCGTCCAGTTCCCGGACCAAAGTGAGCTGAGTTAGAGGCATGTAACGCTGCACCACAGCCCAACTCTCTGCAAACCACCTCAGCATCGTTGAAGTCCCAGCCGTCATCACAGACTGTTCCCCAGATGTTGTTGTGATAAATTTCAACTCTTCCCGCACACTCCATAGAGTGAACTAATCTGATCTGAGCATCTGTGAGGCAAAAGATAAGATTTTATTATTAAGTTTTAATCAAAAAGGTTGTTCTGTATGATAGACTAGACTGGACTGACCTGCAGCAGTTGATGATGATATTAAGAGAAAAGAGACTGCAAGAGAAAAAAAACTATTACATTCAGTCATCTGAAAAAGGGCTGAAGTGAAAAGTGCAGTATTTGTCTTACCAATAGTCAAAAAGTGAACGTTTCTCTGTTGCCTGCTCAACATGGCTCAAAAAGAAAAGCTGCTCAGTGTCATCTATCACAGATGGTGGAATTAAATAAGAAAACGCATTTACAAAAAGCACAAGTAAATACAAAAGCACTTCATCATTGCTCTTACTAGAACACTCTTTCTTTTCCTATTTCTTTATCAATTACAAATATGCACTTCTAAATTATGAAAGCGGCAGCAGCCAGTTCATAGACACAGCCACCTGTTTCCAGCTTTGTAATTATGAGAAAAACCGCACCCCCAAAGAGCAACTGTCCAATCATACAGTGTTTTTAAAAGACAATTGATGTGGCTTTTTCTTACCTTTTTGAACCATGTTGGAACCAATTCAAAATGAGCAGCTATTTTACAAAACCATCGAAACATGAATTTTATTTAATTATTACATTAAATGTGTTATAACTGTACTAAAAACCACAAAGCCACTTGTTCCTTCTCTAATACAGCAGGGTAAATGACTGAAAACCACAATGACTGCTGCTCAACTCATCACTGAGCAGCAAAGTGAGAGATAATGTGCCGCTAACAAAAGGGGAAGTAACACTCCAAGAAATAATTCATGGCATTACAACATTATTGATTGACTAACAGGAAACTAGAATTTGAGTCCAGTATAACAACTTTCTATCGAAGTGTTTCTTGCAGATGTAGCCCCTCAAAGTGGTTTTCAGTGACATCTGTTTGTGATGCAGTGATGTAGCTGTCGCAAAAGCAGCTACCAGGCATCACAAAGTGTCAATAAGTCACCAAACTAAAACATGTAGCGTATTTTACTCCTTTTTATTCTTATGTATCACACAGCTGCTGTATTACAAAAGATTTTCCCAGTAGAAATTTTGAGATTAGCGACTGTGTTTTTGTAACTTGTTGTTTTGCATCAATGTCCCTCTGCTGCTGGACATTTGGCTTCTTTAAGACATGTGACAACATAGAGTTAACATTACTGTGAGAGAAACATTGATGTTATGTTAGGAAGTAGAGTCCAGACTGAACTTTTTGTTCTTGCACAGCATACCAACATGAAAACATAACCTAAACATGAAAACTTTTTTTCCTCCTAGTGTCTTTGATACTAAGCAAAGGTTGAGCAATTGGAAACCAAGAATACAACTCAAAGAGGAAGTAGATGATGGCCTCTGTTTTAACTTCTCAGCTCTGTACTTACATATTAAAGTTTCTTTCTCAACCACAAGATGATTCAATCTGACCTTGTGGTTAACCCTTTATTTTTTTTATGTAAGCTTATGTTGCTGCAATTATGGTTTTTTACTTTCTCTGCACCGCTCCTCTTGGCACCCATGCTGCTGGGCTGTACGTGTTCTGGACTATTAAGTGACTGCCGTTAAGTCAAAACCTCAGAGAAACAGCTGTCAACATCAGCTGAGGCCAGGACCGTCTTCATGGTAGCATAGAACCAACCCTAGTCACCACACGCATCCCACAGAGATCACACGGGGCATCCAAGTGATGAGCAGAAGTGGGGCACCAGGACTAGTCAGACAGGTCCAGAGGTCAGAGGGTGGAACGATTTGTAGCTCGACAGAGAGACAGGTAGAGGGAAAGAGAGAGAAGAGGAGAGAGAAAGAGAGAGAAAAGGAAAGGGGAGAGCAGAAGAGGTGTAATAACAGTTAGGTATGATCACAGTCAGATAATGTATGACGTGAATATATATTTAGTGTAGTGCAGCAGAGACTCCGGCAGGACTAACTATGATAGCTTAACTAAAAAGGAGAGCCAGAAGGAAACACAGACATGAGGGCTCCCTGGGATGTAGAGCAACCAATCACTTCACTATCGACAAACCTGAGTGATCAATGAGAGTGGGGAAGACAGCATCTAAACATACCAGTTCAACATAATGCTCTACGTACATGAGTGTTTCCCTAAGGCAAATCTATTTACAAAAATGCTTGACTACATAAATTAGTTTTTAGTCTAGACTTAAATACTGAGACTGTGTCTGAGTCCCGAACGCTATTTGGAAGGCTATTCCATAACTTTGGGGCTTTGTAAGAAAAGGCTCTGCCCCCAGCTGTAGTTTTTATGATACGAGGTACTGACAGGCAGCCAGCATCCTTTGATCGAAGTGGGTGTAGTGGATCATAAGACACTAGCAGTTCACTTAGATAATGCGGCGCAAGACCATTTAATGCTTTAAATGTCAAAAGTAGTATTTTAAAATCAATGCGAGATTTCAAGTGTAAATAAGATAGGTGTGATGTGCTTGTATCTTCTGGTTCTAGTGAGGACTCTCGCTGCTGCATTTTGAACTAACTGAAGCTTGTTTATGCACCTGGTTGAACAGCCAGACAGTAAGGCATTACAGTAGTCCAACCTAGAGGTGATGAAAGCATGGACTATTTTTTTGTATCATTTATTGACAAAATATTCCTTATCTTGGCAATATTTCTGAGGTGAAAGAAAGCTGTCCTGGTGATATTATCTACATGAGCTTCAAATGAAAGACTGGAATCTAGAATCACACCAAGGTCTTTTACTGTTGCTGTCACCGTTTCGGCCTAGTTTTATGTTGGAACTTTGTCTTCGTGTTTTTGCCTGTTTGTGTCATGTCCATTGACACCCTTAGTTCCCTGTTTTGTGTGTTTTTTTCTGTGAATAAATCTTGTTTATTCATACCTGCCTCGTCCCCTTCCCTCACTTGTGACAGTTGCACTAGATGGAACAGAAAGGCCATCTAAAGTTACAGTGTGATCTAAAATCTTGCTTCTAGTTGCATGTGGTCCTGTGACTAGTACTTCTGTCTTATCAGGATTAAGCAGAAGGAAGTTAATTAGCATCCAGTCTCGTATATCCTTTACACATTGCTCAACTTTATTAAGCTGTTTGATCTCATCTGGTTTTGACTTCTTGACTTCTTGACTTAGATGAAGATCAGATCACATTTTATGAGAAATTAATGTAGAAAACCATGAAATTTCAATATGCATATCCAATTCCACATACTTTTTCTTGCCACTGTACATACAGGTTTTCAGTCAGTTGATCCTCCCCACTTTAGGAAAGAGTGACTTATCAGTTTGTAATGCAGAAAACGGGCAAAATAATAAAAACCCAGGACAGAAACTAGAAATAGCTGGTAGTTGTTGTGTGTTGTATGATAGCAAAGTTCTCAACACAGTACCATCCTTTCTGAATATGCATATATGTTGATGCTCTGTTTTACCACACCAACAATCACTATCCTGCTGATCTTAAACATGAAATAAAGTTTTCATCCAATCAGACCTGCAGAATCTGTTTAAAGGTAATATTATTACATACTATACACACAGTGTCAGAGTTACATCAGCTAATCAAATGCAAAACAAAGGATTTGACCAGCAGATGTCACCAGTTCATTGTGTCTGTGGTTAGACATTGATCCAGTGATACTCAAAGTTTCACTTTCTCTATCAGCACCTTTCAGTAATAGTGAATATAAAATATCTCTATATATGTATATATCTAAATATATAAGTCACACACTCTAATAATTTGTTGGACCGCCTGTTGCATTCCGTGTGGCATCGTTTTGATAAGCATCTGCAGTGTCACAACATTTATTCCTGTTCAGAGTTGCATTCATTTTTCACCAAGACCTTGTGGTGATGATGAGAGAGTCAGACCGCTGCATAAGGTCTTCTCCAGCATTTCCCAAGGATTATCTGTGGGGTTGAGGTCTGATGAATCACGTGCCCTGAACCACTGTGTTACAATTCCTGTATTGTCATCTTAGAATATGGCTGTGTCATTGGGGAAAAATAAATCCATTGATGTAATAACCTGGTCATTCAGTATATTAAGGTATTCAGCTGACCTCATTCTTTGGACTGAACTTAGACAAACTGCAGCTCAGTAGATGTTTTCTTTGTTTGATGATGATGAATAATTTGACCCTTCGGAAACAGTTGAACATCTTTTACATGACCACAGGATGTGTCTTCTGACATGGTTGTTTAAGAAATGAGAAGGTGGGGTTAAATAACTTGTTGCCAGCTGAAACATAATCATCCGTGCAGTGGGAAGCTCTATTTTGAATATCAGACTTTCAGTTATGGACTAACACCCTCATTGACATTTCCTTCTTATCTATGTTTACTCATAAATACAGTTCTTCTCAAACTTCAGCGGTTCCTGCTGGTTCTGTTGGTGGTCTCCCTGTCTGGTTTACAGAAGATGAGCCTAGCAGCCTGTGACCCTAGTCCACACCCGAACACGCTTTAAAAAAAAATTAATACACACGTTACTTAATTGTTTGCTTGAGGTGATCACAGTTCACATTAAGTCTTAGTCGGATGTTTGTATTTCACTGATGGTCAGGAGCATTAATGAAGATGATGATAATGAAGAGGGGAACGGGGACTGTGTAAACATTTAGCTGTGGGATACCAAGAGGGAACAGAGAGAGGAAGGAGGACTACAAGAACATACTGTAGTGATTATTATGAATAGGAGGAATTGGAAATCCAAGACAATAATGTAGAACCAGTGTTGAAGACAACAAAGAAGAAACCTGTGAGGATGACTGCCAACAGTTTTAATTGTGAAAAAATACACAATTGTTACCACCTGGTGGTTTTAATTTTGGCCAGTGGTCAGTATGGACTCTGTTTTTATTAAGATCAGTAACTGAAAAACTTATTAAAGGGTTTCATTATTTCCTTACAGAACAATCATCTGTTTGCATTAGTGTATTTATTTATGTTATTTGTCAAAGTAAGTCCCTGACTGTGGACTGTGATTCTCAAAGGCATATATTAGATATATAAATAGAGGCGCCCCCTCATTACAGGAAAGAGCTTACAGGTTAAATATCTCATTGTGGTTAATAAACAAGCAACAACTATTTGGAAGTTTATTTTTGAACAATTTCATTTGCACTTAGCAGCAAATAAATATTTTAATATTAACATAGGACAAGTTAATGTGTGTAATGTGTAAGTGGCTGCTCATAGTGAGAAACCAAAAAACTAAACCTCCAGTTTTCCTCAGCTCTGTGCAGCTTTTTAACTACTTTCAGCTTATTGTTTTGGTTTTACAATTGGCTCTCAGGAATCCTGTGCTCTGTAAGATACACACATTCATTAGTGGGTACACAATAAACACCGTGTCAATACTACTCTGCAAGCAGTAGTATCTACCATCAGTAACATCTTCTTTATTGTCTAGTTGAAAGGCAGTGTTCAGGCCCTGGTTCGCTGCTGCAGGTCGCGATGCTGGTGTCTGGTGTGGAGGCAGGTAGTGACAGATCTTCGTTCATTCAGCTGTCACTGCCTGAGAGATCCATTAGTGGTGCTGGACTAGCTGTAGTTGGTGCATTGTTATCATCATTCATTGTCTTTGTTTAGTCATTCCAAATAGACCAAGTGGGCAGTGTTCTTTCTATTTTGACATCCTGACTGCAAATGAATTAGTCAGACTATTTTAAATACTGCACCCACTCAGTAATGATGAGTTCAGATGGCTACGTCAATCTATAAATTTAAGTACAACACTGAAATGCATGAATGGTCACAGCAGGAATACACACAGAACTGTCTGAACAACACTGACATATTTATAATATCATTTTTTAATTCAAGAACCTTAATGTATGGAAAATAAACTTTAACTCCCCTAAAGGTCTCGGGTTAGGGTCGGAGTTAAGCCTTTCAGGGGAGCTGTTGGGTTGCGAAGCAGACATGCAAATTGACTTCTGTGTATAGTATACAGAAAATACTGTGTCACTGCAAATACAAGCGCCAAACCAAAGCCGGGTCTTTTTTTGATCACAGGTTACCTGATAGACATCTACTGAGACTTGTTACACTACTGTAACCTATGTAAAAAGCCCAACGAACTATGACTTTAAACACAGACAACAACAAGAGCTAATTAATGTCATTCAGCTGCCACTGTGAAACAGAACCAGCCAACAAAACACTGCTCAGGCTGAACACACTATTTGCTGTACGCTTTTTTGTTTTTTTGCTGTGTGTGCTGATAGGTGCTAGAAGTTTGTTATTTAACTTCTAGCACCTAAAGCTACAATATACAACTTACGCTAAACTTTGTTTGAATCTGGCTGGCCAGGGCATTGCAATATCAACAGAGGCTTAAAACTAAGCATACAGGATCAAAACTAAACATACTGCAGATCTATACTTTGTTTAAAGTCTTACCGGTGCATTAAACGGCCACCAACAAGCTCCTGGCAGATATTTGACCACCAGCCAGATGCAACTGTTGATAAGAGCTTCGTTCTCTGCAATGTCTGCACTTCCTCAGCATATTGGGTCAGTCAGTCAGACTGCTGTTTAGTCGTACTGTTTCTGTGCTCATGTTTACATACGTACCTTGCATCAGTCACAACATTCAGTGTAAAACTGTATGCATCAGTTGCCATGTCAACAAACATAATTTATGCAGAAGAAGCAGAAATATATAAGAACTCTACCCAACAACTTATTCTAAAGCTATATGGACTATTCCAGTCTACATGTCACTGCAATTTTGCAATTGTATAATTATCTCAGATATGACCCTGCGTCCTGTACATCTTCATAGGATGTTGAACCTGAGACTTTTTTAAAATACCTGCTCATGTTGAATTCAATACCAGAAACACGTTTCATTATACATGTCTGTTCCATGTGAGACTGTATGACTGAACAGGAATCAGGTGGTCGTGTATGTTAACTGGGTGTTACATCTTTGTATTGTGCACACCAGTTTAGAAGTGCAGCGGTTAAAAAAAAAAGCCAAAGAAATGTTCCAGGAAGGCTGACAAGTGTCACTGCTCTGTGCACCACAATCTTTATTTTTTGAATTCAGTTTTGTCTCCTCTGTGAGACAGATGATTTTCTGTTTGAACCATGATGAAGACACATCAGAGAAACCTTCACTTTTTAATAGTTGGTAAGACAAATAATTCCAATAGCTTCTTTACAGGTTAAGACTCTGTTTTCAATGTAAATTCTCATCACTTCAGTTAAAAAGAACCTAAATCAAAGACAAGTATGTGTTATTATTTTTGAGTTTACTGAATGTAATGAGTTATTTTTTTCTCCTATAGTGTTTTGCCTCTTGACATCATCTTCTCTTGCTGCAGGTCAGTCTATTCTAGTGTCACATAGAACATACATACATTTATTTTATATTATTACTTTATCTTAAAATATTGTTTGTTTTGTTTTGTGCCTCCCAGGTTTTCAGATAAGATTATCTGCATATCAGTCTGATCTGTGCTCTGGAAGAGTTGAAATTTATCACAACAACACCTGGGGAACAGTCTGTGATGATGAGTGGGACTTAAATGATGCTAAGGTGGTTTGCAGAGAGTTGGACTGTGGTGCAGCACTGAGCGTTACTAAGTCGGCCCAGTTTGGTGAAGGAACTGGAAGAATCTGGCTTAAAGATGTCGACTGTTTGGGAAATGAAAGTTCTCTAACTGAGTGTCAGCACAGAGGATTTGGGAAACAAAACTGTAAACACAATCAGGATGCTGGTGTGATCTGTTCAGGTGAGAAATGTTTTCTGTCATTTGCAGCATGGAATTTGAGGTAGAAAAGGTTTAGGTCAGTTTGGTGTCACATAAAGTCCTATGTAAACCTGTTTTGTATCAGGTCATAATGTGTTTATAGTCATGTTGATACAAACATGTATCACTCACCTATGTAAAAGCACAAATTCCTTTTTTTTCCTTGGGTGTCATAGTGGTATAATGGTTGGTACTGTTGTCTCACAGTGAGAATGACCTGGGTTTATATCTGGTGGTTGGCCAGTCTGGCCTTTCTGTGTGGAGTCTGCAAGTTTTCCATACGTTTGCGTGTCTTCCACCCACCATGCAAAGACACGTAGTTGATGTTATTGTGACCATTGTGTCTATATATCTGCCTACACTGGTGACCTGTTCAGGATGTACCCTATCTTTTGCCCTTAGAGAGCTAGAATTGGCTCTAGCACCCCTGTACCCCTTAACAGGTAAATTGGTTAGGATAATGGATCTTGTTCTGCTTGTAGGTGTCAGGTTAGCTGGATCTACTCGGTGCTCTGGAAGAGTTGAAATTTATCACAAGAACACCTGGGGAACAGTCTGTGATGACTACTGGGACTTAAATGATGCTGAGGTGGTTTGCAGAGAGTTGGACTGTGGTACAGCACTGAGAGCATCTTTGTCAGCTCAGTTTGGTAAAGGAACTGGACAAATCTGGCTTGATGATGTGGCCTGTTCAGGAAATGAAAGATCTCTAACTGAGTGTCAGCACAGTGGATTTGGTAAACACAACTGTAACCATGAAGAGGACGCTGGTGTGATCTGTTCAGGTGAGAAATGTTTTGTGGCATAATCAGTAACAGTACTAACCATACTTATAGCTACATGCTTTTAAATGAGAAGATCTTGCATTGAGATCAGTATTCTGATGATTGAAATTAATTTGTGTTCAATATTAACTGTTATCTTTCATGAGTGAAATTAATCTTGTATGGTTAGTATGGCCACAGAAGCCCAGCATCTTCCTGGAATCTCCTGATGGAGGACTGGTCCCGAGTCCTGAGGCTGCACAGGTCACCAGGGGTTCCAGCTTCATCATCACCTGCTCCATTAACTCCAGCTATCCTCACGGCCATTTCTTTCTCATCTTCTCTGGCTCCAGCATCACCAGCAAGTCAGCAGTCGACCACTCAGCTTCCTTTAACTTCCCTGTAGCTGAGTATAAACACCAGGGCAAATACAGCTGTGTGTATGAAGTCACACTGTCTACACGGAAATTCAATTCCACTGAGACTGAATCCATTAATGTCACCATAAAATGTGAGTAGACTGGAGACTGCAAAACCTACTTTTTGTTTTAGTCATGGGTCATCTTTTATGATGTTGTTAGCAACTCTGTGAGGCTTTATTAATTCACATAGGGCTGAGAAGATATTCTTACTGTATATTTAAGCACATTAGGTAAAAGAATTACTACAACGGTGTGGCCTGTAGCAGGTGAAATTATGATGAGAATGAAAACAAATAAAAATGTGACAGTATTTTAACTACCACAGTTTTATCATGTCTACTTATCTCCCTGTAGTGTAACAGTGATAGCGGCTGACTCACAGCATCTGTATAAACAGACAGAACAAAAAAAATAACCACTTGAACTATTTGTCTTACCAACTATTAAAAAGTGAAGGTTTCTCTGATGTGTCTTCATCATGGTTCAAACAGAAAATCATCTGTCTCACAGAGGAGACAAAACTGAATTCAAAAAATAAAGATTGTGGTGCACAGAGCAGTGACACTTGTCAGCCTTCCTGGAACATTTCTTTGGCTTTTTTTTTTTTAACCGCTGCACTTCTAAACTGGTGTGCACAATACAAAGATGTAACACCCAGTTAACATACACGACCACCTGATTCCTGTTCAGTCATACAGTCTCACATGGAACAGACATGTATAATGAAACGTGTTTCTGGTATTGGAATCAACATGAGCAGGTATTTTAAAAAAGTCTCAGGTTCAACATCCTATGAAAATGTACAGGACGCAGGGTCATATCTGAGATAATTATCCAACTGTAAGTTTCTCTTTAAGCTGAAAACATTTGCATAACCAGCTATAACATAGTTGATCTTTGTGCTATGGAAGCTTGATCTTGGGGCTCCAGTTTTGTGTCTTTTGTGTGGGATGTTAAGTAAGATTGTGTAGCTGCCAATTTGCCACCAGCCAGTGTTAATATTGTGGGCTGATAGGATAAGTGTGGCTCCAGTACTGATCTCAGCAAATGTGGGTATACAAAACTGGACCAAAGCAAAAGATGAGAAAGATAAAGATGAACACAGAGATGATTTACACGTTCAGATATATTCATGGACATTTTTATTACAAAAAACATCAGTGCTTTCAGTTTGGAACTCTGGTTGGCATTGTCCAATGAAAATAAGGAAACTCTTTTCATCTTGTCTCTATTCGTCATAGTGTGCTGAACATATATCGTCGTTACAATTTAGTCATTAATTAAATCCCTGCACAGGCTCTGTCACTGCCCACTAAGACCTCGAACAAACACTCGCAGTACAACATTGTTTTTCCTGGCTTGCAAAACGGTGGCAGCAGATCACAAAGCATGGACAATGCTCGCTTTTTGGATTCATGGACAAACATAGAAGTGTCTTCCTCCCATCCTCTCAGGATTTGAACAAACTGTGGATTTATTTGTTTTTTGACTAAAGATGTCCAGCATATGTCCATGTATGTAATATTTCAACCAATTTGTGACTGCTGGCTTAATTTTAGAACCAAAGTTCAGAGATGAATTAATTCTAAGTGTCAGTGATCTAAACCTGGGTGTCAGTTGGAAGCTGTAAGTGTTACCAACACAGACTGTTCTGTCATGTTTATTTACTTGGTTAGCTTGTTGAATGTAGCCACTCACCCACCAGTGGGGTCAGACTCTGTCCTGACTCTGCCCATTTAGTGGGGTCGAACTGTTAAGATTAGCCTTATGATTCCTGGACCCTTGATTATAAGAGAGGGCAAAGTTGCAGCTGTCTGTGCCTGTCTGGGGTTGAGACATTTGGCTAAATGGACGTACTCCAGGTTCTTGTGGTTATTCCAAACTGGCTCCCAAACTCTGTGACAACACTGGTGTCTGAAGCATCTACCACCACCACAAATTGTCTGGAAGGGTCAGGGAGGATCAGGAGAAGAGCAGAGGTGAAGAGGTGCTTCAGACGGGAGAATACCCAGCTGACTTGACTTTGACTTTATTGACCTTTATTGGGGCAATTCTTATCCACAACACTGCGCTTTTTTGACAAGTACAATAGGCACAACAACACAGGAGGCTTTAGGAGATCAACAGAACTTCTTTGTGGAGGAGGGCTTGTGTAAAGTGGCAGCTTTTCTTTAAAACTGAAGTTATAAAGAAACCTGCAGTAAAAATGGAAAATTCTGATTTTGAATGCCAAGAGAATTATACTTACGCAGCATAGCATCTGATGCACTCTGAGGAAAATGACAATTTAATAGAAATATTGTGATATTTGTGACTTTGTTAAACATCACATGCAAATAACTGCAAATTGTTAACTTACTTATCTCATGACACTTTACATACTGTATGCTATAGTGCTTTTGCTTAGCCTGACTTCAGCCCTGTCCAGTTGCCTCTGCCTAAATACCTTGCTGAACAGGAGTGCAGTGCAGTTTAAATACAGAGGCCATTCTTGAAACCAAACTGATGAAACTTTTGCAGTACACATAATAAAGTGGAATTTGGTGGCAAGCAGACATGCTTTCTCAAACTGTTGATTTTATCCTCCTAGTGCCCCTGTTGCTGCTGGTTTCTTCAGTTGTTTCTGGGATAGTGCTGCTGCTTCTACTGGTTTTGCTGGTGGTCTATTTGGTCTGCAGGCAGAGGAGGAGACGACTGACCAAGAAGCCTGGAACCCACACCTTAAGTCAATGTCTGTGCTCACAAATATACAAATCATTGATCACCAGCTTTAATCCACATTTTCATCATTAACTTTTTGTATTCATATTTTGTGTTTCAGTTGCTGTTGAAGACGATGAGAAAACATGTTATGTTAACAGTACTCAAGTGGAAAACATGACGAAACTCGACAGAAAAGCAGGCAGAGTAGAAGAAGTAGAAGAAGAGGAGACTTGTGAAGTTTATGACACCGTGGTTAGTCCTGAGGAGGTCTGCTTCAGTGTAGGACAACAGCAAGCACAAAGAAATTATGGGGTAAATTACGATACGTATGAAAACCTTTAGGTTTCTACATTGAATACTATATGCTTTGGAAAAAAAGAACTAAATTTGTTACACACAATGTAGCTTAAATATATTTGACCACCATGTTAACAGTAAATTGGCAGGATAACAAGTCCTGGTGGGACATTCAGTGCTTATGCTTAGCTTTTAAACAATCCACAGTTGAAACTCACTTCCACAAATTGCACAAAATTTTTCTGCTGTTACTGAGCTCAGAAATACTTGTTTAAGGTTTATAATTAAGCAAGTTAACTGCATGTTCTTTATTTCTATTTGTGAACTCATTTCTTAGAGTGTAGTGCTCCTGTTTTTGACAACATACAGTCAAAACATGTCAAAACACTCATAGACTGGAAACAGTATGTTGTTTGTCACTTTTTTTCTGTCAGTTGTAAAATGTCAAATTAATAGTGAATAAAAAGGCATTTTGAAGAAGTTATCCACACGGCCCAGCCATGAGTTTGCATTATTTAAGTAGGAACCAGTGTTTCTCAGCTGTAGTAGAATAAATGGCTTAGGGCTTTACTTATGTTACAAAATACCTGTTGGTTTGTGGAGAGCTCAAATACAAATGTCTCTTAAGCTGCTTCTATGTATAGTACACGAAAGATACTGTGTGCAAACACAAGCAGCAAACTAGCACCTATGCTGCTTTTGGAGGCAGCGTACATAAAAAAATAGAAACTTGTTACATTCATGCAACTAATTGTAAAATCTCCTCCACAGTGTTTATTATTATTACATGTAGCAGAATATAGCTAACATACAGCTAGAGCACAACTATATCACATATTAACCCTTTAAAGCCCAGTCCAATAAATAGTAGTTACAACATCCTATATTTTTAAATGGAGTGTGTATTGCACACTTTGTTGAAGCGAAGGTTTTTGTGTATCAAATATGATACAATTGGCCTTGAAGGGTTAAATTGTATGTAGCAGTTTTATTGAGGTTGTGGCTTCCAGGTTTGAACATTATCTGCTGTTTAATGTTGCCTATTTTTACTTTCATTACAACAAACAAGTTGAAAGTTGGTGGAGAACAAATAATCTATAAATAAATGATGTAAGTAGCTGACAATGTGGTAACCCTCAGACTTCTTAGTTTCTGCAACTGAGCATGTCAGTATTTCCATTGCTGCACTGAACATACACTTGTACACTAGTAATGAGTCTTGGTTTTTGTTGAAAATGAAAATGTCAGTTCCACTTCATATTGATGTCAAGCTGTAGTTTGTACTTTGTGTTTATTAACCTACATTATAGTCCTCATGTAAGATTTATTGCAAGGCTCCTGTATTAAAATACAGCTAGATTAGCTAGATGTAACTAATAAACTGCCATGTTTGTGGCAATAGAACAGCTGCTATATTACATTTACTTATTTGGCAGATGCTTATACTCAAAGCGACTTACAAGTGATGTACAAGGTACAGATGCAGGCAGGTAATTGTAAGGAGTTCTTGCCTAAGGACCCCTACTGGAGGTAGGTCACAGTTGGGATTTGAACCCCTTGCTCTGTTTAAGTTATAGCAATGTAAAACCTGAAAGCAAAATATGAACCTACATAAGGGAGCTTTAGTTAATATATATCAAGAACTCAAAGTCAGCTCAGAGGCATTGTGAAAAATGTGAAGATTATGCTCCTCTCCGTGAATCCAAAGTAATCACAGGGTCAAAAAAATGAAATGAAGGAGAATTATAACCAGAGTGAATTTAGAAAGAGTGTTGACATCTCCATTAACTCTAATAGAACTGGTTTTCTTTTCCAACAATGGCAGACCATGGAAATTGAAACAGTTATAAACAATGGAAACTGCTGTTGAACTAGATGTTTTCAGCATGTCTTAAGCAATAAGTAGAAAACAGCTAGGATTATGACATCTGGTATATTTTTGATTTAGCAGCAAATATTGCAGGATGTTGATAGTATGTTTTACAGCGTTTTAGCTTCTTACCATCCAGCTAGTTCACAGGATAGGATAGCCCTTGGATGCAATATTGAATACTGAATTACTATTGCTGATAGTTATGCAAGTGTTTTTAAGCTTGTCGAAGAGAAACTGAAATTTATGCCAACAAACTAATAAGCTCCAACTCAATTTCTCAAAAGACTGGGACATTGTGTAAAATGTAAATAAAGGACCAATATGGTTCAATAACTGCAATTTGCATTTGCATTATTCAAAAACTATATTTGATACATTAATTCAATTCAATTTTATTTGGATAGCGCCAAATCACAACAGAAGTCATCTCAAGTAGATCTGTACTAACGAACGAGAAGTTGGAAATGAGAAATGTGATTATTGCTACACTTTGAATTTGATGTCAGCATCTTAATATAACATATCTTAGCAGATATTACAGTACTATTTATAATAGCACACATTACATTCTGTTTTAATTTACATTGTTCATAGTGTCCACTCTTGTTGTGTGATAAGTCTCTCTCTCTCTCTATACATGCACATATATGTATATATATATATATATATACACATACACAACAGGTGCTTCATACAAGTTGCAGTGGTCAAAAAAAAATAAAGTTCCAGGAAGGCAGACGTGCGTAACCGCTCTTGAACGCTGCAATTTTTATTGTTTGTGATAGATGATACTGAGCAGCTTTTCTGTCTGAACCATGATGAACAGACAGCACAGAAACCTTCACTTTTTGACACTTGGTAAGTACTTTTCTTTTTTGAATAAATGTTATACATAAGAAAAAAGGTATTTGATGTTCAGTTTCTAGAATAAATTTCCATATTTCCATCACAAAATAATACAATATTAAATATTAAACAGGAGCAACTTTACTGTAATTAACCATTTTTGTCTTTTACAGTTTCTCATCTCTTGACCTTGTCTTCGCCTGTTGCAGGTCAGTCTAGATAAGTGTCAGACATAGAATATGTTCAGCTTGAATTTTAATATTAAAACTGGTTGTTGTGTCTTGTGCCTCACAGGTGGTCAGATCAGATTAACTGGATCTTCTAGATGCTTTGGAAGAGTTGAACTTCATTACAACAACACGTGGGGAACAGTCTGTGATGATGAGTGGGACCTAAATGATGCCGAGGTGGTTTGCAGAGAGTTGGACTGTGGTTCAGCACTGAATGCCACTGAGTCGGCTCTGTTTGGTGAAGGAACTGGACCGATATGGCTAAACGGCATGCGCTGCTCAGGAAAGGAAAGTTCTCTAACTGAATGTTGGCACAGTGGATCAGGGTCACACAACTGTACACACAGCAAGGATGCTGGTGTGATCTGTTCAGGTGAGAAAAGATTTGGATGATTTTACATAAGTGTACCGCTGGTATGGTAGCTAATAACTCGATGCTAATACTTTGCTCTATGCTTTTATACTTGAACAAATGTTGAAGTGGTCAGAACAAAGCTGACGATCAGATCAGTGTCAGATCCATCAAATATCTTTAACAAAATAACTAAAGCTTTGCCACACTGCCTCACTGTTGACCCTCCTTTGAGGTGCCCTGAGCTGTAGTATCAGAGACAAGGTGAGTTCGGCACACAGTCTGCTGAAAAGGCCTGAGGTGGCATCAGGTGTTTGGAGGTAAGGGTGTGAAATAGTTTATGCTCTAACTTTATTCATTAACTCCAGAGCTGCGTGTTGTAACGCCCTTTCTATTTCAGGTTGTCATCAACCACATGTGGTTCAGAAAACTCAGACTGTGATCATAATCATTTGGTCACAGAAGTTCATGTTGAACTCTACACTGATAAAAATGAATTCTGTGTAAGGGTTTTATCGTCTGCTTTAATACAACCAAATGCAGCAAAACATGTCCCTGCTTATTGCAGATGAATTATGACCTTGTGATTATTATATTGTTACGACACCCTAGAGCTCTGAATAAGAAAGGTATATATATTATATATATATATATATATATATATATATATATATATATATATATATATATATATATATATATATATAGGTACATATATATAAAGCTATATATTATGGTATTATCATTCTACCAAAGCCCAGAATCTCCATAAATCCTGCTGGTGAGGTTACCTGGAGCACAACCTTCACCAATCTCTTGTTCTATTTTAGTCATCACAATCACAATCATTCTAAAGAAGACCTCTGTGTCGTTCAGTGGGACGCAAACACCAAATACCAACACTGCTACTTTCAATACCTTTAGTTGCAGCTTTGATAATTAAGGATCTTCCCGGTGTCAGTGTGAGAAAAGCACTTTAGGCCAAACATTCCCAGACTCTGTGTGACCATTAAGAATGAAAAATTCAGTAGCTGCAAACTACTAAGAAATGACAACAAGTACAGCTTAGCTCAAAGGGAACATTAATATTGTGCTCCTGTTTACAGCGAGCCTCACAAAGCCCAACATCTCCATGAATCCTGCTGGTGAGGTTAACTGGGGTCAGGAGGTTGGCATCACTTGTTCAATCTCAACTCAGGTTTTAGGTGGAACGTTCATTCTGCAGAAGACATCAGGGTCATTCAGAGAGAATCAAACATCAAGTACCAACTCTGCTACCTTCAACATTCCTAAAGTCAACTTTGATAATGAAGGATCGTACCAGTGTCAGTATGAGAAAAGAACTGAAAGTCAAACTTTCAGGTCGGACCTGAGTGACTCTGTCAGAATCTCTGTGACTGGTAAAAATGAACAATTCACTCTTATGAATTTAATGTTTCATCCCTTTGTGTAAAGAATGAAAGAGTTGCAAACAAATTAATTTAAATCAGGTGCAGTGCAGCTGTAAAACAACACATTTAATGCTGAAATACTGTGCTTCTCTTTACAGTGACCCTCCCAAAGCCCAACATCTCCATGAATCCTGGTGGTGAGGTTAACTGGGGTCAGGATGTTGGCATCACTTGTTCAATCTCAACTCAGCTTTTAGGTGGAACATTCATTCTGCAGAAGACATCAGGGTCATTCAGAGAGAATCAAACATCAAGTAACAGCTCTGCTACCTTCAATGTTCACAGAGTAGACTTTGACAAAGAGGGATTGTACCAATGTCAGTACCAGACAATGATCTCAGGTCTTGACTTCAGTTCCCCTCTAAGTAACTCTGCCAGACTCTCCATCAGTGGTGAGAAAAATAATATGTCACAATCTGTAAAAATCAAGTAACTGTCACGGCTGTCATAGCACAGCACTGTTTTCAAAGAAAAACTACAAAATATAATACATGTTGTCTTCTACCCAGTGTGGCTACAGAAGCCCAGCATCTCCCTGACATCTCCTGATGGAGGACTGGTCCTGAGTCCTGAGGCTGCACAGGTCACCAGGAGTTCCAGCTTCATCATAACCTGCTCCATTAACTCCATCTATCCTGACGGCCATTTCTTTCTCATCTTCTCTGGCTCCAGCGTCACCAGCAAGTCAGCAGTCGACCACTCAGCCTCCTTTAACTTCCCTGTAGCTGAGTATAAACACCAGGGCAAATACAGCTGTGTGTATGAAGTCACACTCTCTACACGGAAATTCAATTCCACTGAGACTGAATCCATTAATGTCATCATAAAATGTGAGTAGACTTTAAGTTAATCTTTTTCATATTTTGTAAAAAACAATGAATGATATGTTGAGAGTGGCAAGGTGGTGTAGTGGTTTCAATCCACAGGCTGGCTGAGTGTGTTCTGCATGAATGTTCTTCCTGTGTCTGTACTAGATAACTGGTGACTCTAAATTGCACATATGTGTGAGTGTGAATGTTTGTCTGTCTCTGTATGTCTGTCAAATGTTAGTGACTAAAAACCTGTCCAGGGTGTACCTTATCTCTTGCCCAATGACAGCTGGGATAGACTCCTACACTCCCAAGACCCTTAAGAGGACAAGTGGTTAGGGTTAGGATGATGGACGGATGGATGACAGGAAGACAGAATGCCCAAATAAAGTATAAACTATGAATATTTATCTTTATTTTTCAGTGTGGTTAGTTACTTACATAATATTGTACATGTCACTCAGCATAAACATGAGATAAATTCAGTGGAAACCTCTAAAAACTTGATGCACAAATTATAGTATACAGTATTTGGCTGTCCACTTCTTTGTTCTTTGGTCGCTGAGAGAAGAACAACTTCAACTGTGATCAATTTAACTAGTGCACAGCCACTTCTTTACCTGTGCAGAAGTTTTAGTGGAAAGGTTGCTGTTGAAAACAAACAGATTCAGGAGAAGTTATTTGGAGCAAAAATGTCTGAGACTACGTAACAAGTGCACAATCTGAAGTATCAGGACATAATACTAATGACATGCCTCGAAGGAGTATCTGTTCAACTGTTTTCTTGTCCCTTCTTTCTCTCCTAGTGCCCTTTTTACTGCTGCTTTCTTCAGTAGCCGGTGGGAGTCTGCTGCTGCTTCTTTCTGTATTGTTTTTGGTGATTGGTCTGGTCTGCAGGAGGAAGAGGAGGGAAAGAGAACGAGCCAATCAGCCTAGAACCCGTGTCTCAAGTAAAGGTCTGTGTTGTTACCAGGACACTGATTTTAATTTAAATTAAATCCACGCTACAAAGTGGTTTTTGTATTCACATTTTGTTCTGATGCTTTTGTTTTAGTGGCTGTCGAGGATGATGAAGATGACAATGAAGACTATGTGAATGTTATTCACATGAAATCAATGATGAAACTTAAAAAAGGCAGAATGGAAAAAGAAGAGGAAAAAGAAGAAGAGAGTGATGAAGATAATTATGTGGAAATGAGTCCTACTCAGGAGGTCGGCTTAAGCGTAAGACAACAAAGAGCAAAAGGGATTTATGGAGTAAATGATATATATGAAAATATTTAGGTTTATACATGAATTACTGTGGATACAGAACAATGTCTAGTGTAACATCTTGGGTACATATTGTACATGTTGAATGATTTGATAGAAATTTCAGCCATTTCAGTGCTTCTATACCATACAGTGTACAGTATAGACTACATGATGTCATTACTTTTAGTGCATGGCCAAATTATTGTCTGCTAACTCTTGCAACATGGGGTATAGTTACACAATTCTATTATTGTTGGATTAATTGACTTAGATTCAAACAATAATCAGTTTTAAGGGTAATTTCATTTATTTGTAAGCTAGTTGAAATATCTGTAAACTGAAGGGATATTTAAGTGTTTCATGTCCAGAGAGAATGTGCCTCATTTGCAGATGTGATATACTGTAATATCATGTATGTATCAGTAAGAGACTGTGTCCATGCTCCCAGTCAGGTCAGCTGATTTGTGAACAATCAAAACATTATTTTGCTCAACTAACTAAATTGCTACCTGCAAAAGAAGAAATAAGCCACAGATGGCAAATGAATTCATGTTTCTGAATAGAGTAGAGTGACAGTCCAGTATTACAGCTTTACTGCCCTAAGTAAAACACATGAAACTACACTTGTGGTTTCATCACATTCTATAATTTTAGATTTAGACACATTTAACTGTGTAAGTAGACATCCAACCCTCTGTAACATATAAACATATTTTCTTTTTTCTCTGGCTGCTGTGACTATGTGTGGATTTAACCTGTTAATAAAAACACAAACAGTTTGGATGGTGGACTCTCTCTTTCTAATTTAAGCGACAGTAGCTCAGGTGGTAGAGCAGTCGCCTACGAACCCCAGGGTGAGTGGTTTGATTCCCGGTTCCTCCTGGCTAACTGCTGAGGTGTCCTTGGACAAGACAGCAAAACCTCATAGTGTAGCGCTGACATACCGTCTAGCAGCTGTCCGCCCACAATTTCCCCAAGGCGATCAATAAAGTATTCATTATTATTATTAGTATTATAAAAGTTTACTCTTATTCCAAACGTCAGACTTCTGTCTTTTGGCGCCCACTTGTGGTTAACATTTTACATCAGAGCTTATTAACCTGCAGCATTTACATGAATCACACTGTAACATTAACATAGACTCTGAATATGACCGGGATGCCACCTGGGAAACATTAAATCCAGACCAGCATAAGATTTATTCTAACTACCTTCACAGAAGTCGAGTCACGGCAACTGGACATTTTTCCTATTAGATCACAGAACGTGTGGATCTTCCTGCAGCTGCATTAAACAGTAAAACTCCTCTGTGCAGTTTGTTCCATGTAGGTTGCTGACACCTTCAGATCATGACCACCAGGGTGGAATAAAGTCATTGCTATTCTCTCACAGGGCTCCTTTTCTATCACCATAACTATTTTGCTTTTAAATTATTTGCAGTCACGTCTACGTATTTTATTATTAGTTACTATTAACTAAACGTTTACTACCCTTCTCTCCATTTAACACATTTTTGTAGTTGTAATAATTTAGGGTTTTTATTTACTTATATTTTTATTGTTGTTCATCTCTGTGTTGTTTTTCCTTTCAATTTTTCTTTTTTTTATTTATGTTCAAAAAAGTTAAGTTTTAAAAGTGTTAACGTTTTAAAAGTTTAGTTTTAGTGCGTTCAATAAATGTTTATCCTGTTCGGCCCGCAATGTGAAATGTGTTTTGGATTTTAGCCCCCTGTGCAATTGAGTTTGACACCCCTGTTCTAAGACATAACATGAATATGTTACCACTAACCACTAAAACTTCCTTCCTTACTCGCTCTCAGTGGCAAAGCTGCAGCTGATTCTCAAACACCTGGCTCTCTCTGTGTCCTTCAGCTGCAGCTAATGAACAACCACAAGTCAGCAGTCACTTCTTCTTTGACTTCAAGGAAGTTGCCTTTCTATGCAGTGTTTTGTGTTTCTTTTTGTGTGGACTAGTCGAAAGACTAGTCCCGACATTACATGCAGCAGGAATATAACAATTATATTATCTATAACATCATATCGTGGTTGTGGTGTTTTTGCTGCTTGTTGATGTTGTTTGTTGCCTGCTGTTCTTTTCTCTCTCTTCTTTCAACTCACCCCAAGCGGTCGAAGCAGATGGCCACCCACCCTGAGTTCTGCTGGAGGTTTTTTTCTCTCCACTGTCGCCTAGTGCTGTTGTGTAAATCTGTTGTGATTTGGTGCTGTACAAATGAAATTGTAATGAATCAACCTAAAAACACTGTAATTTTAATGAAGACTGAATTTATTCATTGCTGTATTAACATACAAAACTTCATACATCCTGCTCAATATCAGGACAGCAGCCTACTTCTTTATATTTCTTTCACAACACCTCTGAGCTGACTCTCAGTCCATCCAGTTCAAAGAATATCTTTTGAAATTCTTCAAACATATTTTCAGTTCTTTTGAGTAGCTGAGCTTGAGTGGATGTATCAGCTCCATTACCACTGACTCTGATAAGTTCTGGTCTTTTGGGAAGTGTGTTTGTGGCTTTAGTAGTAAAGTGGTAATAAATGAGAAGATAGTCTGTGAAGAGCTAACATGCAGATGTGTGAAGTTGCTTCTGTGTATAGTGTGCAGAACAGACAGTGTCGCTGCAAGCACCGGCACAAATGCGCATCTAGATTATTATGTGGTTGCAGATAATCAGCAGCTACTGAGGGTTACCACATCATATTTTTACTTGATAGCCAAGGCACATTTCTTAAAATAACACCTGATTTCCCAAAAGTCTAAACACATGTGCACAACTACTCAGACCTATGTGTCAAAACCAAACTCTTATCTCTTATCTCAAAAACATGTTATCTTACATCTAAACCAACCCTGCGAAAGCCGTTAACTGTGATGTGTAATGTTGCATCTGGTTTTCAACTACAATCATTTTACATGTTGAAGACTCTATAGATTTTTAACAGTTTAGTTAAAATAAGTTTTTCATAAGTGTTTCAAGTGTACTGTACAGAAGAATAAAAAGAACATCAAGAACACACACACACACACACATATATATATATATATATATATATATATATATATATATATATATATATATATACTGTGTATATATATATATATATATATACTGTGTACAAGTACTAGTTCTACTTTCCATCACAAATACATATATATATATATATATATATATATATATATATATATGTGTGTTCTTGTATATATGTTCTATTTTTTCTTTATTTTCATTAGTTTTGTTTGCAGCTCTCAGCTCACAATCTGAAGTTTTTCTTCTCCATAGGTTAAACACTGTCTGTTGATACTGCAGCATCATAATATGTTTTAACTGTGTTAAGCTACTGCCTGATTGTTACACTGACACCCACGCACAAGTTCTGTGACCAAGTGTGCATGACAAATTATTAAAACCAGCCAGGAATATGAACATATGATCACATCAGAGCTTTAACTACATAAATTGTATGAATTTTAGGTAAAAACCACCGTATCACCGTATACAAATAAAATTAAATGGAATTGAATTGAAATGTACAGTGTTAGCAGTGTTCATTGTAAAATCTGGTGAAACTGCAGCAGAAAGAAAAGACCTGCGGAATCTCTCCCTCACACAACAAGGGTGGATCAGTCTGTCACTGAAGCTGCTCTCCAGGCCAGACAGGGTGTCCTGTAGGGGGTGAGACTTGTGGTCCAGCATAGATGCTAGTTTAGTCTGTAGACCACCCTGTACAGGATGGCTGATGCCACCACAGAGTCATAGAAGGTCCTCAGGATTGATTTAAAAATGATTTAAAATTTACTGTCTGACTAAAGTCTGACTGAAAATGAAACAACACACAAGTGCGTCATTAAAATCTAAATTTTCAAAACAAAAAATTAAACAAAATAAAGCGTGCACATACACTTCATTCCCCGACAACTCGAGAAAGCTGCGTTCTCTGAGTAACCTGGTTATTTATGTATCAGTCAAAGTCAGTAACTCACTGGAGCAGAAGGACGGAAAATATCTTTTAGTTTTAACTAATGAATTCTGCTGCTGATCAAAACGTTTTTTACCAAAAGATGTAACTATGATATAATAGTATTAAATGTCTCCACCTTTGGGAGCAATGTGTGTGTGTGTGTGTGTGTGTTAAAAAAAAGCAGCAGAAAAAAAAAGAGGAAGTGTGTCAGGAAGTCCAACGACTATGAACTGTGTCTGTAGACCACAGTTTAAATTTCTTTGGTTTTATTTTTACTTCTGTTTAGTCAGTAATAGATGAAACTGAGGAACTTCTGTCTCAATCATGCTGAGAAGTCGACAAAGTAACCTTCACTTTTTCACCATGGGTAATACAAATTTTATAATTTAATTCTTGTTCTTTTTCACTTGCAGCACACGTTATACATAAAAGGAGTTCTGTAGTCGTGTGAATTTCCAATAAAATTGAACTAAGGACCTGAAAACCAGAGAGAATTTTCGAGCACCTTTAAAATTAGAAAAATAATGAACTATTTACTATTTTATAGTGTCTTTTCTCTTGATGCCATCTTCTCCAGCTGCAGGTCAGTTTATTCTAGTGTGTCATACATAAGATTCCTTCAAAGTAAAACTTAATATTAAACTATTGTTTGTTATATCTTGTGCCTTGCAGGTGTTCAGATAAGATTATCTGGATCTGGATCTACTCAGTGCTCTGGAAGAGTTGAAATCTATCACAACAACATCTGGGGAACAGTCTGTGATGATGAGTGGGATTTAAATGATGCCATGGTGGTTTGTAGAGAGTTGAACTGTGGTGCAGCAAAGGATGCTCCTCAGTCGGCTCAGTTTGGTTCAGGAACTGGACAAATCTGGCTTGATGATGTGGACTGTTCAGGAAATGAAAGATCACTAACTGAGTGTCAGCACAGAGGATTTGGGAACAACAACTGTGAACACAGTGAGGATGCAAGTGTGATCTGTTCAGGTGAGAAAATCTTTGTTTTATCAGAACTCGACAGTTTGTTAATTTCACTCACAAATGCAACTAAAAGTCCAAACGTGCAAATGTGAAAAATGATTTGGTTGAACTGGTGCAAGTGACTCAACCTATTGGCACTTGAAGAGAGGAGGGAGTGAGATTAGTGGAGCTGTAATATAGTGCAGGACGATCAATGAGTGCTAGTGACTGATTTCACTATTGTTCATTCTTTCAAATCTTCAGGCAGTGATTACTACCAGCACTGTTTTTGGTGAATATTTTATATTGAATTTAAGGAAGATATTGAGTCTGTGTTGTAGACTGTTGTAGAACAGTGTGATCCTAAACCCAGTCTAATCTAACAGTCCTACAATAAGTCCTCCTCCATTAAGGTGATAATGTTGTTTGATCAATGTGAAAGATGCTGCTGTCTGACTGTAATATGTTATACAGAGAGGTGTTTCTATGTCCTAGCTTCATTGATAGAAATGTGGTCAAATGACTCCTGTCAGTATAAAGCAGCACATTCTAACTATATGAAAGACTGAAGCTCTACAATGAACACACAGTTTAATCATCATATATGAAACAGTTTCCACAAAATGTGAATATGTAATCTTCATGAAGAGAACATTTGTTAGACTGGATTTGAGTTAGCTATGTGTATCTCATAAACTGCTAAATGAGTGCATTTAATTATTTGAAAATACTGTAAGAGTTCAGACCACTACCAGACACAAGAGGACAAAACAGGCTTTGACTTGATTTTAAGAGGCGATGAAGAGAATGAGGAAGATCTGGAGCTGAAGGGATGTAACGGACTGGAAACAGGTGATCACAGCATTGTGAATAGTGGAGCAAAAACTTGGTAGATGGCAAAGAGCGTAATGAAGAGAAATGAGGATTGCAGGGGAATGAAATCCTTAGAGAAGAGGGCGACTGGGGTGACCAGGTTGGTTAGAGAGGTGAGCAGCAGCTGAGGCAGATTCTGTAAGAAGCAAATACTGAGGGAGGAAACCAGAGGCAGACAGAGAGTAAGGTCCAGAAATCCAAAAACAACTTGAGGGACAAAAAACACAGGATTCAGAGAGGAAGTCAAACAGAGAAAAAACAAAGCTAAAAATCCACAATCCAAAAGAGTAATTCACAGAGACAGAAAACAGGTCAAATCATAGAATAGAATGAAATCCTCTGACCAGTGATTCCTAGATCAGGTCAAACTTAACTGACCTGATTTAAGAATCAGTGGTCAGAAAATTCAATTTAATTCAATTTGATTTCATTTGTATTGTGTCAAATCACAACAGAAGTCATCTCAAGGCACTTTACAGTGTTTAATATTTAAGACCTTACAACGTAACGTGAACCCAATCTCACCTGAGCATCACTAGGCAACAGTAGAGAGGAAAAACTCCCTTTAGAGTAAGAAACCTCCAGCAGAACCAGGCTCAGGTTGGGTGGCCATCTGCCTCAACCAATTGTGGTGAGTGAAAGGGGAGAGAAAAGAACAGCAGTCAACAAAAAGCAACAACAACAAGCAGCAAATCGGTCCAAAAGGATCAGTCCAGGTCGGTAACAGGTTGAAAGAAGAAACCACAATACAAACACTGGAAGGTCACTTCAGGAATGAATGCAGACGATCTGGTGGAGAACAAAGGGGCTGCAGACCTGATTATATGTGAGAGGGAGAGAACAGGTGAAACTGATCAGGTAATCATAGACAGAGACAGAGACAGAGAGGACAACTAGTCAATATATGATCAAAACAGGAAGTGAAGGCTGAAGACTGTGACACATACAGTAAAGTAATTTTATCAAATATTGTTGTTGATACTCTAGAAATATTTTATTGTATTTTAAATATAAGTGAAACTTAATTTAGTTCAGATTTGATTCTTTTTAAAACAATATTATCCAATATTTAATATCTATCATCTGTTCTGTTCCTAGGTGTCAGATTAGCTGGATCTGGATCTACTCGGTGCTCTGGAAGAGTTGAAATCTATCACAAAAACACCTGGGGAACAGTCTGTGATGATAAGTGGGACTTAAATTATGCCATGGTGGTTTGCAGAGAGTTGAACTGTGGTACAGCACTGGATGCTCCTCAGTCGGCCCAGTTTGGTGAAGGAACTGGACAAATCTGGCTTGATGATGTGGACTGTTCAGGAAATGAAAGATATCTAACTGAGTGTCAGCACAGAGGATTTGGGAACAACAACTGTGGACACATAGATGATGCAGGTGTGATCGGTTCAGGTGAGGAAATCTTTGTATTATCAGAACTCGACAGTTTGTTAATTTCACTCATAAATGCAACTAAAAGTCTAAATGTGAAAATGTGAAAAATGATTTGGTTGAACTGGTGCAAGTGACTCAACCTATTGGCACTTGAAGAGAGGAGGGAGTGAGATTAGTGGAGCTGTAATATAGTGCAGGACAATCAATGAGTGCTAGTGACTGATTTCACTATTGTTCATTCTTTCAAATCTTCAGGCAGTGATTACTACCAGCACTGTTTTTGGTGAATATTTTATATTGAATTTAAGGAAGATATTGAGTCTGTGTTGTAGACTGTTGTAGAACAGTGTGATCCTAAACCCAGTCTAATCTAACAGGCCTACAATAAGTCCTCCTCCATTAAGGTGATAATGTTGTTTGATCAATATGAAAGATGCTGCTGTCTGACTGTAATATGTTATACAGAGGTGTTTCTATGTCCTAGCTTCATTGATAGAAATGTGGTCAAATGACTCCTGTCAGTATAAAGCAGCACCTTCTAACTATATGAAAGACTGAAGCTCTACAATGAACACACAGTTTAATCATCATATATGAAACAGTTTCCACAAAATGGGAATATGTAACCTTCATGAAGAGAACATTTGTTAGACTGGATTTGAGTTAGATATGTGTATCTCATAAACTGCTAAATGAGTGCATTTAATTATTTAAAAATACTGTGAGAGTTCAGACCACTACCAGACACAAGAAGATGTTAAGGAGGGTAATGGAGAGAGATTAGGATTGCACGGGAATGGAATCCTGAGAGAAGAGGGCAGATGGAGTAGCCAGGTTGGCTAGAGAGAAGCAAATACTGAGGGTGGTGGAAACCAGAAGAAGAAGGAGAGTGAGGTTCGGAAATCCAGGAACTATTTGATCGACAGAAAACACAAGATCCAGAGAGGATGTCAAAGGGAGAAAAAACAAAGCTAAAATCCACAATCCAAATAAGTAATTCACAGAGACAGAAAAAAGGTCAAATCATAGAATTGAATTGAATCCTCTCACCACTGATTTTCAGATCATCTGAGAATCAGTGGTGAGAGGATTCGATTCGATTCGATTCGATTCAATTCAATTTTATTTGTATTGTGCCAAATCACAACAGAAGTCATCTCAAGGCAGTTTACAGTGTTTAAGGTTTAAGACCTTACAATGTAATGTTAACCCAATCTCACCTGAGCATCACTAGGCAACAGTGGAGAGGAAAATCTCCCTTTATAGGAAGAAACCTCCAGCAGAACTAGGCTCAGGTTGGGCGGCCATCTGCCTCAAGTGGTTGGAGTGAGTGAAAGGGGAGAGAGAAAAGAACAGCAGGTAACAAAAAATAACAACAACAAGCAGCAAATCAGTCCAAAATGATCAGTCCAGGTCGGTAGCAGGTTGACAGAAGGAACCACAATACAAACACTAGAAGGTCACTTCAGAAATTAATCCAGACGATCTGGTGGAGAACAAAGGGGCTGCAGACCTGATTATATGTGAGAGGGAGAGAACAGATAAAACTGATCAGGTAATCAGAGACAGAGGCAGAGACAGAGAGGACAACTAGTCAATATATGATCAAAACAGGAAGTGAAGGCTGAAGACTGTGACACATACAGTAAAGTAATTTTATCAAATATTGTTGTTGGTGCTCTATAAATATTTTAGAGTATTTTAAATATAAGTGAAATCTAATTAGGTTCAGATTTGATTCTGTCTAAAACAACATAAAAAAATGTATTATTTTTAAGAAATAGCTGTTTTAACCATTTAAAATTCATTTTACTGTTTATTTTAATAGTTTATCTATAATAATAAGATTTTATTTGTTGATAAACATGTTTTCACCTTTTTTTTAAATATATATAAACATATTAATATATTGTTTGCTGTCATGATCTTTTGACAAACAAAAAACTATTTTTCATTTCCATCGTCTGTTCTGTTCCAAGGTGTCAGATTATCTGGATCTGGATCTACTCGGTGCTCTGGAAGAGTTGAAATCTATCACAAAAACATCTGGGGAACAGTCTGTGATGATGAGTGGGACTTAAATGATGCCATGGTGGTTTGTAGAGAGTTGAACTGTGGTACAGCACTGGATGCTCCTCAGTCGGCTCAGTTTGGTTCAGGAACTGGACAAATCTGGCTTGATGTTGTGGACTGTTCAGGAAATGAAACATCTCTAACTGAGTGTCAGCACAGAGGATTTGGGAAACACAACTGTGGACACAGTGAGGATGCAGGTGTGATCTGTTCTGGTGAGAAAATCTTTGTATTATCAGGACTCGACAGTTTGTTAATTTCACTCATAAATGTAACTAAAAGTCCAAACGTGCAAATGTGAAAAATGATTTGGTTGAACTGGTGCAAGTGACTCAACTTATTGGCACTTGAAGAGAGGAGGGAGTGAGATTAGTGGAGCTGTAATATAGTGCAGGACGATCAATGAGTGCTAGTGACTGATTTCACTATTGTCCATTCTTTCAAATCTTCAGGCAGTGATTACTACCAGCACTGTTTTTGGTGAATATTTTATATTGAATTTAAGGAAGATATTGAGTCTGTGTTGTAGACTGTTTTAGAACAGTGTGATCCTAAACCCAGTCTAATCTAACAGTCCTACAATAAGTCCTCCTCCATTAAGGTGATAATGTTGTTTGATCAATGTGAAAGATGCTGCTGTCTGACTGTAATATGTTATACAGAGAGGTGTTTCTATGTCCTAGCTTCATTGATAGAAATGTGGTCAAATGACTCCTGTCAGTATAAAGCAGCACATTCTAACTATATGAAAGACTGAAGCTCTACAATGAACACACAGTTTAATCATCATATATGAAACAGTTTCCACAAAATGAGAATATGTAACCTTCATGAAGAGAACATTTGTTAGACTGGATTTGAGTTAGCTATGTGTATCTCATAAACTGCTAAATGAGTGCATTTAATTATTTGAAAATACTGTAAGAGTTCAGACCACTACCAGAAACAAGAGGACAAAACAGGCTATGACTTTATTTTAAGAGGCGATGAAGAGAATGAGGAAGATCTGGAGCTGAAGGGATGTAATATACTGGAAACAGGTGATCACAGAATTGTGAATAGTGGAGCAAAAACTTGGTAGATGGCAAAGAGCGTAATGAAGAGAAATGAGGATTGCAGGGGAATGAAATCCTTAGAGAAGAGGGCGACTGGGGTGACCAGGTTGGTTAGAGAGGTGAGCAGCAGCTGAGGCAGGTTCTGTAAGAAGCAAATACTGAGGGAGGAAACCAGAGGCAGACAGAGAGTGAGGTTCAAATATCCAAAAACAACTTGAGGGACAAAAAACACAGGATTCAGAGAGGAAGTCAAACAGAGAAAAAACAAAGCTAAAAATCCACAATCCAAAAGAGTAATTCACAGAGACAGAAAACAGGTCAAATCATAGAATAGAATGAAATCCTCTGACCAGTGATTCCTAGATCAGGTCAAACTTAACTGACCTGATTTAAGAATCAGTGGTCAGAGGATTCAATTTAATTCAGATCAGTTTAATTTTAATTGTATTGTGCCAAAAAACAACAGAAGTCATCTCAAGGCAGTTTACAGTGTTTAAGGTTTAAGACCTTACAATGTAATGTTAACCCAATCTCACCTGAGCATCACTAGGCAACAGTGGAGAGGAAAAACTCCCTTTATAGGAAGAAACCTCCAGTAGAGCCAGGCTCAGGTTGGGTGGCCATCTGCCTCAACCAATTGGGGTGAGTGAAAGGGGAGAGAAATGAACAGCAGTCAACAAAAAGCAACAACAACAAGCAGCAAATCGGTCCAAAAGGATCAGTCCAGGTCGGTAACAGGTTGACTGAAGAAACCACAATACAAACACTGGAAGGTCACTTCAGGAATGAATGCAGAAGATCTGGTGGAGAACAAAGGGGCTGCAGACCTGCTTATATGTGAGAGGGAGAGAACAGGTGAAACTGATCAGGTAATCAGAGACAGAGGCAGAGACAGAGAGGACAACTAGTCAATATATGATCAAAACAGGAAGTGAAGGCTGAAGACTGTGACACATACAGTAAAGTAATTTTATCAAATATTGTTGTTGTTGGTGCTCTCAAAATACTTTATAAGAGTTGAAATCTATCACAACAACACCTGGGGAACAGTCTGTGATGATGAGTGGCACCTAAATGATGCCATGGTGGTTTGCAGAGAGTTGAACTGTGGTGCAGCACTGGATGCTCCTCAGTCGGCCAAGTTTAGTGAAGGAACTGGACAAATCTGGCTTGATGATGTGAACTGTTCAGGAAACGAAAGATCTCTAACTTTCAACACAGAGGATTTATGAACAACAACTGTACATGCAGCAAAGACATTGGTGTGATCTGTTCAGGTGCAAAAAATTTCACTTTTCTGTTTAATTTATTTATTAAACATTATGTTGTAATACACTGACCATAGACATAGACTGGGTGTCCAGGGGTACCCTGTCTTTCACCCACTGACAGCTGGCATTGGTTCATCACTCCCACAACCCTTCAAGAGGAAAAGTGGTTATGATAACAGATGGAGAGAGAGATGTTAAAGTAGAAACACTGTAAAATAAGTCCTTCACAGACAACCTACATTTGAAACATAATATACTGACACCCTGTAGTTTTAAAAGATGAAATGGTTAATACACTCAGCACATAGAGTTAAAAGTGAGGTTTAAAGGAAGAAGCCTTGAGATAATTAGATAATTGTCACATGCCACTTATAGTCCATGACAGTTGTACAAGTGGTTATCTCACCAATCCATGCTCTGAAATACAAAGTAAGTACGTGAAGTGAATAAATTAAATCAGGTACAGTGCAGCTCAAAGGCAACACATTTAATGCTTTAATACTGTGCTTCTCTTTACAGTGACCCTCCCAAAGCCCAGTATCTCCATGAATCCTGCAGGTGAGGTTAACTGGGGTCAGGATGTTGACATCACTTGTTCAATCTCAACTCAGGTTTTAAGTGGAACATTTATTTTGCTTAAAAGCAGAATAAATAAGAGCATATCTCTTCTCAAGACATCAGGGTCATATACAGTAGAGAGAATCAAACATCAAGTACCAACTCTGTTACCTTCACTATTTCTAAAGTGGACTTTGACAAAGAGGGATTGTACCAGTGTCAGTATAAGTACCAGAAAAGGGGCTCGACTGATGAGTTCAGCTCCCCTTTAAGCAACTCTGTCAGACTCTCTATTACTGGAAATAAAAAGTTTTTGTCACCCACAAAAGTAGGCCAACAACATAACAATCCATATAAGAAAGGACAGAGCAGAATGGTCCATTATCGTGTGCATCAAGCTTTATCAGTCTATAGTGCTAATAAAATCTTTGTGGGTCGGTGCTCGGGTGGTGGCATTAAGGCTGGTGAGACTAATAGACTGAACAAACTTTTGAAGCTGTATTTAAACTGGAGGAAGTTGCTCTTGTTTATTTTTTATTTTCATAACAGAGCACAAGGAAAGTGCATCAGTCAGGCAGCATGCACAATTCATTTGCAGTCTGAATGCAGAGTGGTGTGGTTCAGCTCTCTGCTCTAACTGCAACTGCATGCCTTAGTGTTTAGGGACAGGGAAACAGGGTTTCAGCAACAGCTGCTGCTCATTGGGGACAGTAAATGCAGAGCAATATTGCTTCATGTCAGGATGTATAACACACCATTTGTCACTAGTCACTTTTATAAAAAAGTCCGCTTTGCACCAGAGACTCATATGTGTTCAATAATGACCAAAAAGTGGAGTTTGCACAGTATCTTTCTTCTTTAATTTCCAAATGTATCTTTGTTAATGTCTTATACACATAGTACCTATTCTATTTTGTTGTGCCTTTTAGTTTCTACTGTTCTTCTCCTTGTGTTGCTGTAGCAAGTGAAGTTTCCTCTTCGGCATCATTAAAGTCATCATATTAAAAGGTTCAGCCCTCTATTCTCAAAGCTCTCTCAGAATTGCCTTTGGGTGCAGCAGAGAGCTGTTTCCAGTGAAAAAACTCACAATTCCCATGTAACACAGTTTATCTGAACAAGCAACCATCAACTGAAAAGTTGCCAATGTTGTTTCAGCTGTCCATGAGTTGACATAAGACTTTTTCTTTTTCTTTCCAAAGTTTGAAACTCAGAAAAATGTTGGGTGGATAGGTTTTGCTATTCTCTAGAGTAAGGTTAGAAATCAAACTACAACACTGGCACAAGACAAAAATCACAATTACACTAAGGAGTGGCCTCAATGAGGAAATATTGCAAAGGAATAGAGCTGCAGGGAGAGGAAGAGACAGAGAGCAACAGTTTACTCATATGTGGTCACAGAAGTCAGACTGAAGACCATGATATTTGTTCCATTGTCCTGTTCTGTAGTCAGTCAGCAAACTCTGTTCTTCCCTTATAACAGCTGAGTTAGATAAAAAAAAAAAGCTGAACAGAAGGACAGTTTTAATAGAAAGACTGATCTTGAAAGCAAACTGATGTAAATTAAATAAAGGTTATTCTGAAACAGGAAGTGGAAGACTTTGTTTTCATTTGATCATGCTGCATCAGAGATAGTGACTATTAGCTGAGAAATGTGTGTGCATGTGAAATATGTGTTTTTTTTTAGTGGTGTGAGCTTGTGATGTATTAATATAGTATCAAGTAATAAAAAGTACCTCTTCCTCTACTATAGAAGTGACAACTGCTCACTCTAGAGTAGCATTACACAACATCTGCTAACAGTCAGACATACAGTACCTTGAAGGATTCACTGTACAACTCTTTTTCATCCTAGTGGTACTGCTGATCCTAGGAGTTGTTAAGATCCTGCTGCTGATGCTCCTACCAGCCTTGTTAGTCCTGTGTCTGATCTGCAGGAAGAGAAGGAGGAGACGACAAACCACGCAGCCTGAAACCCTCAACTTAAGTCAATGTTCGTGCTCACAAGGACACAGTGTTTTTGTTGTAGAAATTTTCCTTTTCCTCTAAATGTTGTTCAATCTTAGTAGACTTGAAGGAAGGACTCAGTGTGATGAACCATCTCAGTTAAATACGTACATGCCGGCATGGAGAAAACACCACAATCATGCAAATGCCTTCTGCTCTACCTCTCTCTAACCCTCATACTTATATTTCACAGGGCCCCCTCCACATAACATTCCTAAGGAACTAAGTATATGTGTACCATAAAGAAAACATAAATTCTGCTACACATAGGCTGACTGTTTATACCATAAATTCCCACCACAGGTCTGTGTTTTTCACTCATGACCTTGTGACCCAGAACTCATCTCCTACCCATGTCTTATCTGTAAACCCTTGTCCTGTCTAGTATCTCTTGCCTACTTTGATACTGAAGTTGCTCTTTTCTCCTACATTTCCTCCCTTTTGACACAAAGTGTCAACACAAAGAGCAACTTTTACCTAATACAAGCATAAGTACCCATACAGCTTATAATGAAATAAGAATGAACAAAAATAATACATAATAGACACTAATACAATACAATGATCAAAATAACATAAACCCAAAGTAAATGTAAAAAAAAACATAACATTCATCCCTCTATGTCTTTTTCACTGAATGGGTTTCCCGGGGCCCATTCAGGCACAGCATTGATGTTTACTGCATTTATATCTGTGTAGTTGGTTGGTATTTTTACATAGAGTGATGTTTGCTTATGACCAAGGATTCCTCCTATCCATTTATATATAAGAGCTCGCATACAAGTGAGTGAACATGTACAAAAACATATCATAAGTCCAAACACAACAATAACAGGAGGTTGCACAATTCCAGCACCCCAAGGACCAAAATTGTCTATGAGCCATTTGTTGAAACTAAAACCTGCAGATTCAGAAGAACCAAAAGTATCTTGGATCCTATTTTCAAGTCCTGTTTGTATTCATATTTTGTTCTGATGCTTGTGTTTCAGTAAACGTTGGAGATGATGACGATGAGCAATAATGTGAATGTTAATGAAGTGGAAACCAAAAAGAAACAGAGGAAACAAGCAGAGTGAAAGAAGAGGAAGATGATCATTGATCCAGCTGAAAATGAATCACACATGAGATCTCCAGGAGGATTTTATAGAGAATGTGAAGACCCCATTGTGGGTCAGAGACACATTCTACGAGCGAGATGTGTCCACAGGCAGCCACATGTGGATCACTGGTGTACAGTCTTCATTACATGATATTCACTTTAGATGCTTCTGAAGTAGTTTAGTTTTGTCCTGTTACTCTTGCAGACGAGTGTAGTAATAATAATAAATATTTTCTTCTTTTCCTGGAGTGCCTAGACTAAAAGGAACCAGTGAACGACTGGAATTAGTTCTGTCTCAGTTTGCCTTCACTTTTGTTTAGGACTTAGCTTCATGTGTTGTATTAATAATATTATGTTGAATCAAAAATCTAACGCAATGTTTTTATTTCTTAAATGTTTTTGTTTACTTAGGTAAATTGCAATTTATTTTACAAGTTAGTTGTGGTTTCTTTTTTCATGTACAACAGATCTGTAACTTTCTCAGTAGGATTCAATATTATAAGAACCTTTCTCTCCCGTCTGGTGTTACGTCTGATTCCATCTTTTATAATGCCAAAGACATTCACACACACTCTTTACGGTGTTATTTATAGTTACAGAAATGAAGACAACCTGGGAAAAGATGAACAATGCCTCTTGTAACCCAGATCACTGTCATATTTATTTAAATGAACTTCACAGAAGCAAATTAATTAACCTTAAACTGCTTCTTGTGGTCAAATGTAATGATCCTCTTTATCTAATTTACCTTCTATTACCCTAACATTCCCGACATTTAACACATTTGTGAATGTTGTCAGTTAGGCATATCCTTTTTAATTTGATTCAAGTGTTTTCATTTTAATTTGTTTGTTTTTGTCATTACCTGATCATCCGTGTATTATATTTTACATTGCAAATACAAATAAAATATTGTTCAAAATATAATTCAGTTCTGGCTGTACTGGTTGGGGTGAACAGAAATTGTTCAAATGATGAATGCGAGAACTGAATTGGAATGACAAAATAAACTGAGGAGAAACATTACAGCCACCTAGAAGAAATTAGATACACACAGAGCAGCAGCTAATGATGTAACACAAACTAAAGGAGGTGTGATACTTGTTGAAAGCACAAACACAAACAGAGTAAAGGCCTTGACCCAGAGACTATCAAGCTAATTGAGGGCCTCAGGGCTGATCTCGAAGTAAAAAAAAAAGTTCAGCCTAACTACAGCAAACTCAGTGATGACACACCTACCTGTTGTGTACCCTCACAATGCCAAACTGAGCTCACCAGTCCAGAAAAGATACTTCTAGTCCCCATGTTAGTGACAACTGACTCCAATGTTGCTAAACAACCTATTTTTGATTCAGTGTGATTGAGGAGGTGATGGGCAGGTGGAGAAAGTGGAGCAGAATATTCTCAGTGCTAGTAAAGACATCCAAGAAGTCTAGTCTACTCTCAGGAGGGGTAGGTCAGCGTACACATGGAAGAAATAAAGCAGTATACCCGATTATAGAGGAGACAAGACATCAGACTTAAAAATGCACATCACACTGTATGAAAACACATCTGTTCGAAAGACTTACATATCAGTGAAAGGAATATCTGCAGGATTTGCTGGTTGGATTTCGCGGTCAAAATCATCCTACTCCTCCCCTATTGCCTGTGTCAGAAAAAAGACTAGTTAATTAAGGCTTTGCTGTGACTAGAGGGAACAGATGGAGCCACCTGGAAGAATGTGGAAGAGCAACGAGAGTAATAAAATTCAAAACCAACCAAACCTCAGTTTGTTGAAATAGTCAGTGTTTTCTCACTGGTCCATTGTCAACCATTGTTTGTGTGAACCAACTCTGTGTGAACCTCATGTAGAGGACATCGATGGACTGACAAACTGCATCTCTGACTACATCAATTTCTGTGTGGACACCCACGTACAAACAAAAACCATTAGCTGCTTCCCAAACAATAAGCCCTGGGTCACTAATGACATTAAAGCCATCCTGAATGACAAAAAGAAAGCATTCAGATCAGGAGACAGGGAGGCAGCAAAGAGGGTCCAGAGACTGCTGTCTGTCAAGACCAGGGAGGGGAAGGAGACTTGCAGGAGAAAACTGGATTAAGTCTTCAACATAACAAAACCAGGGAGGTTTGGAGGGGCATGAGGACCATCAATGGCTACAAGTCCAGTAGCCAGGAGAATGTAGGGACAGTGGACCAAGCCAACGAATTGAATAATTTCTTCAATCGATTCCAGTCTGAGCCACAGAGCCCACTTTAGTTCACTAACTGCTCCTCAATCCCTCCCCACACGACTCAGCCACCACCCTAACAATCTCAGCTGAGCAGGTGAGAAGAGAGCTGAACAGGCTTCACCCCACAAAAGCTGCAGGTCCTGATGGAGTCAGCCCAAGGGTGCTGAAAGCCTGTGCTCCTCAGCTATGTGGTGTTCTCCAGCACATTTTCAACCTCTATCTGCACCTGGAGAGAGTTCCTCTCGCATGGAAGAAGTCGTGCCTGGTTCCTTTGAATAAGACGCAACCACAAGATCAACCACATATTGGAGTGGATGACGCCATCTTACACCTTCTCCATCGCACCTACACCCACCTGGACAAGCCTGGGGGCTTAGTGATGGACTTCAGGGAACCGGATGTTCTTTTCTGAGGAGACTCAGGTACTTCAACGTCTGCAGCACCATGCTGAGGATGTTTTATGAGTCTGTGGTGGCCAGTGTTATCTTTTATTCTGTGGTCTGCTGGGGCAGCAACATGAAGGTGTCAGACACTAACAGGCTGAACAAACTGATTAGGAGGGCTGGCTCTGTTCTGGGGGTGGAGCTGGACCCTCTACATTTTGTGGCTGAGAGGAGGATGCTGTCCAAACTCCTCCAATTCTGGACAATCCCTCCCACCCACTGCACATTGTGTTGGCTGGACAAAGGAGCACGTTCAGCCAAAGATTTATTACTTGGTCGCTTCCAGTGGGCTTGTCATGTGATTGTCCACCCTGTCAACTTTTCTGAAAATAAACAAATTATTTTCACAAGTTGGAAAAACCTTTTGTGTGATTTCTTTATAATTGGGATTTTCCTTATAATCTTGATAAATTAGGACCAAATTGTATTGATTGGAAGTTTGACCAGATATATGTGTTGTTAGATTTTATTCAGACAAGTAACTAGAACAAATTTAGAATTTAAAATTAAATTTTAAATGGCTCAAATAATTGTCATAAAATGGATTCAAAGTATAATGACAGTCATCATGTAAGTTTGCTGATTAAACTATAAACGTAAGACAATCATTCAATAGAAATTCATTTAATTATTGATCTGTCAGATATTTAGATTGTCAGGGCTGAAACATCTGTAGAGATATTATTTTAGTCTTCTGAATGAAAAATGTCACTTAATTGTCTGGTTTGAGACTAAAATCAGTTTCTCTAATAAGTCATATTTATTCTGGAAAATAATTAATCTTCATAGTGAAAACTTCAAAGTAAATCAAAGAGGAAACATTTCCATAAAACGTCCAGGGCAGTGGCTCACAAGGACCGGAAGAGAGTCATACAGGGACACAATGAGTGAATAAAGCCTTTACTGTTCAGTTTGACACCAGATTTACATTGTTTTGTCCCAATCAGATCCATTCATTGAAAAGATGAGTTTATTCAATGATCGTCAACACTGAGTATGACATTCATAAAGGCAATAAAGCATCAGTTTAGAAATATCAATAAACCCTGTTTATCAG